>NC_139955.1:15507307-15787307 GCF_963454915.1 Gymnoscopelus microlampas | reverse complement strand
AGAAATAGCACGGAGCAGAGGAGAGAGGGGCGGCCATGTTGTAATCATGTTGTTGCACAAGGAATCACCCGAACAAGGACCTCGGAGTTACACAACAACACAAATACTAAAAACAACTGCACATTCTTCTCCGGGGGGGAAAAAAGAAAAAAACGAGGTGGGAACAACGAGTATCCCATAATCCCATAGTTAGCGGGATTCCAGGCTGGTTGGACGGCTGGTTTAACTTGTTTTCTTTCTTTTTTTAAAGTTAAAAGGACGTGAAAATACATAAGAGGGCGAGATTGGCCTGGGAGGCCGCAGGCTATTCTATGGGAACCAAACGGGGTGTGTGTGTGTGTGTGTGTGTGTGTGTGTGTGTGTGTGTGTGTGTGTGTGTGTGTGTGTGTGTGTGTGTGTGTGTGTGTGTGTGTGTGTGTGTGCGTGCGTGCTGTGGTGTGGTGGGCCTCTGAGGGGTCAGTCCATGGAATGTTCCAGAGGGTCATGTGACATTAGATTGTTCCCTTGTTGTCGCTGTAATCCACGTCTGTCTGCGCACACGCAAGGCATGCTGGGAACGGCACCCCAGACATGCTCTGTTGGGAAACTCTGCACAGCTAAAGCCTCAGTGTTCATTTAACTCTGAGAGTGGACCCAGACCCTTCCCATTTGTGGCCCTATTTACACTCTCTGTATCTCTCACTGAGGATTGTGCTGTGTGGAGAGCTCAGTGTGATAACATTATTAATGTGATAAAATAATAACTATTGGACAATGGTCGTGTGTTTTGAAACATACAAATGTATATACATTAGGCTATATAAACTATGATGCCATTTATGAGAAAGGCAGATTTATGCGCTGACTGAGACAGTATATACAGTAGTGTGGACATAAGTTTGATGGTACTTTTCTACTGAACGTTTGTAGACTTTCTTACCTCTTTGTGTTGTTGCCTGTCATGTGTCATTATGTGTGAGGAATAAAGGCACACTGCATGATGATCAATTTATTATTTTAAATATAATTTCTTTCATCCATATCGATTAGTCTGATTAAACACACAACCCTGGCCTGTATTAAATTTCGTTGTACAATGGTGGCGTACAAAAATAGTCAATCTACAAGGTCACATCTTTGTTATGACCTTGCAGATCTGCTATTTAAAATAGCACTGTTTGTTTTTAAATGCCATTAATCGTAATTGTGGCAAAAGTGTGAAATAATCGTGATATTGATTGGAAGTCATATGGCCCAGACCTAGCCCATGTTATGAACTAAGTGGGAACAGAGATCATCTGTCCGCTCAAGAATAGCACTTTTGAACAAACACAGAGTTCTGGGTGTAAATGTTGTCTCAGCTCTTTTACAACAATCTAGTCTTAGTGTAAACGATGTCTCCATTGCACCTGTGTTAGTTATTAGATGTGTCTGATGTTGAGTTGACTGAAACTTTTATTTTCAATGCTCCAATGACGCAGTGAAGCGTCAATCAATCATATGCTTTTGTCATCATCATCATCATCATCATCATCATCATTTCCACTTCCCCATTCTCCACACAATATCCTGCTACATTCCATGAATGGATGAAAGACTCTTTCTGGCTGGTAATCAGTGCCCTGTGTTATGGAACCCTTTTCATTTACGCTGTGTGCCTGTGTGTCAGCAGCAATGTAGTTTAAGGCAGTGGTTCTCAAAAACGTTTTCATGTCAAGGACCCCCAAAATGTTGTATGTATTTGGCCGCAGACCCCCATGTCAAAATATTTTGTTCCAGGGACCCCCCCAGAAGCATAGATTTGAGTTACAAATGTTCGCTTCAAAAAAGTATTATATTCAAAGAATTGCACACATTTTCACGAGTTTTTCAAAAATAGCAGATCTACAAGCTCATAGCATGGCACAATGTGCCGCACTATGAGCTTGTATATCTGCTATTTTTGAATAAAAATATCGTGATGCTATATTAACACCCCCCCAAGGACCCCTGGGGGTCCCCGGACCCCACTTTGAGAACCGATGGCATGGTGAAACATGTAATCGATTTAATTGAATTACTTTTATTTTTATTATTCGATGATTTTATCAAAAAATCAATTAGTAATCCATGTCATTATTAGGCAAAAGGTTTCTAAACATTTCAAACTATCAATCTACAACACACCACAACACATCGCATCATACGCATTGTGAACTTGTAGAGTGGCTATTATCAATATTTGTTAAACCTTTTGAAAATGTATGGAATTTTCTTTCTTCTTTTTTTGGAAAAAAATCTTATAACACTTTGTTCTAGTATTTAAACTCCTGTTTTATGATCACAGGTGTTGAGAGAACAGGGGTCAAGTACCCGTGAGGGTTGTTGTTAGACACATTATCGCATTCATATCGCATTCATGCTTACATGAGAGAGACAGCAGATCAGTTATCAGCTGGTTATCTACAGCATACAGCTGATAAACAACACACTTAAACGTCAATCACACTAAATAAACAACAGTGTTTTAGATTAGATGCAGGCATACCGGGACATTAAACGCTTAACTCTACTGCCCACCAGATCGGCAGAATACATGATATATATATATATATATATATATAGAGAGAGAGGTTGATCACTGGTAGATTATAGCAGTGGTTCTCAAACTTTTTCACGTCAAGGACCCCCAAATTGATAAGTATTTGGCAGCGGACCCCCATCTGAAAATATGTTGTGCCAGGGACCCCCAGAAGCAAATATTTGTGTTAAAATGTTCACTAATGTTTATGATTCTTTTTAAATGGCAGATCTACAGTACAAGCTATGAGCTGGTACTGTATATATGCTATTTTTGAATAGCCAACGTATAAAAGGTTGAAGTGGTTAAAATCATTGTGACGCTACATTAACTCATTTTGCTGGGGACCCCCCTGGTACCCCCCCATGGACCCCTGGGGGTCTCCGGACCCAATTTTGAGAACCAATGGATTAGAGCAGTACAAAAACGTGGCTGTACTGAAAGAGGGAATCTCACCTGAGCTGATGTTCTCGTAGGTTGGACAGTGCCTCCATGCCGTGCAGATAGGAGTAGACGATCTCCAGATCCTGAGAAAACAGAAGAACGACAAGAGTCACTCACTATATCAACAACACAACATTATCATAATGATAAACTATCTGTAGAAGATGTGGCCTAAAGGGTAGCTTTGACGACTTTTAACATGAATCCTATTGTTCTACTGTGAGGAAGACCAGTGAGTTCTGTGTGTCGAGAGAGCTCGTTCTCAACAGCCCTGGACAGCTGGGTAGCATTATGTCCTCCACGATAGAATGGTAGAAGTCCTGGTTAAATCAAATGAGAATATGCAATACAAAACAATATAACCAACTAACAAAAGCTCAACGTGGCAATTACATGTATAATTGTACTGTGAATGTGGGGAAGTTTACCAATTATAAAATATTGTTGCATAACTGAGAGGTCACAGGTTCAACACAACAGCCGAGTGCCTTTGAGCAAGGCAGTGACTTCCCTTCCTACTGTCTCATTGGCTGGGACTCATTGTTGGGATACAGAAGTAAAACCAGTGAACCGCAGTGAGTCTAAAAACACAACACTGACTGAACTGAACCGAACCACAGTCCAACACACAACACTGAACTGAACCACAGTCCAACACACAACACTGAAGCCACTGTCGAGTTCAATGGACTGAGGTCTCATTGATGACCAGTGTAAGAGGGTTGATGGGCCTTACAATGAAGCACTGACATTGATATGTCCTGAGTACTGCAGATAGAAAAAGCCTGGGTACCGAGGCTACAGAGAGAGAGAGACAGAGAGAGAGAGAGAGACAGAGAGAGAGAGAGAGACAGAGACAGAGAGAGAGAGAGAGAGAGACAGACAGAGAGAGACAGAGAGAGACAGAGACAGAGAGAGAGAGAGAGAGAGAGACAGAGAGACAGAGAGAGAGAGGGAGTGAAAGATGCACTTTAAACTATGAGCTCTCTATTCAGTCATTTCATCCAACTCTCAGGTTGGTGGCGCTGATCCAAGATGGAGGTGAAACAAAGTGCCTTCTCTATACCACACAGTCTGTCCACTGTTGAGAGAAATAATTCAGGTTGGGGTTGGGGGGGGGGGGGGGGAGAGAGAGAGAGAGAGAGAGAGAGAGAGAGAGAGAGAGAGAGAGAGATAGAGAGAGAGAGAGAGAGAGAGAGAGAGAGAGAGAGAGAGAGAGATCTAGCCTCTCAGGACATGTCTCTGACAACATGTAATCCATATCTCATGGGTGGCCACTGGCCAGGTTATTAGGAGCAGAATATGTTAATAAAGTTATTTAGACAGATGCTAGGTTGATGTTTACCTGGTGTTGTTACTTTGAATCACAAAACAGTTTCCATTGTATTCTATTTAAACTGTGTGGTTGGTTGACTAGGGTTCATGTCATTTATTCTGATCTTGCACGTGGACTTGCAAGTCGCTCTGGATGAGAGTGTGTTGAAGGCATAACTCATTGTTAATTGTATCAAACCCACAACCCTGGCAGTGTTGGTGTCTTGCTCAGATGTTCAATGATCAACTATAGAATAATAAGCTTCATTCACACTCAGAAAATGACTACCAAATGAGAAATAAACTGTAAACCGACTAAATATAATAATAATATATATATATATATTCATATTGTGCATATAAAGAATCAACAAATATTTAACAAATGCATTACTGTAGCAGCCAGTGAACATTAACTTAATTTTTTAGCTTGTAGATAGGCGAGTTTTGCTATTCATCCTATGATGAAGTATATAGTGCTCAAGTGGTTCATCAGCATCATTACATGGGGTGTTGGTCCCTAAAAAGCAGCCAAATGTGGTGTTCTGCAGTCGTTTGGCTCGGGTCCTGCTGAACTGGACATTCACACAGAGATGCTGTCCTCTAAAATGGGGAGTGCCTGACCATTGTTGCATCATACACACATATTCATGTTTAATCACATCCTTATGCTGAGACACACTCTGCTCATTGGAATTCTGAAGGTGACAGAAGACGTCTGATGACACCTAGTGGAGAAAACCAGGAAGTACAGCCCTACTGACTAAATGAAAATGTGACGGTTTTTCAAGACATGTTGAAAATGTATTATGGGTGTAGTTTCTACTGCAAATTGACAAAGCCTATAATGTTAAATGAAAGCTTCTTTTAATGAATATAACTTCATTTTAACCAATCTGTATGGCAGAGTGTGTTATTACAATATAACTAGTATGTCTACTCTGCAGTGGTTGGGACTAGCAGGTCGTCTCCCTGCTCTTCAATTGGACCATGGTTTCAGGTAGGACACCTTCTGTTTGACAAGTAGTACTGCCTCAAGCTCATAAGCGCAGTATCTCTCCTAGTGTGGCACAACTTTGGAGACCTGTGTTTGAAACCCCGGTAGGATTATGACGTGTCATTCACACAGAGCACTATAACTATAATAATAACTAGAACAAATATAGTTTGTCAAGTGAATGGCAGAGTCCACAGTACACCACAACTATAACAAATACAACGGTGAACGATATGTAGTTATAGTTATCGTTATCAAAATGGACATCTCTGGTCTAGTTCTACTGAGGTGACATAATAGTTCTATTGAGGTGACGTAATACAGCATTCAGTCTGCAAGACAACTACACACACACACACACACACACACACACACACACACACACACACACACACACACACACACACACACACACACACACACACACACACACACACACACACACACACACACACACACACACACACACACACACACACACACACACACACAGAAAGGCTTCAGTCAAAAGGCCAGTCATTCCTTCATTCATTCACAGACACATAAGGTCATGTTTCATAAGTACACAAAAGCTTTTACAACGTTCAGGAACATGTGTCAACACTCCAGAAATAGAAAACGGCACTTTACAAGAACAGTTGTGCAGGTTAGTGCAGTTGTTCTCAACATTTTTATGTGAAGGATCACCAAATTGTTCTGTCCGCAGACCCCCATTTGAAAAGATGTCGTGCCAGGGAAACCCCTAACTGAAGACTTGCCAAAATCTGTCAAGATTTGCCAACACTTTTCAAGAATATTATTGAACAGCCAAAGGATAAAATACTGTAGGGCCGCGTTTAAACTGTTCTTCATTTTGCTGGGGTCCTCCTGGAAACCCCATCAAGGACCCCACTTTCAGAACCAGTGGTTTAGTGAATGATGGGAGGCATACAACAGAAGGGTCCTTGCTACAGCCAGAGAACACGGGCTCAAGAGAAGTCCCATGTCTGGAGTTACAGTGAAGCAAGGCACTAAGTTAACTCCTCACCACACCCTGTACTCTGATCTCCACACTGGGGACACCAAGACAATTTACCCTGTAGGGTTCAAAACAGTATCAATAAGAAGCAATAAGTACCATTATTATTCTGAAGTCCTTTCAACAGATAGGGCCTCTTCTAAGTCTCATGGCTTTGACCTGGAACACCAATACGTCACCAAACTATACCTTTCAATCCGGGAACCCATGTTGGTGTAGTTGTTAGTTTTTCAGAAAACTTAGGTCAGGATTTAGAAGCCGTTTTTAGAATCGGCCCCAGGTCTCAATGGGTTAACATGAATTCTACTAAGCCTGAGTTATTTTTTAGTTAGTTACAAATTGATAAACTAGCACTGAGGATTTGTGTGAATTCTAGTAGGACTAGTCAACGTACCATGTTCTCCAATAGCCTATATGATATTATATGATTATAAGATATCTGGAGTATGCAGAGCGTTGAATAGTGCTGGAAACTAGCCGTCACTTTTGGTTGACGACAGAACCCAGGGGGGAAACCACAGTTTTTTTTTTGCTTTCAACGTTACTTTTTCATACATTACAAAAATGATGGAATCAAAAAATACATCATATGAATGAGGCCCACAAAGTCTGGAGAACAGGTCAGTTGAAGGTGCAATGAGTCCATCTATAACACACGCGTCAGACAGAAATTGGTAAATGGGATTATGGGATATATATTGGGTCTTGTGACTGCTCCATTAAATGATCTGCACACCAACAACAATTGGAGGTCACCTTCTATCTCAGTGGCTGTCAAAGTGGGGATTATTTAACCCATTAAATCCGGGAAACGCATCTACAAAGTCTTCTAAATCCTGGTTTCTGAAAAACCTATGTTGCTATAATATCAGTGGTGCTCAAACCTTTTCATAATTGTCAAAATGATGTGTTTGGCCGCGGACCCCCATCTGAAAATATTTCGTTCCAGGGACACCCCCCCCCCCTCAAGGACCACCAGTGGTCCTTGAGGGGGGGTTCCAGGTGATCCCCAGCTAAATGACGGAGAGCTGGTAACCAAATGGACCCAGATCTTTAACTCTTGAGAGCGTAAAATGAAACCAAATGGACCCGTAAGGGCCATTAAAGAAGTGTTATTTTGATCCAACGTTTGCCTGTTATCTCTCCTATGGCACCAACATCAATACAGCATGGAATTGTGGACAAAATCGTATCCAGCAATAACAACATATTATAAGTTTTGAGTCTGAGAGGCTAAATCTCATCAAACGGTGGTTCCGTGGCTCAAATGTCCAATAAATAATGGACCTTGATATGAAAAAGGCTGAAAACCACTGATCTATGCGATAAATAACGTGATTCAAAGGCCATGGTGGCCACTGGTGCACAGTGCACAGTCAGTCTGCTGCTGCCTGCATGCATGCCTTTGTTTTCAACCAGCAAGCACCACAACAGTCAGCCAACAGTAGGTGGCACTGTGGGGCACGTGTTGTCTCATCCCCCAAAGTGACATCACTGCGAATGAAGCAGCACCAAACAGTCAGATTGAAGCCTCAGTCAGAAATATGCAAAAACCAGCAATTGTGGCTTCAGTCTCAAATATTTCAGATTGGGCTTTATGGAAAGAATGTTCGAGGACCCCAGCTTTCCACTGGTTGCATTCTCTGGAGGAAACATTCTACCCCTTTCCCCGGCCCCTGGACTCTGACTGCACCAAACAATGTTCGAAATGGACGGGTTTCACCACTAAATATACATCATGTAGACCAGTGGTTCACAAGCATTTTCATGTCAAGGACCCCCAAAGTGATATCTATTTGACCGCGGACCCACATTTGAAAATAAATTGTGCCAGGGACCTCCATAAGAGAAGATTAGTCAAGATATTTCAAAGTTTTTTTTCCAAAAAACTGTACCTATGTGACGCATTGTGAGATAGTAGATGAGCTATTTTCAAACAGCCCCACCCCCAAAAAATGGCTTACAGTAAGTGTTTAAACTGTTTTTTGGGGGGGGGGCCCCTAGAACCCCCCAAAAGGACAGCTGGGGGTCCCCCAGACCCCACTTTGAGAACCAGTGATATAGAGAGACGGAAATTATATCTGTCAAAAGCCATACACCTTGAAGATGAGTATGATATTAATTCCTTGAAATGAAAAAGTTTGAGAACCACTGATTATAGCTACATACGGTTTTCAGAAGTCTGTCTGTCTGTCTGTCTGTCTGTCTGTCTGTCTGTCTGTCTGTCTATCTGTCTGTCTGTCAGCTTGCTCACTAACCAGTTTTAAATCTCTTTCAAAAACCTTATCCTCCAAAGGCAGCATGCTAGTGCATGTCATTCTAACTCTGATCATGGTATGTCATTTGTTTTATTGCCTTGTCATCTGATTATTGTCAATTACTGGTGTGGCGTTACTGTCTTATTTCATGTTTTGTCTTTTTTTGTACAAGCACACTTTGTTAAGAAAGGTGCAAAATAAATAGTTTGATATTATTATTATGCCCATAAAGCCTCTTTGAACTGAACCGACCTGAATTGAGTGTGTGCGTTCATAGTATTTATGCATGTTAAAATGATCTTTCATAGTACTCTTCACACACATTCTGACTTTGTCTACCCTTTGTAGTTAGGCTACAGTCTGAATGTGTGTTCTGTGATATTATATTAGTATAATGCGAGTCCTGTAAGTCCAGGCATTACTTCTGTGGCAAGTGTTCTGTTGTTTTGTGCTGGGTGGTCACTGCCGCACAAGACACAACTATAAGCCCTTTTATATAACATATGACTTGGTAATAAAGTGTGTTTCAGAGAAACAATAAGGCATGATGATGATTGTGATCAGGAGTCACAGGGGAGAGACTTCAGGGAGTTGAGATGATGAAACTGGGACAGAAAGATAAAGCCAAGTGAAATGTATTCACTGGGAGCCAGCTCATTCATTCATTATCCACTTAAGCCCTACAGTATTGCGACAATAACCGGCCTACAAGCTCACAACGCGTCACATCATCATGATGCCATGGTAAGCTTGAAGATCTGTGATGTTCACTATTTTTTGAAAGTTCTTGAAACGTTTTTGCCCTAGAATGACATGCCCAAATCAGGTACGACAGGGTGAAAGTGGATAAAGACTGCTGTTCCAGGCAGTTTTGAGAAGCTGAAACTCCCAGACTATACCATTAGCCCCCTCTAATCCCTGCCCTTTTTTCCCCCCATATTAATATTTCCAGGAACACAGGTGACCCCCCCGCCCCTCCCCTCCCCCAAACACACACACACACACACACACACAAACAACCCCTCCCCAAACTGGAGGGAAAAACACAAGACGCCGTTATGGATATAAAAAACCTTTTGGGAACCCTTCAGAAGCTTGGGAGTTTAAGAGCTAACCCCTGAACATTCCTCGCATACCACCTCGGTGTCGTTTGATAGCGTTCCTTTGTAACCGGACACTTCCTGAACACTTCCTGGACGCAACCTAATCTGTTGTTCCTCTCTGGGCCCTCGGTGGGTGGGTCAAAAACGCTATAAGCGCCACGGCGAAAAACCAAACTATGGGAGGTATTTCCTTCAAGGGGATATACCGTCGAAACAATGACAGGCCTTGTCTGATCCCTTAAGGACCCTAGAAAACACAATCTGACCCGGTGAAGTAAGGTCCCGGGGGGATTTAGCTGCAGTGTTGGTCCGTTGCCAACCTGTTGACTGGCATGGCAATCAGTGGGCAGAGGCAGGTCAAGGAAACACTGCTGTTTTCTCTGCATTGTTCTCTTTGTCTGAGACGATCTACTGGGATAGAAAAAGGGACACACAGCTGCACTGCAAAGCTGTTGTATAAGTGCTTTCTTTTTTTTAACGGGCATGTCATATGATGAACTATAGCTATAAAAAATCCAGATGGCCTCTTCCCAGCATGACACCGATAAGACAATCATGCTTAATGTGTCTGTGATATCATGGATTGAGATGCATGCGGATGAAGTGCTCTACTTCACTTCTTTTTCCAGAGCTTGGAAAACGTTACGGGGAGCGACCCGAGTGCTCTGTTGTCGTTTGGAAATTCGGTGCATTTCAGTGCGTTCCCATTCAGAAATTCAGAGCACTGCGCACACCAGATGCTCTAGCTGTGAAGAGGGCGTTTTGTCCCCGAGTATCCAAAATAGCAGAAGAAACAGTAAGCGTGGCTGGTTTGGTGATCTATTTGCGGGTCGGGTATGTTATTTGTAAGACGAGCAACTGTTGTTTTTAGAAAATGCAACGTTGGCAAATTAATTAGGCTTTGTGTCAAGTTTTCCATCTCGAAACTGAATGACATCATTTCTCATTCATGAATCACAGAATAATAATGCGCTCCGTCACAATCTGATGACAGAGCCGTCTGTGACTCCACAGCAGAGCGTCAGAGTGGATTTATGAACGCACCTGGTGCGTAATACTGAAATGCTTAAATGGCAGATCATGAAATGAAAGACTGTTGTCTGACATGCTGTGTGAGACTCGCACACCTGACCCGAGCACAACAACACCTTCCCGGAGGTTGTCCTGAAATAGCTTTCACACCGAGCGATAAATACCTACTTTAGACATGTAAATTGCAATGGTCAGTTTAGCCATTTCCTTGAATCTACGAAATAATGCCGCTATTGTCCTCTGTCCTTATCTGCTCACAGCATGGTGCCTGTTCTAAAGATACAGAGCCCCCCACCACCATCACCCTTCACTGGCCCAGAACGGTGAAACCATTTATTCATTTGGCTCAGGTTGAATACAGAGGGACGGCTCCCGGTGACAACCGGCCACTGTACGCCGGACATCAAAGGGAAAAGGTTGCGACCTTCCAGAGACAATGAGGAGCTGAAGGACAGACAGTCGTGTGTCACCTTGTGGAGGTGAAGGATGTTCAGCCAAACAGAACTACCCATAACCCATTAAGACCTGAGGCCGATTACTTTTTTTTTTCTAAATCCATAACGCTTTTAAAAAATCTATATATATTCAAAGATTTGCACACATTTTCACGATTTTACAAAAATAGCAGATCTACAAGCTCGTAGCGCGGCACTTGTATATCTGCTATTTTTGAATAGCCTAAAGAAATCTAAAAGTGACAGATGCGTTCCCGGTCTTAATGGGTTGACCCATTTAGTCCTGGAAAGCCAATACGTTGTTCTACCTTTCAGACAGCATCCGTGTCATTTTAGTTGTTACTATACATCGTCACTGTCGGGCAGAAACCTTGTATCTCCAAGTTTCAAATTTGTATGTTGTTTTGTAAATTAAAGCCCCTACTTCATCATAAAAGAGTGTCGGACAAAAGTAGTGAAAATAGCAGATCTACAAGCGCATCGTGAGTTGCTGTGTGCTTGTAGTTTGGCAATTTTCAGTATTTTAAGTTATTAAAATATATTTTTTTGGTTTTGGACATACAAGGTTTTCACCCTGAAAACAGCGATATATACACACACACATACACACATATGCACATATTAACATATATACATACATATATAAATTAAAAATAATAATAATTTGAATCAAAAATAGATGTTTTTCAGAAAACTTTTTAAAATCTGGCCTCAGGTCTTAATGGGTTAAGGACTGCCAACGCGAGACAAAGGTGTGTCGTTGTCAACACGGTGTGTGTGTATGTGTGTGTGTGTGTGTGTGTGTGTGTGTGTGTGTGTGTGTGTGTGTGTGTGTGTGTGTGTGTGTGTGTGTGTGTGTGTGTGTGTGTGTGTGTGTGTGCTTGCTTGTTTGTGAGTGCGAGAGAGAGAGAGAGTGTGTGTGTGTGTGTGTAATAATCACATGAAGATATTACTCTATTCTAATTCTAAACTACTGGAGGTGAAATTGTTGTGACTCCTCTGATTTCAGGGTTCATAATATTATCATATCATTTCTTGGTGTCGTCCGTGACCCAGATTAACGTGTACACAGAGGGAATGAATGAACGTGCATGAATGAATGGGCCAGGGGGGTGATCTCTCTCCACTTCAGTTTTCATTTGACATTAACAAAGCTATGACCATAAAACTACACACACGGTGGCGGCCGTAATGAGCGTTTCATTGGGAGCGTTGACCGGCTGGGTCACCAGGCACAGCAAATCAATGTTCCCCGTCTTTCTCTGTAAAGAATGTTACATAAACGGTGCAATCATGCTCCCAGACGGACAGAATCACCAGTCTGCATGTATGCATGAAGAGTAGGGCTGGCCAAAAATATACCGGAAAAAAATAGATTTACAACCAATAATCTTGCTTAGGTTTCTTTTTGGATCACTTTTTTTTCCTTTATTATATCAACATATTAACACGAGAAAATACAAATGGATTTGTTTTATAAGCGACTAAATCGATTAGTCTGGTTAATTAAGACCTGAGGCAATTCTTAAAAATGTTTTCTAAATCCTAACAGTTTTTTGAAAAAAAAATTAAAAAAAATGTTTAAGAAATCTTTTTTTTTTTTTTTTTTTAAACTTTGTTTATAGCCAAAGAAATCTAAAGTGACACAGATGCGTTCCAGGTCTTAAAGGGTTACCCACTAAGCCCTGTATTATACTGTACTTCGTTGTACAATGGTGGTGTGTGAAAATAGCTGATCCACAAGCTCACACCGCGTCGCATCGCAACGTGTTGTGAGCTTGTAGATCCTCCATAATCACAATGATATATATTTTTTAATAATCGTTCATTAATGGTAAACGAGGTCCTAATAGAGCTCAGTGCTAGTCTGTGGGAATCAGTCTTATTCGGACTGCAAAGCAACGGAATCATATTTTGCTCTAATCCATTCAATCCGGGAACGCATACTGTGTCATTTTAGATTTTGTTTTAGCTATAACCATTATTTCATACTTTGTGCTATTCAAAAACATTAGATATACAAACTCATAGCGCGGCACAAGCTTGTAGATCTGCTGTTTTTGAAAAATCTAATCGAATTGAAAATCAAAATAATGTTTAAAAAAAAGAAAATAAATATGTTGCTATAATATCAGATTATAGCATCTCAAAATATTTTGTTCCAGGGACCCCCAGAGGCAAAGATTTGACTTCAAAATGTATCTACAAGCTCATAGCGCGGCACTCGGTGCCGCGCTATGAGCTTGTAGATCTGCTATTTTTGAATAGCCAAAGAAATCTAAAAATGACACAGATGCGTTCCCAGATTGAATGGGCTAAAAGGGGTTTCTAGACCAAACCTTGATCTGGGGAGGCTGTAGCATAGAGAGAGGCTGTCTGTGTCTGCCTGGTAATCAGAAGGTCACTGGTTCGCCTCCCGGCCTCCAGTCTATGTGTCGAAGTGTCCCTGAGCAAGACACTTAACCCCTAACTGCTCCCACCCGAGCGCTCATCGTAACGACCTGAGCAGCCATCAGTTGAGTGGAGCTGAAACAGAATTACCCCCACGGTGTCTAAAGTACGGTGACTAGACGTCCCAGTTTGGGGGAGATTGTCCCAGTTTCAAGCTGGGTGTCCCGACTCCAGTCCCGACAAATATCTCTAAAACGCTAAAATGTCCCAGTTTTCAACATTCACTACCAAACTGTCCTGGTTTTCACCACAATTAAAATCATAACACTTGCTCTTTGAGAGCTTACACACATACTTATATGTTTATCGTGTTCTCTTCTGTAGGAAGGTGCAGTCACAAGTAGTGCTAAGCGCTAAAATAAAAAAGAAAGTGGCAGCAGTCTGCATCACAGCATATCTAGCAGAACCAAGCTCCAAAGCAGAGGTGAAATGGGTCATTTCCGAACACCAGAATGCAAAGCAAACGAGCAAAGAAGAATGTTCATAGGCTCATATTAAGACACAAATTTAATGACAGTGATTATGTTAATGAATAACATTAACAAATTAAATGAACACCTGGGTGTTGGGGTTTATTTATGTTTTGAAACAGCAGCCATCACAATACAAAGTGTACTACAACATCAAGAAAAAATAACAAGTACACTGGATTATGTTAGTTAACACAACATAATGTCTTATGTCTGTATGAGTACTACTACTAAAGTTACAGCTTAATTATTGAGCATTCAATTTAAACCGATACCAGATAGGCAGCTGCACAAGTTTATCCACTATTGGTGCCAAAACCGGTATTATTGAATTTGCAGACTGGCTCAAAATACAGTTGGTTAACTTAATGTGAGCATGAAGTTGTTCTTTAATGTTATCAGTTTTAAATGCTTGGAGGAGGTTCATTGCACCACAATCGGGAAGACAAGAATGCCAATCTCGCATCAATATTGAGCCTGTGTGCGCCTTTTATCTGTTGTGGCTTGTTGCTCACTTCCATTTCTCCTTTCATGGTCTGATTTGCTGAGGCTGAACAGCCAAACAGAGAGCTCTCCCTCACCAACTCCCTCTGGCGCCGACTTAACATGCTCAGTTGGGCGATCTGAAGCCACTAATGGCTAACTACCGCCAACGGCGCGGGACACATCGCAAAGAACTACAGGCGACGGTCGGCCACAGGCGCTAAACAGCGGCGGTTTGGTTTGGTCAGGGCCTTAAGGCGCTTAGCATGTTGATCCCTGGCTCTGAGAGACCATGGTCAGTCTAATCAGGGCTGATCTGCAGAGCCACGGATTTGTTGTTGTCGAGTTACAGAGAAATAGCTGTAAAAAGCACTAATTAATCCCCCAAGACTCAGGACCCAGTTTTAAAACAATCGCTCAGTTAGCACTACAGGGTGGTGCTCTCTCTCTCCTCATCACTATCTACACCCTTCTCTCTCTCTTTCTCTCCCTCTCCCTGTGTCTGTCTGTCTGTCTCTCCCCGAGTTTACCTTTATCTTTCTCTGATAAAACAAAATTGCTTATGCATTAGCACAGTATAATACAATACCAATAAAAATGCAATATAGAATAAATCTAATTACATTATTGCTTTAGAACGTGTGTCAGGGCAATAATCATAATGCAATAATCAAAATGTTTTGCTACATTTAACTACACCCACAGGATAAGTTGAGACCAACATGCACACTGAACTGCTCGCCTGTCTGCTGGTCTGGAATCCAAAGCACGGATGTACCCGAAAGTACATCCATAAAAGTCTTGCACGTGCTGAATCACCTCTGCATTGCCTCTATTTTAAAAGATTGACCAGACCTTTTAAAGTGCAGAGGTGCAGAGGTGATCCAGAGTGTGCAGGACTCCTTTTTCAGTTTTATACATTTACTACACCCTCCATCGCATTCCAGGACAATCTGGAACATTGCTTTGGAGTTCTGACCTTTAAACCTTTGGTTCGCTGGCAACTTGTCCAAATGACATGACAGTTTTGCAGGACGGTGTTACCGTGACGATGGGGGTAGGGTGGGGGGGGGAGTGTTGTGTGTCATGGCAGGGTGAGGCGAGGCCTGCCGGCATTCCTCAGATGACACCCGCTAGATGGCAGTGTCTCGGAGTGTCCACGCGCACACACACACACACACTCACACACTCACACACGCTAAAGTGCCCGATCAGACAGGACATGTTTTAGCAGCTGAGGGCATCTTTTTTTGGTAATAGTTATCAATGTGAGTGATGCTTTTTGTTCACGGCTTTGCCTCGCCGTTTTTGCACTCTATGCACCTTGAGTTTTTGGAGGAGGGCCCTGGACGCCTTAAGCTGAAATAAATCCAATAAGTCACAGCAGGAAAGCGAAAAAGGTGCTACAAGAAGCTCTGCTTTGTACACCAGTGAATTATGTCGCCGCCGACCCATTTTCATGGGTCGTGAGTAAATTATCTATTTTTTAAACAAGCTAAAAAAAATTCAAAGAATTTCATGCATAAAAATACAAAAATCTAAGAAATTCCATAAGTCTCGGGCTAAAACGTTTGGGAACGACTGTAGCAGACAGCACAAAAACGTCAGTGTGCCTCCCCCCCCCGGTCCTGTCTGACGATGGGCGTCAAGGAGGTCATCTCAGAGCCGCCACTGATAGGAGGTGTGGTAGACAGACAGCAGACATCACAAACATACCACCAACAACAACAGGATACACTGTTAACGACATAAACACAGCATGTGTGTATGATGATGACACACTATGGCAGTGTAACAAACACTGAAACTCAATGAAACGGTGGAGCCAGGGAACAGTAACAGAGAATAAAGTTTCGTATAAGTAAACAGAGTATGGTGGTAATGAGGTACACAGAGTATGGTAGTATAAAGACGTGAGAAACAGAGTACAGAGTATTTAGAGTATGGTAGAGTATTGACGAATGGGGCAAAGTGGTAAACTACAGGGATGAGATCAAATTCTCAAATAATCGCTGCCAATCCAATGTTGATTATTATAGACCACGGCGTTGGACCACTATCTATTCGACGTAATGAAGTACAGTACAGTAGTAGATAGGGCTCTTACAGCAGCACTTTGACCATTTTCAACCTTATCTTCATATAATTGATCCTCACTAATGCCCATTATAAGCACTAAATTGTGGCATTTTATAATGAGAATTAGTGAGGACCAATTATATGGAGATAAGGTTGAAAATGGGTGACGTGGTAAAAATGTATATCAGAATTTCAAGTGACCCCCCACCCACCTCGAAATATTCACATATTAACGCATTCACTGCCAGATTTTTTCCAGATTTTTTGCAGTTTTATGCCAAGAGATTTTTCATTGAAAAAAAAAAAGTACTCAGGAGCCGAGTTACAGAATTTTTTAGTTTTAAGTTAACAAGGAAGTGGATGGGAGTCTAGATCTTCAAAAAATCATATCTCCTTGGTTTGGGTAAAAAAAAAAAAAAAAAAAAATCGAGTTAACACGATCTAGGCAAGCAAGCGATGGATTCTAAAATCGAGTTAACTCGATCTAGGCAATCAATGTGTTAACCCATTAAAACCGGGAAAGTATCTGTCATTTTAGATTTTAGCGTTGGCTATTCAAAAATAGCAGATATACAAGCTTATACATCTGCTATTTTTGAACATTTTGGGAAAAATCTTGGAAAGTGTTTGAAAACGTTCTAATTACGAAAACGTTTGAGAACTACTGATTTAGAAGGCATTTGTAGAATGAATCGGCCTCAGGTCTTAATGGGTTAATTCTTAAGAGCAGCAGAACACACACACACACACACACACACACACCAGAAGATGGTTTTGTTCAGTCATGCACACGCCTGGTAAACAGATAACGAGGTAGACGGGGCTGGTAGAGAGGCCAGACGAGGCATTTTACTGAAGGTTAGAAGGTCATGTTGCCGACGGTGCAATATGTGCAAATGGCAATATAGAGGCTTATATTGTGTGCTCAGCAGAACCGGTGCAGGCCTGTCTGCGCCAGTGTGCCAAGTGGGACCTGGGGCGGGTCCGACCCCCTCTGGACCAGACAGAACAGCAACCGTAGCACTTTATTCCAAATACACAGCACTCATCACACCTCCGAGCCAAGAGGCACGCGGCCTGGACAAGACGGTGTCAACGCACCCTCTGTTTGCGTGTGTGTGTGTGCGTGTGTGCGTGTGTGCGTGTGTGCGTGTGTGAGAGAGAGAGTGCATTAGTGAGATTGAATGTGTACATGTTTAATGTATGCGTCCGAGTGTGCGTCTGTTGTCATCTGTGCGTGTATGTAGTATGTGCCGTACATGAAAGTGAGTGTGTGTGTGTGTGTGTGTGTGTGTGTGTGTGTGTGTGTGTGTGTGTGTGTGTGTGTGTGTGTGTGTGTGTGTGTGTGCGTTTGTTTATTTCAGCTTAAGGCATCCAGGGCGCTTCTCCAAAAAGGTGCATAGAGTGCAAAACCGCGAGGCACCCTACAGCGCACAAAGCGGTGAACAAAAAGCATCACTCACATTGATAACTATTACAAAAAAGATGCCCCTCAGCTGCTAAAACATGTCCTGTCTGATCGGGCACTTTAGGGTGTGTAGGTGTGTGTGCGTGCGTGACTGAGTGAGTGAATGAGTGAGTGTCTGTCTGTGCGTGCGTGTGTGTAGCTGCACTGTGCCTCTGTGTGGTTGGTGTAGGTGTTTGGGGGGGGGGGGGTGTCTGTCTAGCTGTCCTTGAATGTGGAATTGACAAACAGTGAGGGAGCTGTGCCATGTATTTTTATCCATCACTGTGTGAGTGAGCAGGTGGAGTTTGTGTGAACTACAACGAGGTCAAAGTCACACCAGCTAACGTCGCTATCTCTGGGACTGTCCTGGCAAACAGCAGGGGCACGACCTTCCCGTTTCCCACAGGAAATGTAGACGGTAACGTAACAGCTTGTTGCCGGTAAAGTCCTCTAATCCGTTATAGTGATATAGGCTACCTATCATCATCCCTGTTACCTGCTGTCCATTTTTTTGAAGGCATTGTGGCTTGGCTTGCTTTGCTGTTTTGACTGTGATCATTTTCTGGTATTTGGCCACGGACTTCACATAGCGCACATTGAGGTCTCGCAATAACTGGCCTAAATACCACTAGGTTTAGCTCTGTTAATAAACGAACAGCAGTGATTTACGTTCGGACATTGACGTTATGTGCAGTTCACAAGATGGTCACATATTTCACCAGGTCACAGATTTCACCGTAGCACCGCCATGCTGGAAGACGGAGGAGAGAAGTTATTAACCCATTAAAACCGTGAAAGTGTCTGTGTCATTTTAGATTTTAGTGTTGGCTATTCAAAAATAGCAGATGTACAAGTTCACAGCACGTCACTTTGTGCCGCGCTGCGAACTTGTGAACATCTGCTTTTTTTTTTACATTTTTGAAAAATCTTTAAAGTGTGAGAACTACTGATTTAGAAGGCATTTGTAGATGGGTAATGGGTTTAATTATTACAGTATTAATATTATTATTATTATTATTATCATTATTATTATGGTATTGGGATCTGGCCATTGTCACTGCCCCATCAGACATTACACATTACAGTACATGGGCTTCACAAGTGTTTCTAATTCCGCTGGTGTTACATTCTACAAAGACT
This sequence comes from Gymnoscopelus microlampas, assembly GCF_963454915.1. Taxonomy (NCBI): domain Eukaryota; kingdom Metazoa; phylum Chordata; class Actinopteri; order Myctophiformes; family Myctophidae; genus Gymnoscopelus; species Gymnoscopelus microlampas. The sequence continues at coordinate 15,768,077 of NC_139955.1, read as the reverse complement.
TGTGGACAAATGTCCTTTGTGTCTTCAGACCAAGGCTAAACTAAAACCATACGCCAGCAGTTGAACGAAGTTGGCACTATACTACACATCGCTAATTAGCGGTGTCATTAACATTAAGCAGCTGGTGCTGATTCAACAGGATAAGGAACCAGAACACCTGGTATCTGTGCAACCCCCTTACTTTCCTTTCTCCTTTAAAAGCTACAGTTTTGATGCTGGACTCGATTTATCATCAGTTCCTCCTCTGTGGCCAGCAAATGTTTCAGAACAGAAAAACACGACAGGTACTTTACTGCTGTAACAAGTTAACAACCATAGCTGTAGTTTTTTTTATCTTATCTGAAGAGAACTAAATGATGGTTGGCAGGTAGAGCAAACTGACATTGCAGTAGACTCGATTATTAAACTAGAAGAGGACCTTCATATCGTTGCTGTCTAGTGGAAACCCTTTATGTCCAAAACCAATGGATCAAATATACTGTAGTTATTATTTAATCACAAGTTCTTGTTAATACTTTTCAGTCGTTAAAAAATCCTCACACACAGACACCACTTTCAACCTGGCATCCCTATTTTGGCCATGTCATTGTAGGCGAGTGTTTTCAAAAACAGCTAAAATAGCAGATCTACAAGCTCACAATACATCACCTCGCAGCACGCTGTGCCCTTGTAGATATGTTTTGGCTATGTTTTGCTAATGCAACAAGTATAAAATAAATAGGGCATTAATTTATGAGAAACAAAAGAAGATGAAACATGGAGATACAAGGTTTCTGCCCCCAAAAGCGATGATGTGTTGTGGAGTTACCTAGTAGAGTAAAGCAGAGCTCAATAATATGTGCTGTTTGTTTCCCAGTGTTGTTGACAGAGGCTGGAGAGAACATGCCTGCAGGCAGCCATGTGAATAAGCTCAACACCACCTACTGTACTGTGCTGTGCTAGCTCAGCCAGCGGTGAAACCACTTTAAGGACTCAAGGGCAGCGAGTTGCTTTCATGGACAGTGAAAAAGGGACGCATTGTGAACTGTACAAACAGAACAGCAGCCTGCCACTGCAGCATGCAAGCAGGATCCAACTCTATCTGCCATTAACCCATTCAATCTGGGAACGCATCTGTCATGTTTTTTATTTCTATGGCTATTCAAAATTAGCAGATGTACAAGCTCATAGCGGCACCACGCTATGAGCTATGTAGATTGTCTATTTTTTGAAAAATCGTGGAAAATGTGTGCAAAACTTTTAATATACAGGTATACGTTTTGAAGGGAACAGTCTTAACTCCGATCTGTGCTTCTGGGGGTCCCTGGAACAACATTTTAAGATGGGGTCCGCGGCCAAATACATGTCATTTTGGGGGTCCTTGACAACTTGGTGCAAGTTGGAGCACCACTGATATAGCAACATACTGTTAGGATTTTCAGAAAATCTAGTTTAATAAAAGCGGTTACATGTAGTTTTTGCCAAAATGTAAGTTGCACGGTCACAGTGACCGTGACCTCTTACCAGACCACCATAATGTCATCAGTTCATGTGGACGTTTGTTCCAAATTTGAAGAAACACACCCAATGCGTTACTGAGATATCATGTTCAATGAATGGGAAAGGCGGACAGACAAACCAAAAACGTGATGCCTACTGTCTGTAGCATTACGCTGAAATAGTGCATACACACCACAGATGATGATGATTTTGTGTGCACGCGAGTGTTTGTGTGTGTGCGTGTCAAGAGAGAGAAAGAAGCATTCACATGCTATTGAGCAAATCCTCTGCTCTTGTATCAACATGGTAACATGTAAGCAACTGTTTGGTTTGGGATTGTCGATAACGTAAGAGCCTGTTGTCACCTACATCAGATAGCACGATGATTATCATGACATGAGGACGGAGACTGTCTGCGTGCTGCAACATGATGGTGCTCCTCTACTCTAGATGTTCTGGTTATTTTTGAAGGAACTAAATTCAATACACGCATGCATTTGCATGTAATCGGGTATAGCTGACATCACAGGCAAGCAACTGTAAGTTGTTCGATGTGTTTGTTTGCACGTAGTCTATGGCAGTGGTTCTCTTTTTCATGTCAAGGCCCGCCTCAAAAAGATCTACAGATGTACAAGCTCATAGCGCTATGAGGCGTATGAGCTTGTATATCTGCTATTTTTGAATAGCTAAAGTATAAAATATGGTTAAAGTGGTTACAATTATTGTGACGCTATATTAACACATGTTGCTGGGGACCCCTCCGAGGTCCCCGGACCCCACTTTGAGAACCAATGGTCTGTGGCATAATATTTAACCACTTAAACCCTCTCTACAACTAAACTAGCACTTAGTTGGCAAGAGTCGGCTCTGAACTTGGTCCTGCTCAACACCACATTTCTTCACTGAAAATAGCCGATCTACAAGCTCACAACGCGTTGTGTTTGCAACATATTTTTGGCAAATACCCCCCCCCAGAATAGGGATGCTAGGTTTTTTAAGACATAAAAAACATATACGTATATTATGTATATAGGCTACTAGTATACTATATATATATGTGTTGTTACAATGAGACTGTTTATTCTTTATTAGTTTATTAGTTTACTGTCAACATATGAACTATTCCTTGACCTTCCTGATTTCAAAAGTTAATAGTTCTGCCCTAGACTAAACTTAACTGTGGCAATTGAAGAAGTAGGCTAATTTCAGTAATGTGATTCTGACCAACTACAGGTGCCCTGTAGAAATGGATATCTCTTTAATAATTAATGATGTAAATAAACATACATAATTGATGACTTCGCTTCAGCGTCTCCACAGCAAAGGTACACTCTTTGAGACAAAGATGGCACTAATAAGATGCCCTTTATTAGCAATGAGCAGAAGTGCCATACAGCAAAATAGAAATAATTTATGTTGAACAGTACACCGGAAGCTACTGTACAAAGGCCTAAATTAACCCATTCAATCCGGAAACGCATCTGTGTCATTTTAGATTTATTTGATTATTCAAAAATAGCAGATATACAAGCTCATAGCCCGGCACTAGAAAATGTGTGAAATCTTTGAATATATATATATTTTCAAAGCATTTTCAAAACGTTTGTAACTCAAATCTTTGCTTCTGGGGGTCCCTGGAACAAAACATTCTGAGATGGGGGTCTGCGGCCAAATCTAAAAATGTTTTCTAAATCCTAAGTAACAGTATGGTGCTATATCAATGGTGCTCAACTTTGATCAACTTTTTCATGTCAAGGACCCCCAAAATGATATGTACTTGGCCGCGGACGCCCATCTCAAAATATGTTGTTCCAGGGACCCCCAGAAGCACAGATCGGAGTTAAAAATGTTTGCTTTAAAACATATTTATTCAAAGATTTAAACACATTTTCATCTACGTGCTCATGGCGCGGCACCTGCTAATTTGAATAGCCAAAGAAATCTCAAAATGACACATATACGCTCCCGGTCTTAATGGATTAAGAAACACTTAACTTGGTAACTTGGTGAAGATTTGCTTGGGTTCCAATGAGAATGGAGAACGTTTATCAGGGCGTAAGAAAATGAAACACGCCCAATCTGGTTTTCAATGACCATGAGTAGTTTTATAATCTGTATACAGGCCCACCACTTAACACCAGATTCTAATGTAGCCCACTACATTATGAGGAGCAGACTGCAGACTATCAGATATGTCTCAGGGTGCAAATAAGCCCATGATACTGAATGAACATCAGCTTGCCTGCAGGTCAATCTGCTGTCAGTTTAATAATATTCCACACAGCATTAGTCAAGACACACACATCTCACAGCCATCTACAGCCATCTCATTAACAGCCAGTGTTATTCAGTGAGAGGGACAGCTCTGTTTTGTCCCACCATGGAAATAAGCTCAGCCAACAGCCCTCTACAGGATGCCAGCCCTGAAGAATCAATGAAGGCCCAATAGAATGGAACAGAACAGAATAACTTCTGTCCACCTATGAAAGATTGCCTTTGGCAACACCACAAGACAACATTTCCAGTTTCCAGTACATTTTCCAGTACATATTGAACAGTCTCCAGTACATATTGAACAGTCTCCAGTACATATTGAACAGTCTCCAGTACATATTGAACAGTCTCCAGTACATATTGAACAGTCTCCAGTACATATTGAACAGTCTCCAGTACATATTGAACAGTCTCCAGTACATATTGAACAGTCTCCAGTACATATTGAACAGTCTCCAGTACATATTGAACAGTCTCCAGTACATATTGAACAGTCTCCAGTACATATTGAACAGTCTCCAGTACATATTGAACAGTCTCCAGTACATATTGAACAGTCTCCATTACATACTAGTCTCTCCAGCACATATTACAGTTCAGTGACAAAAATGTGTGTGTAAACTGAGTGCTATGTGTTGGGAGGGTAGCAGAGAGGTACAGAGAAATTAAATAAATAATAATAATAAATACATTCATACAAATTCCAATGTACTGGACCATTAAAATAGCAAAAATGGAACAACTCATGAAATGGATGGTTATAATTACGCCCAGTTGCTATTCAGCCAGCTCTGTATGTATGGACGACTTTAACAACAATGCTACATTACATATTCAAAGTATGAAATTAGCGCTGTATGATAAATGAGGGTTAATTTATGAAGGCATGTATGATAAATGAAACTTAACTACTGAAGGTGACGCTGTATGAGTTTAATACAGAAAACCAAGCCAAACCACCCCCAAAACAACTCTTTTGGTTGCCTGTGTGTGGACAGTTAGGACACACACACAGTACATCAACCACCATCCTGACCACAGCCTCTTATCTGCTGTGGCTCCACCACTCTTCTGCTACAAAACAGCCCCAACAAACAGAACACCACCAACCACAACTCAGTCTGGACCAATACTGTACTTACGAACAACGAGTTCAAAAGGAAGCATTCATACAGGCCTGTCACAATTATTACATCATCGTCTAATCGCAATTATTTGAGATAATCGCGATTATTTTGCATAATCGTCATCATCGTTTCCATGTAGATTTTCTTTTTTATTAGTTTAAAACATTTTCAAAAAGTAGTGGAAATAGCAGATCTACAAGCTCACAACGATGCGTTGTGAGCTTGTAGATCGGCTATTTCCACTGTTAATGTATAAGTATAAAGTAAAGTTATTATCATTTATTTGTATATTTAGTTGTTTTTGTCATATCTACCCTGTGTAACTTCAACGCCTAAAAGCCAAACAGAAATGTAATTTTTATTCATAAGCTCCAGTGTTCAAAGACAAGTACCCAATTAAATCGTTAATCTCAATTATTTGTGTGACAATTAATCGGCACGTATAATTGTGACAGCCCTAAGCATTCATGGGTTTTCATAACAACTATAACTGCACCATTTATGACCTTATGCAATTGACGGATCGCACACATCAATATTTAAAGTTACATTTACCGTATGCAGTATGAACCCTGCTTACAATAGAATACACTTGATTAAACATATCTTAGGTCTACATTGATTGTACAAACACTGTGGAATTCCACGCGATTGGTTTGCTTACAGTAAAGCACGTCACCCACAAAGTAGACGATATGGTCAGGTGATAAAGCTCTAGGTTTGTGTTTGTTTATTTAACAGAATCAGACTTGTAGCACAAGTAAAAAGAGAAGCAACAGAAACTCAGAAAAGGACGTTAAGCCATTAACCCATTTAGACCTGAGGCCGATTCTAAAAGCGCCTTCTAAATCCTGACCTAAGTTTTCTGAAAAACTTCAAATATTTATTAAAAAATCCGGTCCTGAAAGGTATAGTTACAAATAGGGGTTCCCGCCCAAAATGGGTTAAGACCGGGAACGCATCTGTGTCATTTTAAGAGCTTGTAGATCTGCTATTTATTTGTTTTTAATCGTGAAAATGTGTGCAAATCTTTGAATATATACTTTTTAAAGTGAACATTTGTAACTCAAATCTTTGCTTCTTGGGGGGTCCCTGGAACTAAATATTTTGAGATGGGGGGGGGGGGGGGTCCACCGCTAAATGCATATTGGGGGTCCTTGACATGAAAAAGTTTGAGAACCACCAATATAGGTTTTTCAGAAAACTGTTAGGATTTAGAAGACATTTGTTGATGCGTACCCGGATTGAATGGGTTAATTTGGCGTTACACACTGTCGAAAATCTCCATCAAATCTAACACGGCTTCAGATGAAAAAGAATGTCCCCTCCTCTCTGCTCGACGGTGCATATTCAAATTGCACTGCAAATGAACCGTCCCAGCATGGAACAGCGTTGTTGCTCAACAGTCTGTGAGACTGACCACACCTTCTCGTCTTCCTTATCATAGTCGTGACTTCATGGCGATGGGCTAAAAACAGCCTTCATACGCACGGCAATCAATCACATGTGGGGACCAGCTGTCCATCGAAACCGTGGTCTCTGACCAATACAGGAAACAAAAGGATCTTTCAACCCCGTCACACAACTCTGTCCTCGCAGGTCTGAGGCCGGGAACAAAGCCAACTGTCCAGCCGAATGAAACTCGCTTCACCTCGCTGGAACAAAGGCCTCAAAGAGGCACGGGGCAAAATCATCACACACACAAAAAAAGTTACGCAACGTCACACATAAAGATCAATTCATGACGAAAAAAAGGCCAAAACAAAGAGAACTGGGTTGAGAGCGGGACAAAAAATGGGAGACATGGAAATAATGATTTAGCATGCTATCTCTCTCTCTGTGTGAATGGTTCTGCCTGGCTGAGCTAACGGGTCTGAAATGTATGGTTCTCTCTCTCACCGCGCTGTTCAATTAATGCAACAAGAACAGAAACCCATCACCATAATTAACCCATTAAAACCTGAGGCCGATTCTACAAAATATTTACAACAGTTTTCTGAAAAACTTGTGTTACCATGTCAGTGGTTCTCAAACTTTTCCATGTCAAGGACCCCCAAAATGATATGTATTTGGCCGCCGACCCCTTCTCAAAATATTGAGTTCCAGGGAGTCCAGGGACCCCCCCCCCCCCCCCCGAAGCAAAGATTTTGCTTTAAAAATATATATATAGATTTGCACACATTTTCTAGATTGAATATCTGCTCTTTTTGAATAGCCAAGGTATAAAATAATGCTCTTTAGCTCAACTCTAAAATGACACAGATGCTTTCCCGGTGTTAATGCGTTAAATAGGGCTAGGCCCGACAACAGGAGACTAACAGTAACATATCAGCTCCTCTGGGTTGGGGGGGGGGGGGGGGGGGGTGCATGTGTGTGTGTGCGTTCATTAATCCTCAGCGCAGACTTCACCTTTAACCACTCTGGGTATTTATGGAATTAAACAATCAATGTGTTAACTCTCTCCGCACTGTTTGTGATGCAGCCTGGTGCTACAACAGCACTACAATGACTGCTGGTTGCTAGGGAACGTCTGGAGAAACTCTTTCATTATGTGTGTGCCCCCTCCCCCCCCCCCATTCCCTTGCTGGCTGAAGACATACAGTGTTTCTCCAATCCATATACTTTCATCTAGAGCTGCAACTATTTTCTTACAGATTATTCTATCGATTACTTTTTCAATGGAACAACTGAATAATTGAGAAGCGCACCTTTATGTATATGTTTTTATATTTTTTTATATATCGAATCAACATGAAAACATTATAATTAAGCTAAATAAGTGAGCTTGTAGATCTGCTACGTTAGGTATTTCTAAGAACTATTTCTGAGAAAATACAAAATTTCCCATTTTCCCCCCCAAAATCTATTAGTCTATTGATCTAGTTAGTAGTTTGCTTAACAGTTGCTTCGTACATTTTATAATATATTATATACTGTATGTCTCACCTAAAGGTCAGTCCACACCAATGCAACTAGTCGCAACTCCTTGCAACAAAACCGTATTACGGCCATTCCACAGACTCACACCAATGCAAGTGAGTTGCATTGCCACACCAATGATTTGCGACGCAACTCCTTGCAACCATTATCCCCAAGGAGTTGCAACTAGTTGCATTGGTGCGGTCTGGCCTAATACAGAGAGACGGACCACAAACATATATAATGAGCCTGGTAGGAAGGCCTCACTGCAGACATTTTATACCATGGTCCATGGATTCTAAAACTGGGGTCAGACGACCCCTCAGGGGTATATGGGATGTGTTTAGGGGGTCCACGAAAAATTATTGGAACGCATCTGTGTATTTTTTTTATTTGAGCTAAAAAGCATTATTTTACACTTTGGCTATTTAAAAATAGCAGATACACAAGCCACGAGCTTGTAGATCTGCTATTTTTTTTTATCGTGAAAATATGTGCAAATCTTTTAATATATATTATTTTAAAGCAAATTGTTTTTACTCAAATATTTGCTTCTGGGGAGTCCCTGGAACAACATATTTTGAGATGGGGTTCGGCGGCCAAATAAATACCATTTTGGGGGTCCTTGACATGAAACTGTTTGAACACCACTGATACAGAAACATAAGTTTTTCCAGAATACTGTTGGGATTTAGAAGACATTTCATTGTAGAATCGGCCTCAGGTCTTAAAGGGTTAAGATTGAATATGCCTGGCTGCAACTACAATAGTACAACCCTCCCTGACACAACAAATCTCTCTCCAAACTGTCTCCCTCTCAGCTTATACGGTTTGTCTCTTCCGCACTCTCTCTCTCCCAGCTTTCCTGCTGCCTGTCTGTCCAACACCATCTCCCTCTGCCTGTCTCAATAAAGCTAAATCACTAAGAGCAGTGGACTGTCGTTCTCCTCTTGCTGACCATGTTAATCATGTTAGTCTGGTGTACAAAACACCTCCATTCATATTAAAGAACAACCTTGTGTGAGACAGGGTCGCTAGCAGCATGTGTTCTACTGTTTAATCAGCCAACGTGATGCGCTAAGTTGCTGCATGCATTATAAAAGTAACCTTGGCAGTGACAAGGCTGGTGTGTGTGTGTGTGTGTGTGTGTGTGTGTGTGTGTGTGTGTGTGTGTGTGTGTGTGTGTGTGTGTGTGTGTGTGTGTGTGTGTGTGTGTGTGTGTGTGTGTGTGTGTGTGTGTGTGTGTGTGTGTGTGTGTGCGTGCGTGCGTGTGTGTGTGTGCGCGCACACACACATTTACGTGTTATCTGTTCATGGACAACATGTTCCTACCTCTTTGGGAGCAGGCCAGCATAGCTCTCTTCATTCAGGGACTAGATGACATTGGCATGCCATGAACGCTCAACACCGCAACCATCATAGAGCAGAGGTCTATCATCTGCTAATCAGCCTTCAAAATAACAGCCTCCGGAAAGGAAATAAAAGTTGATGGACCTGCTTGCAAACAAAAGCAGCTCAGTCTCGACTGTAAGTCTCTTTTACGTGTGGTTCAACTATCTACGGTATAATCTCTATTGATATACACTGTAGTGTGTACCTGTACGATATTTAATACAGGTATGTGCAAATATTTGATATGGACAATGTACGATGTCTCTAACATAACTTTTGCAATTATCATTGCTGTATTTATACCGTATCTGGTCTACTCTGTGCAATAGATTATATTGGGCTTGTCTCATCAAACATTTTTATTCCATGTGAGAGCAATGCACTAAGTCAAACCCCTCATACCTGACCAATAAACAGATTCGGCAGGTGCGACCCCGAAGTTGCAGATCTGCTATTTTTGAAAAGTCTTCTGAATAAGGTGGTCTACACTCCACAGCTCAAAATCCTTTCAAATGAGGATACATTCATTTCATACCCTTGACATGAAAATGTTTGAGAATCACTGCTCCAGAGGGATGTGTCATTGTGAACCGCCAGTTCTTGTGAGACACAGGCACTGTTGTTCCTCACGTCTTTGGAAGAATAACTTTCATTACTGTAAGTTGATGATGTATCTTGGCTGGCTGCCGGGTATGGTCACACCAGCTAGGAAAGGGATGAGGGTGCCTTGAGAGGCATTTAAAACTCGTTACTCTGAGTGTGTCGGTCGGAGTGCTAAAACACAGTCTCTCTTGAGACATACGACCGCCAGTTGAGGCTGTGAAACCGCATCAATTATAGAATGAGATTGAGGGCTTTAAGTCGATGCTCTCAGGCCCTGGTGTCGCCACCGGACGCGTGGTTCTGAACGGTGTCCTGTTGGATTCCTCAAGACCTGAACAAAACAAAAAAAGTTTCACTTGGAAACTTTCTAGGAGCGAGGTGTTTATTGTGATCACTGGCTTCCCTAGGTCTTGGCCGACGGCTTCCTGTTTACAGCACTGTCTTCTGATCCCACCCAAGGTCTTTTCACTTGTGTGGGACTAAAATAGGTCCTCATCCCCCAGACAGACGGGGATTTTAGTCTATATCCTCAGGATGTTTTACAGGAGAAACACAGTGGGCCAGCCGCGCTGAACCACTGTGGTCTACCTGGACTTGGAAGTCCCATATTGAGGCTCCCATTGGGCAACACTTTACTGTGGGTCAGGGTCTGTCACTAGAATGAACAAGGAATGTTTTCATTTGAAACCCATACATACCGTAAGGCTAAGAGGGATTTAGAAAGGCCGCGACTCACATAGTTTGGTACAAGAAAGACTATATATTTCTCCACAGCGTCTCTAAAATGTCGATGTTAGATTATAACTTAATGAGCCACAATACAATTCTTTGTATAGGCTTGTTTGGCATAATGTACAACCGGAGTCAGACCCAAGTTAGCTAAAAAACAGTTATTCCCAGTGTGGCGACAGTGTAATTGCTGTGATGTTAATGGTTTTTGACAAGCAGAAGTTGGTTCCAACAGGGAGCCATTGTGTCAGGCCCACACTGACTGGTCACATTCAAAGCACCGTGGCCAACAGGGAGGAATGCATGAATGGACGTCGTCTTTCAGTCCAATTACAATCAAATACAGTCTTCATTTAAGCGTCACTCCAAACCTTTTCACTCCGCCTACTAAATGGCAAAAGTTGAATGAGTCTGTTTTCTTTCTATTTTTTCTTCTTTTTTTTTGGGGGGGGGGCTGATTTGTGAGTACATCAAACACCGTTTCACTGACAGGACCTGTCAAACGTACCACGGAGACAACGTGAGTCATGGCTGAGTAATGCTGGATGAGTGTTTCACCATCTAGCCACAACAGCAGATGCTAGAGCTGAACCAGCAAAGATGTCAACTGAGCTACAATTGGGTCAGGATTGAATCACACTTGAGTCCCTCTCGCATGAATCTGTAGGCCTGAATTATTATATTTTTTTATGTCATGTTGTTACTATGTTATTCTGTTGCTCATAGCGCGGCTATGAGCTTGTAGATCTGCTGTTTTTGAAAAATGTATCGTGAAAATGTGTGCAAATCTTTGAATATATCATTTTTAAAGCAAACATTTGCAACTCAAATCGTTGCTTCTGGGGGGTAAAAAATGTGTTGCTCGATTGTTCGATTTATCAAAAAAGTAACCGATAATCGATAAGTAAATAATCGATAGTCGCAGCCCTACATACTAGGCCCATGAACTGCAGTAAGTAAGGGAGTTCTTCTCTTCCTCCCAGCTCTTCACTCACAGACAGGCCGGCCACCAGCACTGATCTGGTTCAAAGCCCTAGGTGCTGCTGGGTAATATGCAAATGAGCTCATGAGAACTAGTTTAAGTTCATTAGGACGGAGTGGATTAAGTCTAAAAAAAGCCCCCTAGCTATACAATGGAACTTAACCCATTAAGACCTGAGGCCGATTCAAAAAATGTTTTCTAACAGTTTTTTGAAAAAGGAATATTTTGTTCACGGTTTAACAAAAATAGCCAAAGAAATCTAAAATGGCACAGATGCGTTCCCGGTCTTAATGGGTTAATGTCACTTAATAATAGCAAAGCCTATGCCACTTTGTTTAATGGTTTGTTGGCTGGTTCGAGAGTTGCAACACTGATCGATTCATCATTAGATTATTTTTTATTCGATTGATCCAAGTACTTGATTCAGTGCCTAAAATGGGGGTAAAATATGGCAACACAGTGCAAAATCATTTATAATCTCATCAACATATTGAAATGGCGATATATGTTTACCCAACAGTAGTATAACAAAGACCTGCTTTATATTTTGGTGGTGTATTAGCCAAGCCTGCATTATTATTAATGTTTACATGATATGATCACTACAGCGATTATTTGATTAGGCCTCCAAAATGTAATAAGAATCATGTTCTGTCAATCATTTAATCAAACGTTCAGTTAATCATTTCACCCCATAGTTTTACTGAGGTTACGTTTAGGAATATGGTTAGGTTTAGGCATAGTTTTACTGAGGTAAAGTTTAGGAATAATAAGGTTAGGTTTAGGCATGGTTTTACTGAGGTTACGTTTAGGAATACCTGGTGGCGACCGTTCTTTTGGGGGCGAGCGTTCTTGTATACGCCTAATATAGGACTGGACTGGAGTGCATCTCTCAAAAGAAACAGAAGGCATTAGACTCTAGTCACCGTAGCCTAACTTACTCATCAGTTACATTGTAAAGTGATCATTCAGTCCCATTCAGTTTCAAATTACACAGTTTTGAAAAACAGGAAAAGAACCAAAACTAATAGGTTTCACAAGGAGCAAAAGTAATCATGTCAACCTCTAGTCGAAAGAGTGTGCGTTAGGGCTCCAGAGTAGATTTAGTCAGTGACTTGCAACAAGTGCAGCTATAGAAATAGTTTAATCTCATCGCCTACATTACAAAACTATATGAATACAAGTCAGCAGTGCAGAGTGTCTGTGATCATGCTGAAACCCTGTCAAATTGGAATCCTACTCATACGTCATAGATTACTGATGTCACAGGCTGGAGCCACTCCTCTTTTTATTTGGATCCCGGGATTCCACATCACATAATATTCTTGTGTATCTGTGATCCGCGTCCACCACTTTTATTACTTTAGTGGGCAGCCAGACTCTCTGTTGATCACACACACACACACACACACACACACACACACACACACACACACACACACACACACACACACACACACACACACACACACACACACACACACACACACACACACACACACACACACACACACACACACACACACACACACGACTACATTTCATAGAACAACTGTCTCAACAACCAAGTCATTCTAAGGTACGCACGCTGTTCCAGTCCTCTACTGTATTCTGTCAGTATACTATGAACAGAGAGACAGCCTGGCATTGTTTATTCAGTCATATGTTGGACTGCAAGCCTGAATCATCACACACCACACACTGTAATGTCAAAGGCATGTCTCAGTCCCCTATGCTCACATTCCATTGAGATATTTTTAAAGCCCAAAGTAGAAAAAAAAAAAACAATGAGTTGGAAGTCAGCGCCTCGGAAACTCCATCAGCAAGCCAGTAGACCTCACGCCACAGAGCCAACCACAATCTTTACATAACTCTGCCCAACACTCGCTTGTTTGAGAGACCGGGGGGAATAGAAACCATTCCCTTTGCCCAACCAACACGCAATATTTACATGGCTGCTATTGTGTTTCATAGCTAAGCTACTAGCTGCGTCTGTCATCGGGTGAAGAGCTTCCTGTTAAATTCATACAAATCACTGTTGGAAAAAGTGACGTGTTCAGCCTCAGGGGAAAAAAAAGGTTGAAGGACTGAAATTAAGAGAAACTAGAAAAAGTGCTCCTCGGAGCACAGGTCTCCGCCAGGTCAGGCACGTTGTTGTGGCCTCCTTGTGGCGCAATAATAGGCCAATGTGAAAAGGGCGCCATTTATTCTTAGGCCTTTAACGGCAATCGGACACTGCATTCATGATATAAGCCATTTTGTTCCAAAAATGTGTTTTGCTAAATTAGACCTGCTGGTGGCGCTATAACAGGCCAATGTGAAAAGGGTGGCATTTCTTCCTCGGCCTAGTGGGAATGTGCGTGTGAAATTTCACGGATATCGCAAGCTGCGTTCATGATTTGAGGCATTTTGTTCAAAACGGACCAATCCTGCAAACTTTGGAAGGCAACCTTAGGCAATGAGGATGGAATATGGGAAATCGGACAGATCCGTGTTGATCACATGACTATGGAGATACTGTGTACCGATTTGCATGACGTTTGGATAAAATCTGTAGGAGTAATGTCAAAAAATGGGTTTTGCACAAATCGGCCTCCTGGTGGCGTTATAACAGGCCCATGTGAAAAATTTGGGCCAGAGGTTCCGAATTGGCATCAAGGGAGTGTGTGTGCACAGTTTCGCAGCGACCGGGCCAACGGTGCCGGAGATTAGCTGCTAACGGGCGGACAGGACACACGGACACACGGACGGAGGGACAGGGGGTAAAACATTTACGAGACAATTACGGAACACTTGAGTGTCAAGTGACCTTGACATTGACCGTTATACCCTAAAGCCTGTCTTTTAAAATGTAAATGTTGGTACTTAAGTACAGTTGTTCTCAAAATGTTTATGTCAAGGACCCCTAAATTGATATATATTTGGCTGCTGACTCCCATCTGAAAAGGTTCTGTAGAGACCCCTAAAAGGGAAGATGTGTTCAAAAATTGTTCCAAAACTTTCCAACATTTTTCAAAAAAAGCAGATCTACCCTAGGTCCATGCATTTCACAATAAAAACAAATGACTGATGTCCTTTAGAATCTTTCTTATTACATCCTTAATATTTTGCAGGGTTTGAATGGTGAACTTCAGATAACGGACCGCAAACACTGTAGTCCGCAGGGCTTTGGACAAACTCTTCAAAAAGCACATGGAAACATCTGTGTCCACATCCATAACAAGGATCACAATTAATCTTTTCGTCACACTAATCCTGCTGAAGCTGGAGCAGGAACAGCAACAACCGCAAGATTGTTCAAGAAAACAAGCAGCTGAGAGAAGCTTATTGCCTAATTTATGCTTTGTCATACAACAGCATCGCGCGCCAAACATAGGCGATCTACAAGTCTCCACCGCTTTGTGAGAGCAACACAGTGTGGGGCTTGTAGATCGGCTGTGTTCGGTGCGCGACACCATCATATGACCAAGTATAAATTAGGCATAAGAGTGAACGCTCAAGCTGTTCTGCTCCACTGACGTTTCTAATCCTTGCTCTTAGGGCTGCAAAGATCCATTATTTTCTTTTCTGTTTTTGATGAATCAAAACAATTGACTAAATCAACAAGTCTGACTAACCACTTAAGGCCTATTTGATACCTTTGCCGTTCTCCAGGCTCACAATGCATTGCATCGTATCTTTTCTTTCCTTCTTTTCTCTTTTTAAACTCGTCCTCCCAAATCAATTATTTCATTCAAATGTATTGTTTTTTATAATCTATTAAATCAATTAGTTTGATTAAAGTTCTTCCTGTGCACAAAGCTCAGATGTGAACTGGCTCAGATTGTGAGCTGATTAAAAGGTGTGTTGGAGATACCTAATCTGCCAACCCGTGCTAATTGTTGTTTGTCGAGTCGTGCAGACTGAGCACTGGTTGAACTTCTGATATTGAACACTGCCAGGGTTATAATCTGACCCGTGTGGCTGGAATGTTAATCCACATACCCCGTAATCCAGATATATATTCTGATCACAGTTATTAGTAAGGATTACTTGTCTGGTCGATTAGGAATACAATAGGCTACATTATATAATTATATGTTTTGCATCTGAAACAGTGGCGGAACAACTGAAAGCCGGGCCGGGAGGCAGAGCACAGTGATCAGGCCCCCCCCCCGTGCCACCACGCACGCGCGCGCAGCGCGCGTGCGTGGGTGCACATCCCGCGCGCGAAGCGCGCGGAAAATTTTGCGGGTTTGGGTCGGGTCGGGTCACCTTTTGGGGGGCTTTTTGTCACTTTATTTCGGTTTTAGGGTTAGGATAGGGTTAGGTTAGGGTTATGTTGTTGCTTTAATTAAATGAGAGGCGGAGAGGCGCCGCGGAGAGGTCGCGGCCCCGGCCCGGTTGCGGCGACCGGGTCGGGGCCGCGACCCTGGAGGGCCCGGCGGCCGGGCCCTCCAGGGTCGCGGGCCGGGAGGCGGCCGCCTCCCTTGCCTCCCCGGACGCTCCGCCACTGATCTGAAATACTTCTCTGTCATACTGGCTGGTTTACTGTGATTCTCCTTAACAGTTGCATCTATCGATTCTTTGCCATATTGCTGTTTCTGGAAACGCTTCTCCCTATCCATGCCAAGTCATAACATCTTTCCACTCAAACAGAGAGCGTCTCCTTTCAAACCCCAATGGTTCTAATCAGCCCCCCGCCCACAGGAGTGGCCCAATTCTCTCACAACTTGCTACAAAAATCGCTCATGAAAAACTATATAATCTCCTACGTTTCATTTTCCACCTTCACATGTGTCTCCTTCTCTAATAATCAAAAAGTGCTATATATTTCATCTCGCAATCTACTTCCGGATGATTCGTTTTGCACCTTCTCTTGCCACATCGGTCACGGGAAAGAAATAAGCACTGCCGTGGTCTATGGAAACGACGAGCCCAAAAGTGCACCCAAATAAGCCCACAATCGCTTATACAAACAGTCAGACCTGGCAACGCAGCCTACGCCAATCATGCGTGAGAGATCTACAAGCTATGGGGCAGAGACGCCACCGTATCTTAGCAACAACTACAGCGCTCACTTTCATTGGTCGTGTCACGCTAAGAGCAGTCTCCAGACAATGGCATCTCAGAGAGCTTGCTGTAGTGTTTATATATCTATGGCTGTAGCCATCACAGTCTAGCCTGGGTGCCAGCCTGCTTCGCTGCGTTCGGCGGACTTTTTTTCTCTCTCCAGAGAGAAAAAAAAATCCGCCGAACGTAGCGAAGCAGGCTGGCACCCAGCCTAATCACAGTCAGTCGCAGCGACGACGGACAGGGCGCTGTGATAGCTGCCATGTCGCTAACGCTAACGTGGTTGTCATGCCTGCAGCGGCTGTGCAATCACTTTGTCAACAATGCACGTTCGTGTGGTGAATGTCAATATTGCTGCTCAGTTAGTCCACTGTAGATGGTGTATGTTTGTGTGTGTCTTCTGGAGAACTATGTAGCTCCACAGCAACTACAGTAACTAACGTAATGGCAGGACCGCCCCGTGCTACGCATGTTAGGCTGCATTATGGTCATGTAGTAAATTCAGATAATTTCGCTCAGATTAGAGCAGTGCTTATCAACCCTTTCAGCCCCCCCCCAAATAAACGTACTTGATCTGGGGACCCCCCCATTCTGTTTGACTCCGTTCCACAAGTAAATATTGTGAAAATAGCCAATCTACAAGTTCGAAACGCCTCACGTTGAGAGGCTTTGTAAGCTTGTAGATCGGCTATTTTCTACATGATTGCCTCTTTCTTAGATTATTTGACAATGTGGCCCATGTTTTTATAGTATAGTTTGTTGACTACTTTTGTTGCAGAAATGGTCATTTCCTTTACTTTCGTTTTTTTATTGTCTCCGCCAGGCCGAAAGGCATGGCGCAAGACTATATTTCACCCCCTGTCCGTCCGTCTGTGATAGCTAATCTCTCACATCGTTGACTTGATCGCAGCGAAACTGTGCACACACACTCCCTGGATGCCAATTCAGAACCTCTGCCCTATTTCTTTCACATGGCCCTGTTACAGTGCCACCAGGAGGCCGCTTTTTGCTAAACACATTTTCTCACAGTACTCCTACATATTTTGCCCAAACATCACGCAAATCGGTACACAGTATCTCCACAGTCATTAAAAAAAAAGGCTCTTTCAGATCTTTCATATTCCATCCTGATTGGCTAAAATGGCTTCCAAAGTCTGCAGGACTGCTCCGTTTGGACCAAAATGCCTCACATTATGAACACAGCATGCACTTTTCCGTGCAACTTTGCACCCACATTCCCACTATGCCGAGGAAGAAATTCCACTTGAGATTTCTCTAATCAGCCTCATGGTGGCGCTATAACAGCCCGATGTGGAGAGTCAGTGAGAGCTGGATAAACGAGGTAAAATGTGTCAAAAGGAGTCTGTACGGCTGTCGATACATGAACACATGACGTCGGTCGGAGAGGAGATATTGTGTCTTTTGGACAAACAGCAGCGTGGTGCTGATGTTTGTTGTGTGAAGCAGCTTAATGTCAGAGTGTTTGTGTTGGAGCGCCTCAGTGCGGCTGCAGAGTTCATGTGCAACCTCTTCCAGAGAGAGACAGAGACACTAGAAACTGGACATATGGACATTGATCTACACACTGCAGGTATATCTGCTACACACACAACATCAAACTAAACACTACAGGTATGATGCAGCGTTTGCATTCCAGCCAGCATGCCAGCGTAGTTCCCATATGGTTTCAAGGTGGGCTAAACCATATGGACCCCATGTCAGCAATGTCAGCGGCATCCACTTCAGTCCCAACTGCGATGCCCATGCAGGCTATAAGTAGCTTCTACCTGGCCCTTAGGTGGGCCCCAACTAGCCATGTTTATGTGGGACCAAGGCGGGTCCTAACTGGGTTTGCCCATGCAGGCTTTAACTGGGTTCTACCTGGGCCCTAGGTGTACCCTAACCAACCAGAGTGCAGTGCCCATCGCTCCAATTGTTGTGACGTCAGGGCTCTCAATACTGCACATTGGTGGAGGAGGAGGGGCCGCAGGGCGACCGCACACATCGCTGAACCAATGATAGCCCACGGATGTTTCCTCTGGGGATTTACAATCTGCCCCTCTATGCCACATATCATCCGCACTACAGGGTCTTCACTGACCGAGCCACGGCCCCACTGGCCCTCATGACGCTACGCCACTTATATGAGTTGCCAAGTGGCCGCGGGCGCTACGTGGGCGTGGCCGCGGGCTAGACGCGAGCCCCCGCGTAGCGGGGGCGAGCTTCTAGTTAACTCAGTCACAGCTTTTGTTTTACAGAGTGCTTTTGATCCTGATTTGCGCCGTCATGCCTTATGCTAACAGCGGTTTTTACTATCAGCTGGTCCAGAGGGCAGTTGATTGGCTGACATCAGCTGAAAGAGCTGATTCATATCCCTGTCAGAGAGCAGGAGCAGCAGCTGTCATTGTTAATGGATGCCATTGTCAGAATACAAACCGCAGCAACAGCAGTCTGAGAGCGACAGCCAGCAGAAACGTTTGCCGTAAAAAAAAAAAGAAAAGAAAAAGAGACAAATAGAGAACGAAGCCCTGTGCTGACGTTTGTTTCCCTCTCCAATTATGCACCAGGCGATTAAGAACAGTGTTGTTCCATTTCCCTTCGCCGTGCCCCACGGCGCCCAGGGGAGCAGAAGTGTTGGGTGAACATCTCGTTGAAACCTTATCTGTGTAATTGGTCCCCTGAGGGTTTTGTCCGACCTGTAGCTGGTCACGTTTCTACCCTAGGTCCACTCGGCCCGGGCCGGCTGGCCGGCCGCCGCGCTTGCCAAAAAGCCTCCACGTCTAATCTGATCCTCTCTGGAATGTTGGACGGCTTTCGCCCCCCCCCCCTGCTTCCTGCTTTTTGGGTAAAAAACAAACTGGAGACTTGGGAGATGATTATCTGCTCTGATTGAAGCTGGAGAGATCTCCGTGTCCATGAAAGGGTTAAATGACCGACACTCTCAAATGCACGGGGCAGGGCACTCTCCTACCGTTAAGTCAGAGAAAGAGTCAGAGAGAGAGGCCATAATTGTCAGATCTCTTCTCTGCTTTGTGAGTCAGAGTCGACCTTCGACCAGAACCGCACATCCGTCAGATGATGAAACTCCCTTCTCTTGTCAACCCCACCAACACCTCCAAGTCACCTCTGCTCTCTTTCTGGTGACAACACGGCACAGGACTTCCTTTATGTTTTCCAGCAGTAATAATGAGACTGTAATAACAATCAGAACTACCAGGCCTGTTACTGTGACTGACTGAATTTGCTCATGACATTGGCGCCTCGAAACCCTGATGGAACTAATTGTCTCTGGCCTGGTTTGACCTCAAGTGAGCTGTTATCCCAGATGGTTTCCGACCACTTAAGAACAAACCCCATTTTCATTAATCATCCATGTCCCCGTGGAGCTCAGAATCACCTTGTAGGTTACGCTGCCTTGATGCAACCAAGACCCCGGCTGTCAACCCCGCCCCCCATCCACCTCCCAGCCAGGAGGGCTTGCATAATGTCCACATCAGCAGCATGACTGTGGAGGGGTGGATGTGTTGACATTCTCCTTTAAAAGAAATAGCACTTATTGTCTCCATGATTAGGCATCTGTGATCTCTAAGGCAGCGATTCTCAAACGTTTTAGTTTCAAGGTCCCCAATCTATGAACACTGTTATTGTTAAACATAATTTAAGCATAGCTCACCTTGCAAACTGCTGGATCAATCAGTGCCAAACGTTGTATGCACATTGCCATTTCACAGACGTTTTAAACTTTTTGAAATATTTAACTTCAATTTTATAACGGAAAACAATGGGTCACACACACACACACACACACACACACACACACACACACACACACACACCACACACACACACACACACACACACACACACACACACACACACACACACACACACACACACACACACACACACACACACACACACACACACACACACACACACACACACACACAGCTAGACTCTTGCCATGCTGTAATAATAGATCTACAAGCTCACAACATGGCGCATTGCGCCATTGTCACAGGGCATAAGTATGTATAATCGGGCTTTAAGAGTCGTGTGAGCCATACAACCAACCAGAAACATCAACAAAGATGCTAAAGTAGAAAGCAATCAACATCTAACCTTTGTGTTACTTCAGTTTCCCCATGATAACTTGATAAGCCAAATCAGATTGATTCCACTGAAGCAATCTACTGCCAAATATTCAATTTATTTTACAAAACAAACTTTAAAAACTGAAATCAATCCTCAGGAGTTCCATTCAAATATTAGCCTACCTTGGTGGTGATGAGAGGGAATAGCTCTACCAAGTAGAAAGCAGAATAACACTGTCTGGTGTTAGCGCTGTGACGTTAAAACAATTACAGCTTTGGCTAGCTGCTCCATCGATGTCAAATGACTCGGATGCAGTGAGTTTGACTTCCTTCAATTTTACTGGCCCATTTAAACACAAAGTGTACAGGATTGGCCTTTTCATTATTAGATTTAGCTACCGTGGGGCGTCGGCTCACAACAGCCCTGATGTATTCTGAACAGAGGCAGTGTATGATGTAGAAGTAACCCACCAAGCTGTTACTGTAACCCATTCAATCTACAAATGTCTTCTAAAACGGTTTTCTGAAAACTGTATGTAGCCATAATATCAGTGGTTCTCAAACTTTTTCATGTCAAGGACCCCCAAAATGATATGTATTTGGCCGCAGACCACCCATCTGAAAATATTTTGTTCCAGGTTCCCCCCAGAAGCAAAGATTTGAGTCAAAAATGTTCCCTTTAAAAAATATATATATATTTGCACAAATGTTCAAGATTTTTCAAAAATAGCAGATCTACAAGCTCATAGCGCGGCACTCGGTGCTCTTGGGAGGAGGGGAACAGGTAGCAAGGCCTGGAGATCAGAGTGACTGTACCGCAATGAAAAGGTCACAGGTTCGATCCCTACTGGACCACCTGTACTGCTGCTTACTCATAAGTCTCTGTGGATAACAACACCACTGAAGAACCACAACTAGTCCACCACCTGATATTATTAGTATGGTAATCAGTATTTTATTTTGGCCCTTTGTCAATCAATCAATGCCAACGTACGCGACAATTTCACTAGAAAACTTGAACCAATGACGGCTGAGAGCATGGCTCAAAAGCAGCCAATTAGAGACTGTGTTTTTCGTCACTGTGTGGGCAGGTTTTTTTTTTCCCTCCTGAATTCAAGGATCTGTTTTTAAACAGGGCTGAACAACGTCACTGTGACCACTCTCTCTCTCTCTCTCTCTCTCACACACTCACTCTCTCCCTCTCTCTGCCTCTCCCTCTGCCTCTCTCAGAGCTGTGTGACCACTTTAAGCCAGCGCCTGCCTCCACTTCCAAATACAAGAATAACATGTGACATCATTTACAGTTGTACAGGCCTGGTACGGCGTGCGCACACGCACACACACACACACACACACACACACACACACACACACACACACACACACACACACACACACACACACACACACACACACACACACACACACACACACACACACACACACACACACACACACACACACACACACACACACACACACACACACACACACACAGGAAAAGAGACACTTCAGTTCAGTGAGTTTCAGGACTCTGGGAAACTCCACGGTACGTCCAGCAGCAGCCGGTACGACAACATCTCCACAGAGGTCTTTCACTTTGGTTGAACAACGGCAGATCTGCAGGGGGTTTATAAATAAGACTCTCACATGCTTTGTGACTCGGTGACGAAAATGGAACAGAGGTCACACACAAAGCAACGAGCAGCTTGCTGACGAAAAAAATAAACAACAACTCGGCTTTTATGCGGAGAGGGGAAAAGAGAAGCTCCTTCCTGACAGAAGTTCAAAAAGCATCCTGACGTTTATCCTCTTCCTGCCTGTACCCGGCAGGAAGCTGACAGACGGACACTTGGCCATCAACGCTCAAGACACAATAGGTAGAAACCGCTTCCTTCACAGGATGATTAGAGCCGGTAGCTTTCGGCACCGGTTCTCAACGCAGGGTCGGGGGATCCCCAACAGTCCCTGAAGGAGGCTCCAGGGGGTCCCCCTCCCACCCCCCCCCCCCAGCTGAATGACTGATAGATGGGAAACCAATTCGACCCCCCTAAATTGTCTTCGCACACAGTTGTATCAAAATGTGTTACACTGATGATTTGACAGCGTAGATTGGGGTCCCAAAGATATAAATTGCATCAAATGGGGGTCTTCAACAGGGGGTCCAGGACCCCTAGGGAATCCTCAGAGCTACTGTAGGGGGTCCGCCAAATCTTTGTGAGATAGGATTTTTTTTTAATTAACCACCTATTTATTTAATTTATTAACCACTTGAACCCTAGAATTCTTTTTCTGAGGGGAACATTAGCCGAAAATAGCTATTTTTGAAGGTTTCGAAGGTTCGGATGTTTAAATGGTTAATGTCTGAAATGAACAAAAAACATTTACACAAAACCGCTATCTATGAAATCTATGAAAAGGTTTAATCTGCAACACAATTGTATGCAATGTAGGGTCCCTGCTTCATCTCTCTCTCAGCTAGGGGGTCCTTGGCCTGAAAAACGTTGAAGACCCCTGGCCTAATGCGTTTCAGAATCAGGGTCCTTGAAACAAAAAACAGGGTTGAAAATCGCTTGCGTAGAGTGTGCATCCACACAGGAAAAGAAAATTAACGTCTAACTTTAGTGCCACATGATTTAACTAATGTTCCTTCACATGAAGCCGTAGGCTGTGAAACAATGAGGTGTTTTATTGTGAGGCTGCTCTGCTCTGGTAAACAGGAACTAAGAAACTCTCTCTATATTCTTCATTCCATAATTCCAAATCTATTTATGTTTGTATTAAAAATGTACATCTCTTGGAGGCAATGCATGTGACTCATCATCATTAGCTGCCATGCGATTAAAATCGGGCGTATACTTCTGTATTTCACAGAGGAACTACAGAGAAGACGTAGGGTATTCCCCCCCCCCCAACACTACTATGCATAATGATCATCTCTCATCAGAAGTTCCGAATCATGGGATTCAGGATCAAAATTGGTGAGGTTACCCGTTATTGTTTAATTCATTGGTTCTCAAAGTGGGGTCCGGGGACCCCTAGGGTGTTCCAGGGGGTACCCAGCAAAATGTGTAAATATAGCATCAGAATAATTATTACTTCTTATACTTTTGCTATTCAAAAATAGCAGATCTACAAGCTCATAGCGCGGCACCGAGTGCCGCGCTATGAGCTTGTAGATCTGCTATTTTTGAAAAATCGTGAAAATTTGTGCAAATCTTTTAATATATATATATTTTTTAAAGCAAACATTTGTAACTCAAATCTTTGCTTCTGGGGGTCCCTGGAACAAAATATTTTTAGATGGGGGTCCGCAGCCAAATACATATCATTTTGGGGGTCCTTGACATGAAAAAGTTTGAGAACCACTGGTTTAATTTATACTCCGTCAAGGACCGTCATACAATGGAGTCGCACGACTAACAAGTATAAATCAGGCTTTTGTCGTTACTGTCTGAGACCAGTGATGCATGGGTCACTTGTGACCTGCAGGTCCAACAGGTAAACCTGCAATTGAAGCAGATCGGCGTCAGAAAGGACCAGTAAGGACCCCCTCGAAAATGAGATGATGCATCTCAGGGGGTTTATCCTTCCATAAAAAAGGTACTATATAGAAAAAACGTCATAATAAATCACGGGTGGGTGCGAGCAATAGCACTCTGGTCTCTGGCATATGGGTTTATGACATTTACTTATGAGGTTACTGATACAGAAATTCATATTTATTTTACAGTTGTTTTATGTCCCTATGGATTGCCATACCAGCTGATTGTCCACTTGAACACTAGCATCCTTATCCTGGGGGGGAACATTCGCTTTAAAAAATAGCAGATCCACAAGCTCACAATACGTCTCGTTGCAGCAGGTCGTGAATTTGTAGATTTGCCAATTTTTTGGCAAAGAGATTTGGTGTCGAGTGAAAAAAGAGCGCACCAAGTACAGAGGCAACTCGTGTCCAGTTTACAAAGTATAGAGCAGCGGTTCTCAAACTTTTTTTATAGTAAGAATTCCCATAACTCTGAGAGAGTGTATAAATTGAACCAAATGGATTGCTAAATGTACATTTTGTCCGGGTAATTCTTCTAGATATTCTTAGCTTGGGGGGTTAAGCTACAATAGGAGGAAATTGTGCGAGGCAGCCTATGTTCCCTGTGACCCCTGTCCCTGACACACAGGGCAAGGGGGGCAGAGCTGTGGAGAAATGTGCAGGCGGCCTTTGGCTCTGGACACCTGGCTGAACAATAACACAGATGACATGTCATGAATGCAATGCATGCTTCATCTTTACAGCAGAGGAGAGGAGAGGAGACCGTAAGCTGCATCATTTCATAACCAAATACTTAACCACAGTGGCCGTTGCAATTTACAAATATCCGTTTTCTAAACAACAGGTATGTTATTGACCCATTCAATCATTGTGTCATTTTAAGATTTCTTTGGCTATTAAAAAAATAGCAGATATACAAGGTCGCAGCGCGGCACCGAGTGTCGCGCTGCGAGCTTGTAGATCTGCTATTTTTGAAAAATCATGAAAATGCGTGCACATCTTTGAATATATATATTCTTTGCTCAATCTTTGTTTCTGGGAGGGGTCCCGGCCACGAGCTTTAGGAATGCACTGCGGATTTGTAGCAGAAGTTGAGAGTTGTCTAAGTCCCGGGAAAGATGCGCTGTGATTGGCCAGTATTCACTTTGAGTGTCAGTTGGGGCAAACGCAGTCCCCACAACATCATTTACTATTCTGTCGGTACATAACTCGGACGGGGCTGAGTAGGATCAAAGCGAACTTCGCAACGTTCGCCACGGCAACTCCTGCACTTTAGAGCTCGGTGGTGCCTCTCGTTGCTCAAATTCGCTTGAGACTGCGCCCCTCCGTCGCGGTCTGGTCCAAAACTATATATATATATAGCTTATAACTATATTTTATCGGTTATCGGTTGTTTGAAAAAGTATTGTCCCAAGCGGGAGTCGAACCTAGACTCCCAGTGGTAATGGATTGGGAGTCTAATGATTAGCGAGGTGCGCCACTGTGGCCGGTGCTGAGATACGGTATTCGTGCTGTATTAGAATGTCACGTCGCAATTCTTCTAACGTCGGGGCGAGGCGTCCCACCCACTACAAATCCGCCGTGCACTGCCATATCTAGCGTCCCTGCCGTGGAACTAAATATTTTGAGATGGGTCCGCAGCCAAATACATATCATTTTGGGGGGTCCTTGACATGAAAGTGTTTGAGAACCACTGATATTATAGCAAGTGTTTCAGAAAACTGTTCGGATTTAGAAGACATTTGTAGAATCGGCCTCAGGTCTTACTGGGTTAATAACCAAATAATTAACCACAGTGGCCAACGCAATTTACAAATGTTGTTTTTTATAAACAACAGGCATGTTATTAATGCTTCATTTTTTATGTATGTGTATTGCGTATGCAAAATCTGAAGGGAAGATGTGACATGCTAATGTTCAGGTATTTGCTCAGTTTAAATAAACAGAAAGAAGATAGCTACTCAGGTGATTTTGATTCCCGAGGCTAGGCATTCTGCACAGCACTTAGAACAGCTTGTTTTAAAAAGCTCTCTGAAAAACACCTTCCCCTCTGAGAAAATACTGAGGTTGTGGAGACAGAGAGACTCTGGGAGGAATAGCAACATTTCCAAAAGCAATCTAGATCAGTGGTTCTCAACCAGTGGTCTGGGGACCACCAGTGGCCCTTGAGGGGGTCCAAATGGATCCTTATAGATCTCTAACTCTTGAGAGTGTAAAATGAAACCAAATGGACCCGTTTCATTTTACACTCTCCAGAGTTAAATTATTGTTAAACATCTGCGTTACTTAAATAAAGAATTGTTATTTTGATCAACGTTTGCCTGTCATCTCTCCTATGGTACCAACATCAATACAGCATGGAATTGTGGACAAAATCCAATGATAACAAAATATTCTAAGTTTTGGGTCTGAGAGTCTAATTCTCATCAAATGGTGGTCCATGGCTCAAACGCCCAATAAATAATGGACCTTGATATGAAAAAGGTTGAAAACCACTGATCTAGATGATGATTAATGGTGCAGGCTGAGATGAAGGTCGAGTCCCAGCAACAGATCCTGGCCGCTAACCGTTAGCTAATCCTGACAATAGGGGCCCTGTCAAGCCCATTAGGATAAACTGACAGACAGACAACACAAGGTCAACCACCAAATGAACAGCTGAATTAGAAGGATCTGAAAGGTGTAGCCTACAGTAACTATTCCCAACAAGCAGGTCAAGTTTAATAGTGCCAGACTGTAGATCGATATGGAAAAGCATTCTGTCAGTGTACTGCGAAGTGTTCCACAATGCATAGCTATGCTTCCCTTCTCTACGGATTGTGAATGTTTTGAGCTTGATTTGATGTGGTGGTCTCTCCTCCATCCCTGGTCGCAGCACTACCTGCAGTGTTTCTGAAGATGTCCACATTGCACCTATATACTCTAATGCAGTGGTCCTTATTAGATGTTTATCTCTTGAGAGTGTAAAATGAAACCCTATTATACTCTAATGCAGTGGTTCTCAACCAGTGGTCCGGGGACCACCAGTGGTCCTTGAGGGGGTTCCAGGTGGTCCCCAGCTAAATGGTGGACAGTTGGTAACCAAATGGACCCTTATAGATCTTTAACTCTTGAGAGTGTAAAATTAAACCAAATGGACCCTTATGGGTCTATGTTCCCTATATTCCCTACACTCTCAAGAGTAAAACTATTGTTAAACATCTGCATTACTTAATTAAATAACTGTTATGTTGATCAACGTTTGTACCAACATCAATACAGCATGGAAATGTGGACAAAATTGTATCCAACGATAAGAAAATATTCTTTCGTTTTCAGTCTGAGTCTAAATCTCACCAAATTGTTAAACATCTGCATTACTTAATTAAATAACTGTTATGTTGATCAACGTTTGTACCAACATCAATACAGCATGGAAATGTGGACAAAATTGTATCCAACGATAAGAAAATATTCTTTCGTTTTCGGTCTGAGTCTAAATCTCACCAAACGGTGGTCCGTGACTCAAAGTTGAATAAATAATGGACCTTCATATGAAACGGGTTGAAAACCACTGCTCTAATGATTTACAACTACAAGAAAGACACAAACTATTAGGCTTCCTGAGAGTGCAAAGATCCTGATCCTGAAATTCCTGACTTCCTGTACATGCATTGTACTCGTTTAATTACTGATTCTGATTACAGCTTGGACAGACATGGGTGAACAAATTACAATGGATTTCAAACCCTGGCATGTTTATGTTGGTGCAGCAATGTAAACAAATAGTTCAGATTTATAGTCCATTGTTTATGTTTATGGATGAATTTAGCTGCCGGCGATGCATGCCAAATTCTGCATCCTAGTCTTTTGTCAACCCATATTACCATTAGCAACCATCCGCCATGTCAACGAGGGACAGACTGCAGTCTAGTCTGGTTGACAGACCATCAATGACATCAGAATTGTTTCCTCAATAATATCACAAACAGCAGCATACAGGCTTGGCCACCGGCCACATCTTTCTGGTTTAAGTGGTGGCCTATTGATTGCCTATTGTGTGTAAAGCTTTTGTTGGAACAGGATTCAGACCAAGACAAAGTGGTGGCATTAGTCATTAGACTAACTCAGAGATGTATAGCCTTTCGGCAGAGATGAGCCTAAATGAAAGAGCTTTAAATCAGTCTGGTAGTATCTGTGATGGTATAAGTAAAGCTGGGTCGACGACATTACACCACCGGAAACACACACAGCCAAGCTATTTGCATGAACCCGAAACTAGCCATGCACCTAGCATCCCTTCCTGACCGGCATGCAGTATCAGTCAATACGGTGATGATAGAAATATACTGAAAACAAGCAAAGGGAAAACTGCTCTTTTTCAATCTGAACACAGTAAATCCCCAGTGTTAGCTTATCCATTTGTAACTCTTGTCTGCACAAATGTATATCTGTATGTACATTTGTACACTCTCTGAGTTAGACTGACACTGAGGATTTTCCTGTGGAGGCTTCATCCTGGAGGAGCCAGTTGTCAGCAGACTCAGCACTATGTTCCCTACAGCAGTGGTTCTCAACAATGTGGGTCCAGACTAGAGACCCCCAGGGGTCCTTGAAGGGGTTCTGGAGGGTCTCCAGATAAATGACCGGTAGTTAATCTTCACCATTATTACATGTACAAGTAAATACAACTAGAGAACATACAGTACAACAATTACTATATTGATCTGAGTTTCACTGTTATCTCTATAGATAGATAGATAGATAGATAGATAGATAGATAGATAGATAGATAGATAGATAGATAGATAGATAGATAGATAGATAGATAGATAGATAGATAGATAGATAGATAGATAGATAGATAGATAGATAGATAGACAGACAGACAGACAGACAGACAGACAGACAGACAGACAGACAGTAGGAAGAGAAGGAATTCGGGACCAAATGACAAACCATATCAGACCAAACAATAAATAAACAACAATAGTTGTAGGTTGTCTATCGATCAGTAAGTCTATCAATTAGGGGTCTGTGGCCTAATAATGCATAACAAATTGGGGTTTTGAAATGAATAACGATGAGAAGCACATCCCTTCAGCCACCCTGGTTGGTTCTACCAGAGACACTAGAGCTGTTGTATGTTTTGCAACCCCAAGCGTTTGGGTTCAAACCCCAGCACCACAGCCCAGACCTATTTATTATCTCTCTCTGATAGCGGTTCCACGGGATGGAACCTGAATGGCAACAGATTATATACAGATTACACACAGACATTTAACCTGTGAGGTTGGTTGACCACAGGAGGAGTCGAGTCAGTGCATCCTACAATCTGGTATATTAAATTTGATTACAAAAATAGATAAATCGTTTTCACCAGGATTTGCTCCTGCATGCATGTGTCCTGCAATGCCAAGACATTACAGCTAGTTAGATGTAAAACATATATATAAGAAAAATATTGCGAGGTCATTTTTGCCTCGGTTTCCATGGAAACGGACGCAAAAATGACCTCCCAATATTTTGAAAAAATATACACAATGGCTATAAAAAAAATCCCTGCAGGGACATTTTTATATCCATTGTCTATTTTTCCCCCCCTCTTATTATGACAGACTGGTCACCATGTTGCATCAATGAACAGCAGCACAAAGGGCGCAACAACACTGCACGAGAAAACAATACATCATAAACAGCAGCCCAAAAAAAGCTCATCAATAAAATCATCATTTGATCTGTACCTGTTGCGTCCTTTCGGCCGGATTCATCATCACAGCCTGCCGAAAGCTGTTATCCACATAAGACGCCATTGTTTCTGATGATGATTAAACTGGGGAGAAATCCTTCCCCCGTTCAGGCCGGGGACTCTAAATGAATGGTATTATCCCAACAGTTTGCTATTTACACAACAAGCTCCTGGGATGGTCCCTGTGTTGTCCTGTAGTGTGTCCCACAGGGCAGCAGGGCCCAGCCTGTCTGTCTGTCCCCTCTCTCTCTCCTCGGGGTGTCTTCTCTGTCCCCAAAGCCACCAGCAGCCACCACTCCCCAGGAGAACAACTTATTCTATCAGACTAACAGAAGAGGAGGAGAGGCGAGACTGTCCCCCGGTTTGTCTGATAAACTGGTCGAAAAACGGTCGCGGTATCAGGGTATTAAACCGATTCCGTCACTGGAGCTCATTAAAGACAACATTTCTTCTTGTCTCCAGCATTTCTGCTGTCGACGAAAAAAATACATTCCCCGTGTTAGAGAATACCAGAGGGTGGAAAAAAGAAAGAGAGAGGAAAAAAAGCAGCAAAGTAGGTCCAGACATTAGGCCGTTATCCCGACGATAAAAACAAGGTGTCCATTGTGAGAGGTTAGTCGGCCTGGACGCTGGTCACTGAGAGAATGTCACCATAAAAAGCATTTTTGGATGGGTTTACTTTAAAAGTAACGCTGGCTTGTGTTGTATTCCTTCCACCATGGTGACAGGAACCACTGGCAAGTCACACCAGGATGCGGAAATGTTGAGTTTCCGGTCACCGACTTCACAATAAAACCACCATATAGTTCCAGCCCATAGAGGTATAATCATAATATATAGTTCCACCCATGGAGTTAAAAAATAAGGATCCATGCTCCTAAGGAGCTGCATACCATACTAGTGGTGGAAAAAGTACTACATTTTTTTTTAACTTTAAGTAAAAGCATCGATACTGCACTGTAGAAACAACACTCTGTTAAGTAAAAGTCTGGTAATCAAAATTGATTTTGAGTAAAAATGTAAAAAGTTTTTGCATCAAAATAAACTTAAAGTACCAAAAGTAATACCCATAATGCAGAATGTCCCATTTCACACGTTTTCAAATGTATAAAATGTATAGCAATCTTTTGAAAATAGCAGATCTACAAGCACGTGTCACATCGCGACGCATTGAGAGCTTGTAGATCTGCTCTTTTCAAATGGACGAAAATGATATAGGGCTGAAGTAGTTAAAGTATGTTTTGTAATAATAATCCAAATCTACAAAGTAACTAGTAACTGAAGTTTTCAATAAATTATAGTGGAGTAAAAGTACATATAATATTTGCCTGAGATGTAATTGAGTAGTAAAAGTATTGAAAATGGGAAATACTCCAGTAAAGTAAAAATCCCTCAAAAGTGTACTTAAGTACAGTACTTGAGTAAATGTACTTTACACCATTCACCACTGACAGCTATACCTTATTTTATTCCCATCTTCCCGTTGATATTCTTTCTGAAGGCCAATTAGTCCCACTTCCGGTGTTTCTCTATCTAAGTGTGGCTGACATGACAGAAGGGGAGGGGCTACTGGGCGAGTCCACTTAGAAAAAATGGAGCTCGAGGACAATGAGATGTGACACAATAGAGTTTTGTCTCCATCTAGTGGCGGGAACCGGGCCAGACAGTATGGCAACGATGAAAGATGTTAGAAAATAATGATTTCATAAAGCATAAATTATTCTAATTACTCATTTTTCACCTACTCTCAAAACGAATGAGTCAATGTAAAATATTTAGAGTTTGGGCTGTATTTATTTATTTTCCTTTCATTCCTTAATAACATATGTGCATTCAGTAGAAGGAAAGGAGCTTAACAGTGCCATAGAGTTAGCCTAATATCAAACCGAACAGTGCCAGATAAACCTACTTAACGAAAACAGACAGACAGACAGACAGACAGACAGACAGACAGACAGACAGACAGACAGACAGACAGACAGACAGACAGACAGACAGACAGTAGCCTACATTAAATGTAGCAGGTGGTGGGTGAGAGCCTTGTTGTTGTTGTGAAGGGCACCTTGATGCCAGATGGCATCACAACCTCTACTGTAGGTACTGGGGTGGGCAACCTTTTCAGACACAAGATCCGTTGCGCTCTTTTTCAAAACTGGTGAGATCTGCCATCACCAGACAGTGATAACCACCGCCACTTGTATGTCTTATTATAGGCTTCTAATTAGAATAATGCAAATATAGAATAAGTTAATAGAAAAAACTAACTAACAGAATAAGTCGATATTGAATGTGAATAATAAAGGCAAGATCAATTCTGAAAAAGTGTTATTAAAATATAATGCAACTCATATTTATGGGACTTTTAAAATGTTGATGATCAAGTCCTATGTACAGTAGTCTATACATTTTGGCAATGGTTGAGATTTCAATTTTGTTCAATGTGTTTGTCAGAAAGTGTCTTTTCAAGTTCCCTTTCTTCACCATCACTGTGCAGGTGCAGCGCTTCCAGTGTCATGTGTGGTTGAGATTTCAGATCCTTCTTTTTTCATCTTTTTTTCTCATCTGGAGAAGCCTAGTTAACTGATTTGTGGTTTGTCAGAAAGTGTCTTTCCAAGTTCCCTTTCTTTCCGCAGTTGTTGCTGATGAGACGGATACCTACAGCACTTAATACAGATGACAGCACTTGATGCCGTTTTGTAAGGTACACATAGTACATACATATGGATGAGATTTCAGTTCTATCTTTCTTTTTCTCGGAAGAAGTCTTGTCACATGATTTGTGGTTTGTCAGAAAGTGTCTTTACAAGTTCCCTTTGTTCACAATCGCTGTGTAGTTGTTGCTGATGTGACAAATATATTGTCCATTCGACATAACAAAAAGAAAATGTATCTTCCCATTTTGTGTGGACACTGGACAGTGTAGCATATGTCTTTTTTCTCAGGGTGTCTCTTCCTAAAGTCATTCTCAGTAGTGGAAGAGTAGCCTACTATAACATTGTTGACCATTTAACTGCTACCAGGGCCATTCCTGTGTTAATTTGCATTGTGCCACTCCACTAATATGATTTGCTTTTCATTTTAACACAATGACATCAAAACTGGACTTACTGAAAATTGTCTGTATATTGATACTGTTTTTAAAACACAAATAAAGTTATTTTAGACTTTTCTACACTATGATGATATTATAACATGTTTGGCTAATGTTTGCTATTTTTGCGAATTCTTGAATTTTTGGAAATGTTTGGGGAAAATAATTGAAAATTCTTGAAAATCGTTGTACACTTTTGCTCATAATGACATGCCCAAATTAGGGAAACAAGGTTGAAAGTAGTTAACTTTGACAGTCACATGGCAGTTATGTGAGGCAGAAAGTCACAACAACACTGCTGCCATGACAACCACCATCAGTTGCTTGCCAACAGGGAACTGACCCCATGACCACCAGGCTCATATTCTCCCCCGGAGGTACTATGCGCGCGCGCACACACACACACACACACACACACACACACACACACACACACACACACACACACACACACACACACACACACACACACACACACACACACACACACACACACACACACACACACACACACACACACACACACACACACAGAGCTGTGCGTACAAGAATCTCCCGTCTAATCCCCAAGCAATCCCCAAACAAGAGCCTGACTGAGAACATCAAAGACACAAAGGATGCACAAGAATAAAATGAAGGCAGAGGAGAGACAGTATGGACAGAGGATGATCTTTACAGGTAGGAGAGACAGTATGGACAGAAGATGATCTTTACAGGTAGGAGAGACAGTATGGACAGAAGATGATCTTTACAGGTAGGAGAGACAGTATGGACAGAAGATGATCTTTACAGGTAGGAGAGACAGTATGGACAGAAGATGATCTTTACAGGTAGGAGAGACAGTATGGACAGAGGATGATCTTTACAGGTAGGAGAGACAGTATGGACAGAGGATAATCTTTACAGGTCTTATGCGTTTTAATTTCAAGCTCCCCAATAATTTGATATGCATTAGGCCAGTGATGCTCAACCTCTTCAGGCCGTGACCCCCCAAATAAATTATTTGAACTGGGGACCTCCCACCCTGACAAGCACTTGGAATTGTAGGAGTTGAGGCATTATATTTTGTTTAACTTGGTACAATTTCTGCCTTCAATATTTGACAATTTGGCAATTGTTTAATTTGTCATTTTAGAGGTATTAAAAAGGTCTTAAAAGTCCTTAAATTGTCACTTTATAAATGTACAGATACTCTGTAAACACTGTATGTTGGTTTGTTTATTGTTGAGTGAGAAAACAATGTTGGAAATTAAGAAAATCATCTGGGAGACCCCCCAAAATCATGTGGGGATCACCCTGGGGGTCCCGGCCCACAGGTTGAGAACCACTGCATTATGCCACGGACCCTCATAAGTCCCCTCATAAGAGAGTGCACAAATGGGAACAGTGATCATTTGGTTCCATTTGCACTCTCTCAGAGTTACAGACCCGTATGGGTCCATTTGGTTCCTAAACCATTTGGGGATTCCTTGGAAACCCCACAAGGACCACTGGGGGTCCCCGGACCCCACATTGAGAACTAGTGCTTTACAGGTAGGAGGAGAAGCAGAAGGACAGTTTCTACTCTGATTCTAGAACACGTGGGCGTGTCACTGTGGCAGATGTCTCATATTCTCCATAGCTCATTAGATAGCCCGAGCCACTTCTGCATGTTTGAAATAGGTTGATGTATGAATATTAAATATTTGGTAAAGGTTAGTAGGAGTTTATCTATTACTGTACATACTCACATATGACTTAACTTCACCATTTCTATACAGTATATCGCAACTTACATTTTAAATCCCTTTAAACCTACCTGGTGTACCTATTTTGGATCATTATGGGCAAAAAATGTCAAATTTTCTTTTTTAAATAGCGAAAACTGCAGATCTACAAGCTTACAGCGTGGCTATTTTCACTATTTGTTGTATGGACAAAGTATATAGGGTGTGTGTGTGTGTTAGATCTCTGTCAGCCTTATTCTGTTTTGTTAATCAAACAAAGGTCCAGATGGAATCGGAGACTACCAGCCTAAATCTGATTATTTCCCGTGGTACATTGGCGAGGGTGCCGCGTCCCCTGAGGGCTCCAGTGATGCGAGGTACCTGTGGCGAGCTGCTCCACACACACCCACACCCCTGCCCAGATGTGCCCATGTAGGGGAGGTTGGCTGGGGTCTCCAGTACCACCTCCTGTTGAACAACAGCACATTGTTCAGCAATATGCAGATCAAGGTGAGGCTGAGACCTGAGGTTTCACCACTTAAACCCCATATACTTTGTTGACCAAAGTCCCCAGGGCCCGGGGGTCTGTACCAGGGCCCTTACTTTTTCCCATCAACATAAAAATTGCTGATTTAAATGCGCACGACACAAGATCCAACATGACCATGCCACAATACTTCCCCATATTTACTTCTTCAAGTAGGTATTCATGTGATGAAGGATTCAATTTAACATTATTTATAAAGACAGAAGTAGTTAGAATCAGAACGAGATTTTTATTTAATTATTGTGAGATAATATGTTTATTGTTTGCACATGAGGAATTTGTCCCTGTGAGGTTGGCTCTTTACACTGAAGCAACCTATTTACAACTTAAAGTATAAAGATAAGAACGTATGTATGTATGTATGTATGTATGTATGTATGTATGTATGTATGTATGTATGTGTGACAAGGGTGAAATGAGGGGTTCTTAAAACTTTTGTAATTTGTTTTTATTGGTGCTTAATGTGTATAATTGCCTCATTTAACCCCACCATCTTATTATTTTTGTACCAATTATTATTACGCACTGTATTGTTTATAATTGTTTTCCCCATGATCCCCTGGTCACATGTATTGAGAGACATTGAGTGGCAGAGCGGCAGTCACGCGGTCACGCCCAAGGCCACGGTCATGGCCAATGTCCCCAGACAGACTGTCACCACGGACAAATGAAAGAAGAGGGAGGTGTGGTTTGGCAGGTACAAAAGCGGAGGCGGGACCGTTTGAAAGAAAGAACAGAGCACCCAAGTGACAGAGGCGTCAGTGAGGAGAAGGACAGCAGAGGGGAAGGTTGTGCCGAGACACGGAGTAGAGGAGTGCATAGATGAAGTAGACATACCAGCCACCTAGGAGTTTGGAAGCCGAGGTGTGCCTACATTCAAAGGAGAAACCAAGAGGAGAAAGCGATCGAACCGAAGGGGAGGAAGAGGCGAGTGAGACCAGACCATATGAGGAGCGCTGAGACTGGAAAGTGGCGATAACGTTGCATACGCAACCAACTCAGCGCCAGGTGTAAAAACCTGGCTGGCGAGTGAGTATTCGAACAAGCAACGTTGAATCCCTGTATAACCACTGCCTGAGACAACGCAAATGTATCGTGTAAATGCACAGTGAACTGGTCTAGATCTCTATAATTGCAGGCGGAGAGAAAGAAGAGAGAAGACGAAGACGACTGGCCTCAAACCCTTTCCCATCTTACCCCCATATATGGACATGCAGCATTACCCCTGAACAAACCGTGTTGAGTATCTTGAAGCACTTTATTGGCACAGCACTTTACTTGAAAAGTATTTGTTGCACAGAAACCCCCCATGCTAAGGAACCCTTGTGATTAAGCCCCGCGTAATTTGCACAACTTTATAATTTATTTTATAGTTGTTGTGTAGATTAATTGTGTTTTGTATGTTTATATAGGTTTTATTAGTATAGTGTTTATTTGATTGTTTTTAAGGCACAGAAGCCAATGTATTAGGGACCCAATAAATATGACTTACCTTTTTTGATACACTGTATTCGTGTCCAGTTTCTTAAAGGGATATTCTCATGCCAGTGTTGTATTCTCAAAACCAAAAGTATTGAAACTTACCAGTTAACCTCGAACCTGTGAAAGCCTGAAGAAGAAGTTAAAGTGTATTCAAAGGGGACTTCCCTCTATAACAAAAGTGGCGTAGTCGACAAACAATTAGTTCAGATAGGACTCACAGTAATTACGCACCCAGCACTTTATTGTGCATTTATATTTTATTGTTGTGAGTTTTATTCTGGATTATTTATTAAAGGAGAAGAGTGCAATAGTACAAACAAATTGCAAGTCAAATGTGATACAATTTCGGCCCTGTTCACATATTTGGCGTTGGCGGCAGGACTGGTTGAGAACAAACACATGAGAATACCCTTAAGAGAAACTGTACTGTTTTGTTGTTTTTGTTGCTTTTTGTTTTTTGCTTTACGGATTCAGAATGATGATGATGGCGGTGTATCCCGGTGCCCCATGGTTACCCACCTTTGGTGGAACAGAAGGCGAGAGTAAATATAGGGAATGGAAAGACCAGATTAGAGGATTATTAAGTACCCAGGAACTACCAGAAATCAGGAAAGTTGCTATTATAATTAAAACGCTAACCAACGAAGCTAAACGGCAGATTAGTGTGGTTGAGGAGGGCGAACGCGACACAGTGGCAAAAGTTTTTAAATACTTAGATGCTTTATATAAAGAAACTGTCTCTGTCGCAGAAATGCGCTCACTATTCTATCGGTGCGCACAGCGCGCAGGAGAGAATGTACAAACTTACACCCTGAGACTTAGAGAGCTGTTTTGTGGGCTGCGGCAGTACGACCCAAGCACCGCTCCCTCCGAAGCCATTCTTCGTGATCAGTTAGTTATGGGTTTAGCTGAGGGCCCCCTGGGCCAAGCCTTAAAAATATATGCTCGACGACACCCAGATGAAGATTTTGCTGCTTTACGCGAAGAAGCCTACCTGTTAGCTGCTGAACATGGAACTACTGAAATAACGTGCCACGCTGTTAATCCTATTTCTGTCCCCTACCCTTCTCAGGACCCTGCTTGGAGAGAAAAATTAAAACAGGAAATCATGGACGACGTAAAAACTCAAATGCAAGGATTCACGCAGGAACTCATGAAGGAAATCAGACCGCTCCTCCGCACTGGCACCAATGACGCACGAGCGCGCACTCCACCGCCACCTGAGCGACGGTATACGGCCTCTCAGCGCTACGAATGGGATGAAGGAGGTAGGCCGATATGTAGCCAGTGTAGACAGGCGGGTCATATAGCGAGATTCTGTAGATCCGACCGAAGTCAGTTAAACTAGTACGCCCTGTCGCCGAGGTCCGGGGGGCAGAGGTGCAACGTTCACAAAAAAAGTTAAGGGCCAATGAAGTGTTTGTGGGGGAATGTCCGACAATTGGGATAACAATGGGGGGAGTCCAAATGAGGGGTTTATTAGATACGGGGTCTCAAGTCACATTGATGCAGCAGAGTTTGTTTAACGAAAAGTTCTCGCAAGATAAAATGGAAAATGGGCCTCTGGTGTTTAGCCTACGGGCAGCAAACGGCCTTGATCTACCCTATTCTGGCTATGCCATATTCGATTTAGAATTAGAAGGACTGAAAATACCGGGAAGAGGAATCGTAATTGTAAAAGATGAACATTGTATTGAGCCGCTGATCATTGGGATGAACGTAGTCCACGCAGTGTGGCATGCATTATTTAAACTCTCTGGGAGGTCTGTGTTTCCATGCCAACAGGAGAGGACACCATGGAAAAAAGCATTCGCCGCCTGTAGGAGAGTGGAGGCAGTGACCCACGAAGACGGAGCATTGGGCTATGTGTGGCCTGTCGGCCGACGGAGAATCCGAGTCCCCGCCCGCAGTGAGTTAGTAGTATGGGGCCGTGCCTGGAAAGGTCCAAATGGAGCCGAATACGAGGCCCTGATGGAGGCCATGCCGGAAGGAACTGATCTGGGAGTGGCCCGAGCGTTGGTCACCGTGCGTAATGGCCGAGTCCCCGTGCGCATCTGCAACCCCCACGCGTATAGCGTGACCGTGGGCAGACATCAAAAGTTAGGGAAGCTATATCCAGTGGAGGAGGCCGACGTCCGTGGACGACGAGACCTGAACCTGTCCCTAGGAACCGACGGAGCCGTGGAAGTGTCCCTGGTGAGCATCGAAGACGAGGGACCCGTGAAGACCTTACCTGAGGAGATGGAGGCGTTGACCCGGCGAGATGACCTACCTGACCAGCAGAGAGAAGAGCTGCATGCGATGATGTGTAAATGGAAGAAGGTGTTTGCAGTCCATAATGAAGATTTTGGGCAGACGGACGTGGTGCAACACCAAATACCAACTGGAGACGCGGCACCCATCCGCGAGAGGCACCGACCGCTGCCGCCCTCCATGTATAGAGAAATGAAGACCTTATTGAGTGACATGCTGGACAAGGGAGTGATAAAAGAGAGTTGCAGTCCCTGGGCAGCGCCCATTGTCCTGGTGAAGAAGAAAGATGGCAGCTGGCGTTTCTGTGTCGACTACCGTAAACTGAATGCCGTGACGCACAAAGATGCCTTCCCTTTACCTCGGATTGAAGAGACTTTAACAAGCCTGACCAAGGCTCAGTGGTTCTCCACACTCGACCTGGCCAGCGGTTATTGGCAGGTGGGTATGGACCCTCGGGATCGAGAAAAGACAGCGTTTACCACCCCTTTAGGACTGTTCGAGTTCCAACGTATGCCGTTCGGTTTATGTAACGCCCCCGCGACCTTCCAAAGATTAATGCAGCGATGCTTGAGTGGCCAGGTGACAGAGTCATTATTAGTGTACCTCGATGACATTATTGTATATTCACCTGACTTTTCCTCTCACATGCAGCACCTTGACCAGGTTTTCGAGCGGCTGTGGAGACACGGATTGAAACTGCGCCTCGATAAATGCAAGCTTCTCCAACCGGAGGTAAAGTTCTTGGGCCACGTTGTAGACAAAGAGGGAGTGCGCCCGGACCCTGAAAAGTTGGCTGCGGTAAGAGACTGGAACCCACCCTCGACTGTCCGCGAGGTCCGCGCTTTTCTAGGTCTGGCTGGTTATTATCGCCGCTTCGTGTCCTCATTTGCTGCCATAGCTAGGCCGTTAAATAGTTTGTTGATCGGAGTCCCGAATGATGTGAAGTCCCATCAGTGTAAAATAGAGTGGTCCCCTGAATGCCAAAACTCGTTTGATGCTCTTAAAACTGCCCTTACGCAGGCTCCAATACTGGCTTATGCAGATTATGATCGACCGTTTGTAGTGTATACTGATGCGAGTGGCCGCGGGCTCGGCGCCGTTCTGGCACAGGTCCAAGATGGCCAGGAGCGAGTAATCGCCTACGCCAGCCGAAGTCTACACCCTACCGAACAAAATGATGCAAATTATAGCTCCTTTAAATTAGAACTCTTGGCACTTAAATGGGCAGTGACCGAAAAATTTAAAGATTACTTAACTGGCGCTCATTTTACGATTTATACAGATAACAATCCTGTTGCGCATCTTCAAACAGCTCGACTAGGCGCGGTGGAACAGCGCTGGGCAGCCCAGCTAGCATCATTCACCTATGATATAAAGTACCGACCTGGAAAAAGCAATGCGAACGCAGATGCCCTGTCTAGGTTCCCTGTTCAACCTGTAGGAGTGGCCGTAGTGGAGTTGGCACCGGTGGAGAGAGAGGACGGGTGGGCTGGAGCTGAGTGGCGGGGAACACAGGATCGAGATCCGGACATCCAGATGGTGAAGAGTTGCGTAGAGCGGAGGAAACTGCCTACCCTTATGGAGAAGAGGAGTTGGTCACGGGAAGCCAGGCAAATGTTACGACAGTGGGACCGGTTGCGCATCAGAGACAATGTGTTGTATAGGCAAGTGATTGATCAGCATACACAAGAATGTTACTTACAGCTTGTTTGTCCAGGGGCGCGACGAGAGGAGGTGTGGAAAGGACTCCATGAGGCCTCGGCACACGCCGGAGTGGACCGGACTTTGGCGCAGCTTCGGCGCCGGTTCTACTGGCCGGGCATGGAGGGGGCGGTGCGACAGTTCCAGCGAGGTTGTGTTGCCTGCAGCCTACTGAAAGACAGGATAGAGCCCAGGGCCCCCTTACAGCCATTCGAAGTATCGTATCCTATGGAGGTAGTGGCTATTGATTTTCTCACATTAGGTAGGCCGAATGACGCATGGCAGAATATTCTTGTAGCAACCGATTTATTCACCAGGTACAGTTGGGCTATTCCAACGCGTGACCAAACTGCGCCCACGACTGTCCGTGCGCTTTGGACACATATTATTCAGCCATTCGGTTGCCCGGCTCGTTTCCATTCGGACCGAGGCCCGAATTTTGAATCCGAATTAATGCAGCAATTGTGTCATACATACGGTATTACTAAGAGTCGCACCACCCCTTACCACCCAGCTGGTAATGGGGGGGTGGAGAGGTTTAATCAAACACTGTTAAACATGTTGCGCTCTCTAGATACTGATCGCCAAGGCAGATGGAATGAACACTTACCTGAGTTAGTACACGCTTATAACAATACTGAACATGGTGCGACAGGTTATGCGCCTGCGTACTTAATGTTTGGTCGCCACCTGAGGCGTCCGGTAGATGTAGCATTAGGAGTACCGTTGTCACAAAATCGAATGGGAGTGGGAGATTGGGTGCAAGATCACCAGAAACGAATGGCCACAGCGTATAGGACAGCCGAGAAAAAAATGGTGCATATAGCAGGACAGCGTAAACAGGTCTATGACCGCCGAGCCGGTATGCCACCATTGTTACCTGGAGAGAGGGTGTGGGTACGAAACCGGAACCGACAGGGACAAGGTAAACTGGGCCCATGGTGGGACCCAGAACCTTTTGTGGTATTGGAGAGGGTGGGGGATGCGGGCCTAGTATACAGGATCCGACCTGAAAAAGGAGGGCGAGATAGAACGATCCATAGGAATGCATTAAAAGTGTGTATAGCCCCCAGGTCACCGATGGAGAGCCCCGAACCTGCCCCAGTAGCCGAACCGGTGGGACCAATATGGCCGCCTTATGTAGGGTTTTTCCCCGGTCCTAGGGAACCTGAAGGTCCGCGGCGCTCTGGAAGAGCGAACCAAGGACAGCCACCTGAGAGGTACGGGCATGACGTTTAGAACCAGTTGCCAGGGACTGCCAACGAAAAAGTAGGGGGGAATGTGACAAGGGTGAAATGAGGGGTTCTTAAAACTTTTGTAATTTGTTTTTATTGGTGCTTAATGTGTATAATTGCCTCATTTAACCCCACCATCTTATTATTTTTGTACCAATTATTATTACGCACTGTATTGTTTATAATTGTTTTCCCCATGATCCCCTGGTCACATGTATTGAGAGACATTGAGTGGCAGAGCGGCAGTCACGCGGTCACGCCCAAGGCCACGGTCATGGCCAATGTCCCCAGACAGACTGTCACCACGGACAAATGAAAGAAGAGGGAGGTGTGGTTTGGCAGGTACAAAAGCGGAGGCGGGACCGTTTGAAAGAAAGAACAGAGCACCCAAGTGACAGAGGCGTCAGTGAGGAGAAGGACAGCAGAGGGGAAGGTTGTGCCGAGACACGGAGTAGAGGAGTGCATAGATGAAGTAGACATACCAGCCACCTAGGAGTTTGGAAGCCGAGGTGTGCCTACATTCAAAGGAGAAACCAAGAGGAGAAAGCGATCGAACCGAAGGGGAGGAAGAGGCGAGTGAGACCAGACCATATGAGGAGCGCTGAGACTGGAAAGTGGCGATAACGTTGCATACGCAACCAACTCAGCGCCAGGTGTAAAAACCTGGCTGGCGAGTGAGTATTCGAACAAGCAACGTTGAATCCCTGTATAACCACTGCCTGAGACAACGCAAATGTATCGTGTAAATGCACAGTGAACTGGTCTAGATCTCTATAATTGCAGGCGGAGAGAAAGAAGAGAGAAGACGAAGACGACTGGCCTCAAACCCTTTCCCATCTTACCCCCATATATGGACATGCAGCATTACCCCTGAACAAACCGTGTTGAGTATCTTGAAGCACTTTATTGGCACAGCACTTTACTTGAAAAGTATTTGTTGCACAGAAACCCCCCATGCTAAGGAACCCTTGTGATTAAGCCCCGCGTAATTTGCACAACTTTATAATTT
This sequence comes from Gymnoscopelus microlampas, assembly GCF_963454915.1. NCBI lineage: Eukaryota > Metazoa > Chordata > Actinopteri > Myctophiformes > Myctophidae > Gymnoscopelus > Gymnoscopelus microlampas. The sequence goes on along the minus strand of NC_139955.1, from coordinate 15,725,127 downwards.
ATTTTATAGTTGTTGTGTAGATTAATTGTGTTTTGTATGTTTATATAGGTTTTATTAGTATAGTGTTTATTTGATTGTTTTTAAGGCACAGAAGCCAATGTATTAGGGACCCAATAAATATGACTTACCTTTTTTGATACACTGTATTCGTGTCCAGTTTCTTAAAGGGATATTCTCATGCCAGTGTTGTATTCTCAAAACCAAAAGTATTGAAACTTACCAGTTAACCTCGAACCTGTGAAAGCCTGAAGAAGAAGTTAAAGTGTATTCAAAGGGGACTTCCCTCTATAACAAAAGTGGCGTAGTCGACAAACAATTAGTTCAGATAGGACTCACAGTAATTACGCACCCAGCACTTTATTGTGCATTTATATTTTATTGTTGTGAGTTTTATTCTGGATTATTTATTAAAGGAGAAGAGTGCAATAGTACAAACAAATTGCAAGTCAAATGTGATACAATTTCGGCCCTGTTCACATATGTATGTATGTATGTATGTATGTATGTATGTATGTATGTATGTATGTATGAATAATGAATGAATTATTGTACTTATTGAGCGCACAACAAGTGTACTCACACAGAAGGTAGCAGTATACATTCAATGATCAGAATCAACTTGTGTCACATCACAGGTTTACAAGTGTAAAGAAGTGGGTGAAATTATTTTTTGTACAAGATCCATCATTTGTAGTTTTCAGGAAAGGTAAGAAGAATAGAGGTACTGTAGAAATATAGAACAAGGAAAACAAGGATAAAAACAGGTCAGATATTCAAATTTTCCTGATATGAGTAGAGTGAAAATATATACGTATACAAGTAGGTCAGATATTCCGGATATTCATGAGAATGACAATGGTACGAGGCAGTTATAAAAAAAAAAAAAAATAGTAACAGGTACATACATGAGGTTTAAAATAGCAGCAGATGCAGATTCATACAGTAGCCTACATAAGGTAGAGCAGTGATAGATATAGAACTTAGGCCTTTGTGCAAATCCAAAAACTAACAGCAGGACAGCCTGATGACAGGCTGTTAAACAGGCTCAGTAGCGGAGCAGCTAAGTGCTACGATCTTTCAATTTATGATAAAAGCGTGAAAATTGGCATGAGCAGTCTCCACGGGTCACTTGACAAGAAAATTGTCCGAGGCAGTTGTAATTTCAAGATGGCGGCCATTTTTCAAGATGGCCGACACCTTAGTGGGCAGTTAAGTGATATGATGGTTTATTTGGTGATACAAGCATGAAAATTGGCATGAGCAGTCTCTGTGGGTCACTTGACAATAGACCACCCACAGCTACTTGAATTTCCAAGATGGCGGCCATTTTTCAAGATGGCCAACACTTTAGTGGAGCAATTAAGTTATATAATGGTTTATTTGGTGATACAAGCATGAAAATTGGCATGAGCAGTCTCTGTGGGTCACTTGACAATAGGCCACCCACAGCTACTTGAAATTTCAAGATGGCGGCCATTTGTCAAGATGGCCACCACTTTAGTGGAGCAATTAAGTTATATAATGGTTTATTTGTTGATACAGGCATTACAATTGGCATGAGCAGTTTCTAAGGGTTGCTTGACAAGAAAACACTCACATCCACTTGAAATTTCTATTTTCAAGATGGCCGCCCCCTGGATCCTCAAAAGATACATTTTCTCATAGAAATGTATGTTTTTTTTCATTAAGGACAATTATACGATTATTGTTATTATGCTAAAGAACAACTTTTAACACATCACAATACAGTTGTGTTGATTTGTTGATCATAGATAGATTAGATAAGAGTGAATATCCGCACTACCAGGGCACACTGGTGATATATCACTGCTGTTAAACTCAGAGTGGGGTTCAATGTCAGCTAATTGAAAGTTAGTACCCCAAATGCTGTCTAATTTACCCCAAAACAATTAGATAGCCGCACCTGAATTGACAGGTTGTGCCAGCGCGGGAGAGCCGAGCCAAGGTTAATGGGGTTTTAGTTAACCGGATGGTGTACAGATCGCACAGGATTTAAATGGCATTGGATGAACGATCGGACTAGGTGTAGGGTTAAGGCACGAACTTAGTTGTATCCCATACATCAAAGTGCTTGGTAAAAGGTGGTAAAAGGATAAACCCTCGGCCTCTGCCTATGCTGCAGACATGGCAGAAGCCATCATAACAGTTGAGAAAACTAACTGGGACAGATGTTTCATTTGTCAGCAGGTCACCAAGGAAAAACTCATTCAGCCGAGTTTATTCAACAGAGAGCACGATCGTACTGGTTATGATACCATTGCAAGAAATGTTCCATTATTTCATAAGATCAATGCTCTACCTATCTTACTTAGTCTAACCCGACTAGATGAAGGTGATGGCATAGAAAGCACATTGACAAGAAACAGAGCAAAATATAATTTAAGCTGTAAACTTAGGTTCAACATCACAGAGCTGGAAAGGGCCCAAAAGAGAGCATCTACATCTTGATCTCTTTGCCAGAAAGCAAAGACATTATGACTTGATCCCACCAACTCAAGCAGCACTCAAAGAGCATGCCAAACGTGCTTCTTATGAGGCTGGATACGTGTGGGGACAGGCATTGAAGCGACATCCACAAATGCCGAGCCATCTGACTGGGGATGGGTGGAACAGGACGAGAAGTGGAAAGTCTTCTGGACTCCACTTCCACCTATTGCGGAGAGTTGTTGGGAGTTGACCAAATGTGGGTGCACCAAGGCATGTACTGGAAGGTGTACAGTAAGTGCTTCAGATATGGACTCAGTTGCACATGCCTATATAGTTGCCCCTGCTAGAACCTATTTGCATGTTTATTTTGCCAGAGTTATTCCCCGTTGTCCTCTGTGTTTTCAAGTGTAAGCCTATGGCTCGGCTTCCCCTCGCCACATCAGTGCATCATGTTTTACTTTGTCACCAGTCTATTAGTGTGTAATTTTCAGTTGTTACTTTGTAACATTGCTTCCACTGCCTTCCACTGCCATACGTAACGGTGAAGCATATTTTCAGTTTAGTTCCTTAGTATAGTTTGTCATGGTTCCGTGGCTACTGCCATTCAGTATTAGCCATTGCTCAATTATAATTTTGGAGCACTGTCCGTTCAGCACCACAACTGTGCTAATCAGCACCACAACTGTGCTCATTTATTAGTCATATTTTTTGTTTCCCCATTTCTTAGTATTTATTTGACACATGTAATGGCTGTTAGTTAAAAAATAAAAAATAAATCCGCCCTTGTCGTGGTAAGGGAGCTTGTGTACCTCAGTGAACCCTGAGAGCTATGCCGGTGGGAGGCAACTCCTGACAGGTTTTACCAAACTGGACTGGTCGTGGGCGAGTAGTCAGACAAAACACAGTCAAACAACCTCTCTTGACAGAGCTTTTTGAGGAACCCAATACATTTCTATGAGAAAAGGTATCATTTAAAGATCCACATGGCGGGCGGCAGTCATCTTGAAATTTCAAGCGGTGGTTGTGGGGTTTCTTGTCAAATGACCTTTTGAGACGGCTCATGGCAATTTTCATGCTTGTATCTTAAGCTTAACTGCTCCACTAAGGTGGTGGCCATCTTGAAAAATGGCCGCCATCTTGAAATTTCAAGTAGCTGTGGGTGGCTTATTGTCAAGTGACCCACAGAGACTGCTCATGCCAATGTTCATGCTTGTATCACCAAATGAACCATTATATAACTTAAATGCTCCACTAAAGTGTTGGCCATCTTGAAAAATGGCCGCCATGTTGAAATGTGAAGTAGCTGTGGGTGGCCTATTGTCAAGTGACCCACAGAGACTATTCATGCCAATTTTCATGCTTGTATCACCAAATAAACCATCATATCACTTAACTGCTCACTAAGGTATCGGCCATCTTGAAAAATGGCCGCCATCTTGAAATTACAACTGCCTCGGACAATTTTCTTGTCAAGTGACCCATGGAGACTGCTCATGCCAATTTTCACGCTTTTATCATCAACTGAAAGATTCTGCCAATAAAAAGCATTTAGCCGCTCCACTACAGGGCCTGTTCAACAGTATAATATAATACAATCAGTTGTGGGCAAAGTACTCAACCCCAGAACTTCAGGCGCTCGGGTGGCACGGTGGTGAAGTGCCTGCCCACAACCACAGAGGTTGTGGGTTTGAATCCACCGTGGCGCATCCGGCTTTGTTGAGCGCCTATATGAAGACAATTGGCCCGTGTTCGGGGCGAGGGAAGCCGAGCGGGGGCCGGGAGGGTGATGTTTGTCACTGCATGTTTTTCTTACGGTCAATGGCGGCATCTGTCAGCAGGGAGTGTTGGGCTGTAGGAGTAGGACGAAGGCTATACGTCCTACCGGTCGGTGCTTCTCACTGGCAGGTGAGTCAGTTTAGGACACAACAGCAGTGACAACACACAAATCATTTGCATAATGACTAAATTGACCCTTTGTCAAGTCCCGCCCGTGGTTGTGCCCTTCTTCGCCCTCATTGGTTGCTGTTTCTTGGTTGGACAAAAATCCTTTCTCTCCATCCACTACCAGGTTTTTCAGTATTGCTTTGTATTGATATTCAATGTATTCAATTCTTATTTTAAACTTGGTCTCAGTAAAAAGGAACATATGTTTTTAAATTCTGCATAAACAACCATAAGGTGGAACCAGGGCAGAACCAGGGTAGAACAAGGCAGAAAGAGCCTGCTGGTTAGTCAGCCAGGGACCAATCAGAAGGCTGACAATGGGTCAATTGGGGAGAAAAAGGGGTACAATTCTAAAAACAAACAAACAAAAACTGTACTTGGGTCAAAATGAAGATACTCCTGGTCAAATATTACAAATATTAATTTCAATGTTATAAGAGAACTTGCTTTTAAAATGACTAAAGGATAAAAAATGACATGCTTTTAAATATAATACTTAAGTATTCAAAAGTTCAAATTACAAAGTACCAAAAATCTCAAAAAATATAGAAATAATTGTGAAAATAGAAAATCAACAAGCTCTTTGTGTTATCTCGACAGAAAACTGATGTGAGGACAGCAGTGGAGGACAGTCTGACAAATAAGTTCCAGACCCCGAAGTAAGACCCCGAAGTACACGGGCGCGCGCACACACACACACACACACACACACACACACACACACACACACACACACACACACACACACACACACACACACACACACACACACACACACACACACACACACACACACACACACACACACACACACACACACACACACACACACACACACACACACACACCCTATTGGGTGTCCTTTATTTTCAGCTGATAGTAATCATATTACCAGTGTTTGTGTGGCACCTAATGGAGAGGAGATAAAATCTCCTGCTCTCTTAGTGTGAATGGACGGGAGGCCATTCCCTTCACATACATAATGCAACACCTCCACCCCTTCCAGGCACACAACGCCAAAAGATGTACGCAAGAACCCCACAGGAGCCACAGGCAGGCCGGACACAGAGGGACGCAACAACACCAAACAATCCCCTATTCCAGAGGGTACGTTCTTCACAAGTATAACTGACTAAAATTGAATTACGTTTTTATTTATAGAGGACATTTCATACAACAAAGCAACCTTTCATTTGAGAAGAGGATGGCTTCTTCTCTCCCTTTAAACACCACACAAACTAGAACAAGTTCTTTACCTCTAGGCCCTATGCTTCTGAATTAATAATGAGACATGCCCCTCCTCTTCTCTCTGCTACAGTGTACTGGGCACAATGAACACAATGATCTTACTCTGTGTTCATTACAGTATCAGTTAATTAAGTGGTTATATCCATGCTAATGTTTATATTCACATTTCTCTATTTTTAGACATGAACTGGATCATCAATCAATCATGATAACGAGTTAGGGTTTACTAAACAGTGGTAAATTATACACCCCAAAACCTTTTAAGCCTTTATGTATTTCAGTGATAATGATGCCCCCACCCGAATGCCTATTGCCCACACATGCCAGCATGCACGCACACACAAAGTCACTGTTCCTTTTATTTATTTATTTCCAGAAAGAGTGTTCCCTGACGATGCAGAAGTTACAACAACCAGGACAGACGACAGCTGACTGTAAACGATGATTAAACATCCTTTTCTGTTCTTCATCAATGTGTTTTTTTGTTTTCATTTTGAACATGTCTCTTATATGTCTCTTAATGATTACATCAATGATGACGAATGCCAAGTGAGGGCCTATCGTCGTTCTTTAACCTAGTCTGTCTATGGCACCATTTATCATTTGAGCCCTATTTTGATATTATGAAATGAGACCATATATCATTTAGGATTTTGAATATCGTAATATTGAGTCTTTTTCTGGTTTTAAAGGCACAACTTACCTGACTGTTCTAGTTGTTCTATTATTTGCCTTTACCTACTTAGTTTTTATTATAAGTATTAGACATAATTATTTATCAAAAATCTCATTGTGTAAATATGTTGTGAAAGTACTTATAGTCATCCCCAAATATCAATATTAATGTATTTGTAATAAACAGTTGGCACCTGCACTGAGGTATACAGTATATACCACTGCTGGGTTTTCTGTCACACCTTCTGTGCAGTAGCCTACTTGTAGGGTTTAACTTGAAAAGAAAGATAAGTAAGAGATAACAGGTATCGAGCGTTTCTTCCCATTGAATGATGTCAGATAGGCTTTAGTTTTGTAGTATGGCTGGTATTCCATCCCCGCAACAAAAGCCATTAATTCCCCCCATTCTGGTGGGATAAAGACAGAGATCGATTGGATCAATGAAGCTTTTCTGCACAAAAGACCACCAGTTTTCATGTAGAGTCACAGAAAGATAACTTCCTCTTCAGGCTCAACTTCAATTTGTTGGTAATTCCCCCAGCGTTATTGGCTGCCCCCAATCTGAAAGCATGACCTTTGAAAGTATTTGCGGTTCATTTCTGCAAAGATAGCCTCGACCACCATGACATGGAGGGGCTCGACACTCGACACTTGATAGTTTGACTGTTTGACTGTCTAACGCGTGCAGCACAGGATCAGTATCATTTCACAAATGAACTTTGACCTTTCTGGGGTTAAATATAAAACTGACATGATGGTATTTGTACCTACACACAGGCGTGTCAGCAGACGGTGATAGAGGTTCAAATGGGTCTAGTCGGGTGATGCATATGGTATATTTCTGCGTATCTATTTGCCTAAATTTAGTCAATTTATTGGAGACCTCGTCATATTCATGATGACCATTGTGATGAAACATAAAAATGTCAAATTCATGTAACATTAAAATGTTGATATATAGCTAAATATGTATTTTGAAGTGGCTGCAGCAACCACCTAGGTAGCACTCCTTTTTCAGTTTGAATTGTATACGCTCTCTGAAATTCGTCTATCAGGAGATAGACTAGCTGCAGGCAACTCTTAGATCCTATTTCTAATAATCTGGAATCTAGAGTTGCAATACCAACCCTTGACAGCCCATACATCCAAACAGAAAAGTCCTATCTGATTGTATTAAACTACGTTAAACTCACCAACATTGCAGCTGTACCTAAAGCTTGAATTGTCCTCTTTATATCTGCATAGTTTTTATTTCATAAAAATCCACCATAGACATGTTATGAGCTACTTTCTGCGAAGAAATTCTGTGCAGGTGATTTTTCTAAGTGATGGAAAATAGCAGGACGTTGCGTTATTGAAAACGAGCACTTCCAAACTCCAACACTTGGAAAAAATATTCACCTGCACTGAATTTATTAGCCCTAGAATGTCTGTGATCTTACATACATTTCATGTATTTCAAATACACAGCCATAGATCGGTCCCACCCGCGTACGATTATAGCACAGTGATCTGCGCGGCATAAAAGTGCTCTGTGCTGCGTCTGTACTCACCCAATAATTAATTCCTAAGACTTGGAGTCAGATATCATATTGTCCTCTAGTTTCATGTCCATTTGAAAGTTCTGCCAGAAAACGTGTGTTTTGTAAAATATCTCCACTTTTCCACGAGCTGCACAAGGACGAGGGGCCCCACTTAAAGGTAGGGTCAGTGATATTTTTGGGTTAAAACAAAAAGTATTTTGTTAAAAGGTTAAAGCACTATATTCTGATAGTAATCATTGCTATAGAGTGTTTGTTCAGTAACAGGAGTCTCCCCGTCTCTCCAGCTCTTTAATAAACAGAAAATATTTTTTTTTCGGTAGGTGTCAAAATCTCAGCCAATCAGGAGAAAGTACCAATTTTTAAGCTTCATTTTTATAGTGTTCCAGTTCCAATTGTGCATGCTCATTTCTTAGTGTCATCACTTCCAATTTCACTTGTTTAATCTATATCCTGATTGAGCTCTCTATCCTGATTGGATAAAATTGGAAATTAAACTGAAACTGAAACGAAAATGCATTTTCTGTTTTATAAAGAGCTGGAGAGACATGGAGACACCTTATATGGACAGGACACTCTATAGTAACGAGCACTATCAGAACATAGACCAATTTTGCAATTATTTGAATAATTGCAAATCACTTACCCTACCTTTAAGTGAAGGACCGAATTTATCACTATTTCCTCTGATCACCACAAATTGACAGGGAAGCACAAACGAAGGGGGCACACAATTGACAGGTGCGTTGTGGTGAGGGGTAATGAATCACACCACCTGCCAATAGGCTCTATGCACAGCAGCCATATTGGGAATGAATTGGGCCCCTTCCTTACTTCCTTCACAGGTGTTACCAATGATACTAATTAAGGCTCTGTTCCATTTAGTGTGGCATAGTGGTTGTCTTATTTTCAAGGACCCCCATAACTCTGAGAGTACCATTTGGTTCCATTTGTACACTCTCAGAGTTACACACCCACCATAAGGGGCCATTTGGGAACAAAAATGGAGTGTTTCTAGTAAGCCAACATGCACAATATCAGCATTGGTAACACCTGTGAAGGAAGTAAGAAGAGGCCCAATTTCTTTCCAATATGGCTGCTGTGCATAGAGCCTATTGTGTGCCCCAAACATTTGTGCTTCCCAAAAGGAAGTTTGGATTTATTCAGTCCTGCACTCATTACAGGCCCCTCGCACGGAGCACTTTTATGCCGCGCAGATCACTGTGCTAACCGTAAACGGGTGGGACCGATGTGTATTTTGAAATACATGAAATGTATGTAAGATCACAGACATTCTAAGGCTAGAAATGTATTGACAGAAAGTAGCTTTTTATTAAACAAAATCTATGCAGATATAAAGAGGATGACTCAAGCTTTCCGTACAGCTGCAATGTTGGTGAGTTACCTTAAGGTCGTTTAATACTATCAGATAGGACTTTCTGTTTGGATGTATGGGCTGTCAAGGGTTGGTATTGCAACTCTAGATTCCAGATATTAAAAAGTTGCTTGCGGCTAGAGCTAAACGTACAATATCACGTGGCTGTTGATTGTCGTGATGTCTCCTTGTTGCCAATGAAACCAGGGCAAAATCCTACCCTATGCTCAACGAACCACGGTAATCTCGCGGTGTACGAGATCATGTGGTAACCACTGACCAGACGCACCACACCACCGCCACCACCAGGACAACCGGTTCACTGGGAGCATCGTAGATCTAGTCATTAGATAAATTATCGTCTAAAATTAACCTTTATTCATTCAAAAATGTCTCACGAAACACCGTCCAACAGGCCTGCTAACTCCGCAAACCCCCGCGTATTCTTTGACGTAGACGTTGGTGGTGAAAGAGGTCAGTTTATTGGAACTGTGTTAGCCTGGTTAGCTTAGCATCATCTCTCTGCTTCAGTTTACTGTTGTAGAAATACAAAAAGACCAGGGTTGCCATGTCCGCTTATTATAAGCGACCGTGGGCTTGTGTTTAGTTGCGTGCTGTGTTTTGGGGGATTATTTGTAGCTGCTTATTTCTAAAGTGTAGTTGTTGTTTGGACTTGCAATGTTTTAATTAGGCTACTATTTAAACTAGTGGTTCTCAGATATGTTCATAAACGTTTTGTGCCTGGGGAGCATTTGTGTTGTTAGAATGTTTTTGAGTTTTTGAGTTTTAGAAATTGTAGATTGATTATTTTCAAATAGCCGATGTATAATAGGGTTAAAGTGCTCGTGTGGCTTCTTTTGGGCTTGTTTTCCTAGACCTGGTTGCTTATTTCTCTCACAAAACCTGGCAACACTGAAAAAGACACTTTCATTGATCCACCACCTTATCAATCAGCTCGATTAATGTTTGATTAATGCACATTTTTAGTTCTTAATCGCTGTTAGTGTATTAGAGGAATGAGAGTTCATGTTATGATTGATCCATTTCAAGTGAAATAAGTGTATTTTAGGTGGATTAATAATTGCAGTGGTGGAGGAAGTACTCATATATTTTACTTAAGTAAAAGTAGCAATACCACAATATAAAATACTCAGTTACAAGTAAAAGGCCTGTGTAAAAAATGTTACTTGAATAAACGTACAAAAGTATTAGCATCAAAATATGCTTAAAGTACCAAAAGTAAAAGTACTAAAATGTTTGAAAATAGCCGAGCTAGTAGATCGGCTATTTGAATTTATATCTGCGAGTAGAAGTAAAAGTATTGAAAATTGGAAATACCTCAAAGTGTACTTAAGTACAGTTTGGGTAAATGTACCTAGTTACTTTACACCATTGATTCATTGAAGTGGAGCTTAATCCATGTCAGTGAATGAACCACATGTTCTTGTTAATTTTCCAGCATTCATTTTGACTAATTTGTGACAGAATTCACAGCTGTGTTATTACTCAACAGAACAGTCGTGCTAAACTGTTTATTACACAACACTATCTACTGTGTTTGTATTGGCACGGGAACAGTGTTTCTCAGCCGCTGGTTCGGGGACCCTAAAGTGGGTCAGAAGATGTTCTGACAGGGTCACAAATAAATGCCTGTTTTAATGAAGAAATAGTGTATTATGATAGAATATCAGCTCTTATTTGACTTAATAATCATTGCTAAATCTGGTTCCCAGTGTAAAACCACTGACCTAAATAGGCCAGCCACTGGTTGCCGTCTCATTTTCCAGTTGAACCTCCCAGTAATGTTCATCTTTTTCCCCCTCAGTTGGAAGAATAGTTCTGGAGCTGTTTGCTGACATCACCCCCAAGACTGCTGAGAACTTCCGGGCGCTCTGCACGGGAGAGAAAGGAACTGGCCAATCCACAGGGAAACCGCTGCACTTCAAAGGATGTCCGTTCCACAGGAGTAAGTAGCAGAACAACAACTTTATGATGATGTGGACTACAGCGTTGGTCCTCAACCTTTTCATAATTGAACTGGGGAACCCCCCCCCCCCCCCCCCCATTAGTACTTAAGTAGTAGTTGAGGCATTGAATGTATCGGTTCCACAGATAAATATTGTGAAAATAGCAGTTGCGAGGCATTGTGAGCTTGGAGATCGTCTATTTTCTATTTTAAACAATTTTATAACAGATTAAATTGATTAGTTTGATTAACTGTTGTTGCACCACTATAAACTGTTATTCTGTCATTAGTTATCAAGAAGTTCATGCTCCAGGGAGGAGACTTCTCTAACCATAATGGCACCGGAGGCGAGAGCATCTATGGAGAGAAGTTTGCAGATGAAAACTTCCATTATAAGGTGAAGCCTTTGTTGTTTGAATGCTGTTAATGTTTAATGAGACCACAGTGTTCTTTTACCACATAAGATCTATTTTATACTTTTGGATATTCGAAAATTGCCGATCTACAAGCTCAACACGCTGCATTGCGACACGTTGTGAGCTTGTCGATTTGCTATTGTTAAAAATATAGAAAAGGTTTGAGGAATTTAGAACATTTCGTCTCTGTCGGGTGGAAATTCATTTACGAAAAAAACAAAGTTAAAATGTGGAGATAAGAGGTTTCTGCCCGACAGCAACGGTTTACATTTTTTAATGACATGCCCAAATTAGGGACACCAGGGTTAATGTGGTTAATGTATATTCTTTGGTTCTGGTCCTCCATACAGCATGACAAAATGGGTCTGCTCAGCATGGCCAACGCAGGGCCAGACACTAACGGCTCTCAGTTCTTCATCACCACCGTGCCCACCCCTCACCTGGACGGTAAACATGTGGTGTTCGGTCAGGTGCTGAAGGGCATGGGGGTCGTCAAGACTCTGGAGGACATGGAAACTAAAGACGACACCCCTGTTAAGGTAAAAAAAAAAGGAGTGATTGAGTACATGAATGAATGAGTGAATGAATCTCCTCTTCATACGTCCGCATTATTAAAGTCACTTTTTCAGGTCCGAGTTCGGAGGACTATGAGGCAGATTTGTAATGGAACTCATTCTGACGCAACACAAATCTAAGTTGTTCAAGCCGACCCAGTCGGCGTGCCACTCGGGTGGTGCAGAGGTAAAGTACCTGTCCACCAACACAGAGTTTGAAACCACAGTGGTGCACCTGGCTTGGCCCAGAGTCAGCACAATTGGCCGTATTCGGGGAGAGAAGCCTGGTGGGGAAGGTGGCTGCAGGGGGTGTTGAATGGGAGGAGTAGGAGAGAGTCGCTACATCCTCTCTGTGGGGCCCCTGAGGTGAGCTAGTAGGGTACAATAGCAGTGGCAACACAGACATGTGTGGGGAGGATTAATTGGCATAATGACTAATTCCGGGGGGGAGAAATTACTGGCTACTCAGAAATAAATTAAAACAAATCTAGTGATAAGGAGTAGGAACCTCATCCACTGTAATATTTCCTCTACAGCACAAGGACACAACTGGGTCAAACAATCATGAACAAAGTCATTCTGAGTTTGGACAAGTCATTAAATTCAGGATCATGGAGCTTAATCAGACGGTAACATTTGGTGGCGTGTAGCGGCCTGAAAATATAGTACAGTATAAGCCCTTTCACTAGAACTTTCAACCTGGGGGTTGGGCATCTACGGAATTGCAACAATACTTGCAACAGATTGTAACCAACTGTAAAATCAGTGAAAAAAATCACAGTAATTCTAATTATTCCCCTCGAACTGGATACATTTTGTGTCTTTATCATCAGGTTTCTATGGTAACACCACTATAGTAATCAGGCATGTCAGATGTGCAACTAATTTCTAGTCCTTGTTTTGTCTTGGTGGACAAGTCTCGTTTAATACTTGCCAGCTTTTCTGCTCCATTACTGAGTACTCTCACTAGTCTGTCTTTTGTGTGAACTTTGGAAACTCAAAAACTTTAATAGATTGTGGGGGGGAAAATAAGATGTGAAACTAATTTTGAAGAAGCTGGTCTCTTCAACCAAGAATGAAAATAGTGTGTCTAACTTGTTTGCTCTTGGTTGAGTGTAACCCTGGGGAATGATTCAAACCCATTAAAAGATACAGCTTATCAGAATAATGTTCCTTACACAATACACACTGGGAGCGTGTCTTTAATTTTTCTTTAAATGTTTGTCAAGAGTACACTCATACAGAACGCAAATATTGTGTAGCGATAAAGCGACGTCATTCATTTTTCCCCATGAATAAAAACACCAACCTGTGAATGAGGCATCAACTATTATGAAAAGTTTAATGTGAAACATGCTGATTAATTTTAGGATCTTTCATTTGTCACGTTACCAATGTGTAAAGACCTTTTAAGAGTAACTTGCGGTAGTTCAGGCAGGGCACGGAAGTTAAACCGGCACCACACTCATACGCCATCCAAACACGCCCACTGTTACGGACCCGGCCTAGATGAAACCCTGGCACAGCTTGACTGAATGGGACTGCCCTCTTCCCAGCACCCAAAAACCGCCAGCAACCAAATTAGACAGCCGTATGAAGGGTTTATTTAACCACACACACAATGTATATACATATAATGTTCGCCTTTCCCCTCCAAATGTTTGCCTATTATGACATGCCCAGAATATGGACACTAGGGTTCAAGTGATTAATGTAGTCATTGATTTAAATCATGTATCTGTATTTGTCCTCTCTCGTCTGTCCAGCTGTGTGTTATAGCAGAGTGTGGAGAACATAAGGACGGAGACAACTGGGGTGTGGCCCCAAACGACGGCTCAGGGGACATCCAGCCTGACTTCCCTGAGGACTCCGACGTCGACTTCAAAAATGTAATTAGTTCATCAGACCATGAATTTTAAACAAGTGATGATGACTCATGTTGCTGTGGGAGATATAAAAGCTATAATTTATACTCTGGGGGCGTGTGAGGGGGTGAGGTGGTACAGGGTGGTCCTGGGGTGGGTGGGTGGGTGGTGAATGATGGGGTGTGGGCGGCTTTCAGGTAGGAACTGCTTGGTACAGTATGGAAGATGAGGGTAAGAAGGACCCAAACGCCCGAAGGCAAGGGTGTTCTTTCTAGTGGCTAGAATAGGGACGCGAGGGTTCATGTGGTTATTGAGGATATAATGATGAATCATATTTTCAATTAAATCAAATAGAATTATAATTAAAGAATACAATACCATTTGAGTGGTTCAATATTACTTTTGAAGGTTGATGATGGACCTTTGCCTATTTTGCTAAAGATAGTAGTTGATTAATCAAATTTAGAGGTAGGCCAAGTGTACACTGCAAATGTGACAAAAATCAACCATAAAGGCTACAAATAATGCATTTCAATTTACAACCTTTGCCATCTTATTTTTTACGTATTGGAACATGTTTAAATGAGTCATATAGTGTGTTTTGCTGTGGTAATCCACTATGAATCCAACCCTCCAGTGGGATCCTGGTAATCCTGATTTGTTTTGGGGGGGATTTAACTGATCCCAATACAATGTTTTTGTTTTGAACTACCCGTTTTGAAGATCTTATCCAGATTAAAGCTTGGATTTGATTTCCTGATTTCCCAAACCGTTTTTTGTTTTGTTTTGAACGACCCAAAATACAAATCTGATCAGATCAGATCGGAATTCAAGTTTTGAACTTGTGGGCCCTGGCTATGTTAGATTCGACCACCAGAGGGTGCTGACAAACCCAAAACAAACGTGAGATGAAACACATCCACTTGGCTGAACTATGCACCTTGTTCTATTTGTATTTTATATTAAACAGCAGAACGTTTTACTCTCATGTTGTCATTAGCTTTTAAAAACTCAAGTGGTGGAAGTCTTATTTCAGTTTATATCTCACCTCCCAGGTGGAGCAGGTGGTGTCTGCGGCTGAGGGCATCAAGAACATTGGAAATGACTTCTTCAAGAAGCAGGACTGGACATCTGCTGTCAGCAAATACTCCAAATCTCTCAGGTCAGACACCAAGCTGCATCTCTGATTCTGACTCCTTCATGACAACTTGATTGTGTGTGCGTGCAGTTCTTGGAGGTCCGCGGCCAAATACATGTTAATTGTCGGGGTCGTTGACATGAAAACGCTCCGTCAGCCCTGACAGTTCTGGTCTTTCATTTGTGATGCTCTTGTTGCCGTTTGCTCTCTGGTTGGGCGATCAGTTGGATGCAACAAAACTAAATAAAAGTTACAGAAGTTAGGGTTCCAATAACAATGTCTTTGTCCAGCTTGTCTTCCAAAAGGGGGAACAACCCTCCTTATCCCATTGTTGGCATTATTGCACTAAGTTCCTCTGTCCTTTTCTGTGCCTATTGAGTTCTTGTCTCAGGTGAGTCTCATCAGGTGATTATGAGTTCTCCTGCCTGCCAAACTCATGATGTCACACAGTCAGCCCTCACACAACAACCAGTTTGAGATGGCAAATGATTAACTAAACAGGACTTGACAGAGTGTGACCTTCTAATATTATTTCATAGTGAGTTCGATGCAGAATCTGCGGATTAGTACATAACATGATTAGTACATAACTAATACATAATGGAATTCATTGCGAATTGTTATGGATGAGTTGTTCATCTGGAGATGATACTATCGATTATTTTCTTAGCGATTATTCTATCGATTAAGGACATACACGTCATTTCACCAATTACAGGCCGGCACCGGCTGAGTCCAATCCTGGTGCGTGTTTGATTTGTCCTCGGGCAGGTACCTGGCAGCGTGATTTAATATGAGAGTGACGACACTGGTGTTGACTCCCATCGTAAGAATGGAATGCGGAAATGCTCGTTCCATCTCAACGGTATAATTCCAATGTCTGGAACTACAGCCCATAGCGGCCCGCATTGTGGCAAGATCAAAGCGTGCCATAACTCTCTCTCTCTCTATGGGTCTGGTACCTAGAGGTGTGTGTGGAGAAGACGAGGTGTCCTCATATGTGTTTGATATGTCCTCCTGCAGGTACCTGGAGGCGTGTGGAGAGGAGGTGGACGAGGAGAAGCAGCAGCAGCTGGAGCCCACGGCGCTCAGCTGCATGCTGAACACTGCAGCCTGTAAACTGAAACTCACACTGTGGCAGGACGCCGTGGACAGCTGCACTGAGGTCACACGCCTAACACATGCATGCACGCCTAATGCAGCGCACACATACACACACACTAGAGATGCGCGGATCGCGGTTGCCGCAGTTAACCGCAGTTTGGGTGGATTTGGGTCAATCAAATATAATAATTAATTAATATTGGATAAACCGCGGGTGAAATAATGCAGGAGTTAAATGAATGATATCAATCTATAGGCCTATTATAGCGTCATTTTACATCAGGCACAAATTAGCCGGCAAGGGGTCTTTGAACAGCAGGCAGCCAGTGTTGCCAGATTTTGCGAGAGAAATAAGCAGCCAGGTCTATGAAAACAAGCCCAAAACAAGCGCCAAATTAGCCCAAAAGTCGCTTATAAAAACAGGCATGGCAACAAAGCTGTTGAAAGTGAAAGTAAAGTTTATGAAGCTCCGTCTTGTTGTTATCATAGATATGGATTGTATACAGTCACTACATCGCAACAGACAGTGGCGAGTAACATTGTATATAAGAAAACTAACGTCAGGAAAATAATAATATTTTGATGCGGTTGGTGCGTATCTAGAAATAGGATGGTATAATTAACGCGGTTGGATGGCGGGTGGATAATGAACATGTATATGCGGATTCGGGTGACGACAAACCCTATCCGCGCATCTCTAACACACACACAAACACTGTGATGTAATTTACGTGCCATTATGTTTATGGACAAAACTTGGAATTACTGATGTGTATCAGGTATTGCTATACGTAAGAAGGCCAGATGTTCCCACAGATATATAGTAGAACATGAGAAATCAACCATTTTCCTGAACCCTTTCCTTTTTAGAGCTAAGATTACAATTAGGAAAAGATTCAGGTTGGTGTTAGGTTTCTATGGTAAGAATTGCATTAATAATGAAAAACTGCCATCCTAAAACTTTGCCGCCCTCACACATATAGTAATACCAGTGTATGTGTGTTTCGTTTCCAGGCTCTGGAGATTAACCAGTCCAACACCAAGGCTCTGTTTCGGCGGGCTCAGGCCTGGCAGGGATTGAAGGAGTTCAGCAAAGCCATGGTAACCTCCACAAAATCCTCCTTGTGCTCTTCAAAGCTGCAATTCATCAGAGCAATGCCTCTCAAACTTTTTAAGTTCAAAGACCCCCCATCACTCTCAGTTACAGACCTGTAAGGGTCCATTTGGAACCCCCTCAAGGAACCCTGAAGGTCCCTGGACCCCACTTTGAGAACCACTGCTAACAGCATGAAGGTGTACAGGGAAATCCATGGCATTCCAGCCAGTCGTTTTCGAGATATGTTGTTTAGGATCAAATTGGTGAACGGAAATAGCCTGAATTAGCCATCCTAAAAGCCCAGTCCAACACCACTGAAATATGTTGCAGAGAGAAATTGCAGCGGTCTGAATTGGTGGTTGCAAGTTGCATTGAGAATGATTGTTGTGGACCTAGGTCTGTTGTGTCGCTAGCAGGGCTAAAAATTAGTTCTAGATAGATTTTTAGAAATGAGGGGTGGTCAGTAATGACAACGCATCTGCTGAATTACTTTTATCAACTTCTGTTTTGTTGTTTTCCATTACAGACCGATCTGAAGAAAGCCCAAGACATTACACCCGAGGACAAAGGTGGGACGTTTTTCCCCCCTAGTTTTGATTAGCTTCAGCTGAAATTCTTTCTGTATTTCCCCCAAGCTATAATGGGATCTGTTTTCTCTGTGAAATGGTCCTAGATCTCAAGTCGGGTAATACGTTTAATGGTTGCTTCAACTAAACTTAACATTTCTAAGATTCTAACACATCCAAACCAGAAAAATAAGATGTGAAATTCACTGCCTAAAACTGCAGCACTTCATTAGTACAAAATGCATCACCACTGTTGGTGAAACTGATCTGACTCATTCAAATCAGCTGGACAGACACAGGATTTTAATGCAGATTGTGGTACTTTTTACTCCTTTTTAGTTTGTGTACAAACTGCATCTGGAGATATATAGCAACATGA
The DNA here is from genome assembly GCF_963454915.1 of Gymnoscopelus microlampas. Taxonomy (NCBI): domain Eukaryota; kingdom Metazoa; phylum Chordata; class Actinopteri; order Myctophiformes; family Myctophidae; genus Gymnoscopelus; species Gymnoscopelus microlampas. The sequence goes on along the minus strand of NC_139955.1, from coordinate 15,706,812 downwards.
ATATTTGAAACAAAATTGTGATGGCCGAAGCTTGAGTCACTTTCATTGTCTAAATGAATTACTGACTGATTGATCAAGTTTGTACGAGTGACCTTGCTAGCATCCTATGGCCCTATTTTAGGCAGTGTACACGGTAAACTGTAGACAGCCACTGAACGTGATGCTGTCGTTGTCTATTTATATCATAAAGTTGAAATATTGACCTTGGTGCTAAACAATGCCACTGCAGAAGCGTTGTCAGTAGACTAGTTCCTTGGACCTGCGTTATCTTCAATGTCATGTCTGCCATCCTAACTGAAAGCTTGTTTTGTGTTCGACAGCCATCAGCAACGAGATGAAGAGAGTTCAGCTCAAAGTGAAAGAAGAGAAGGAGAAAGAGAAGAAGGTCTACGCCAAAATGTTCGCATGAAATGTTGAAGCTTTTTGGGGGGCGCTCGGGTGGGGAGGGCGATCTCTGTCACTGCACTAGTGACTTACCTGCAGGTTGGTCAGGGCATCTGTTCAGTGGGGAGCTGAACTGGGAGGAATAGTGTGTAGTCTGTGTACATCTGCAAAGTATAAATACTCCTGGTCAAATATTACTCAACTGCGAAGTGAAAGTTGCTCTGTCAAATTTGCACTGGAGTACTGGCTTTTAAAAATACTTAAGTATTCAAAAGTAAAATTACTGTACAATTTTTTTTTATTGTGAGCTTGTAGATCGGCTATTTTCACTATATTTGAAAAAGTGGTTAATTCATAATGTACTTTTTCCCTACCTAGAAATGTAGTGAAGTCAAAGTCGTAAATATGCAAAAGTACAAATACTTAAGTAAATGTACTTCGTTACGGTTCACCACTGTGTATTGGAGGAGTTATGTGCTCAACTACACCCTCCCTAAGACCAACCAGTAGGGGTCAGCAGAGATAAGGGTCTACAATACAAGGGGACTTGGGAATTGACAGAATGACTACATTTGGGGATACAATTTTCAAAAAGAAAAACATATATTAAAAGGTCTTTGGCTTCCGTTAAAGGCCCAATCCGGGCCCTTTGAACATATACATTAGAGTTATATTCACATGCATTCTGAAATAAGTTTGATTTGTAAATGGAAAATGTGATATTTAAGAACTGCCACACCCCATTGTGAATCAAAAATGTAATTAAGACTTAGGCTGCAGTTACTAGTAGCACTAAATGCTCTTGTTTTAATAAGACGGTTTAGTTTTTGTTCAATAAATATTGACATACAGTAAAACTAAATTAATATTGAACCTGCATAAAATCATTGCCATTGCTAATCAAAACACAGGAAATAGTTTAAAGGCCCCTGCATGTTAGGACTAACTGCGACAGGGTCACATGAGTTAAACAATGCTGTTCTACGGCTGCATCAGAGGACATACATTTCCTTACCATATTGGGCAAATATATGAATTAAGAAAGGGTTGACCTTCATTGATCCCACTGGGGAAATTCAGTTTCTGCTTCACCCAGCTGACGGCTGCTCAGAGGGTCATGTTGAGCGTTCAGGGTGTCTTGCTCAGGAACACTTAGACACAGACTGGGTGAGGTGAGGGGGGGCAAACGTTTGTTTTTTATTTTTTTTTAATTCTCAGATGGCATCTTTACCCAATCAGCTACTGCTGCCCAAATGGCAAATATGTGCTACATTTTGGGAAACCTTGCAAACCATTTGTGATCGACTACTTTTGACCGATCGATAGTCTATTTAGAATAGGGATGCTTGGGATCATGTATCTGCTGTCTGTAGTGTTATTCCTATCAAGAGCGGAGTCACGTCTCCATTGCCATTTTGTTTTGTAATCACATTGGGCCTTTAAGGGGAGCAACACAACCATTTGAGTCAGGTAGTTTGTGTGTGAATCACGGATGATTCTTTTCGTGTTTTGATGACTGGCACATTTAAGAGGAACTGAAGCAATGAAGGAAGAGTTTAAGCCTGTCAGCATTCTGATAAGTCTTCACTGTTAAATTAACCATACTGTCTTTTACTGTCTTGCTCTGAACTGCTTTCTCATTATTTATTTGTGTTGATAAAAGCCTTCAATATGACGAGTTCAACTGTTAGAATTGTTGAACACAAAACTATCTAGTTTTTTTTTTTTACAAGATGTTAAAATAAAGCAACAAATCAACAGTCAAGTCTACTTTATTCAGTAACTATTCTATTATTTCTGTTAATATGTACATTTCTGTGTACGTGTCCTGCAAATCATTGTTAACCGAAAACACGTACCTGCTACAAGTTTACATGAAATAAAACATTTCATTTAGGCACAGCTCTGTGTTGAACTATCAATGGCCACAGCCTCTGTTCACAACATACAAATATACACAGTACTTTATATTGGTCAAGCATTTATAATTTTCAAAAAACAATTCACAAACAAGCCACACTTGAAGCTGCACTATGTAACTTTTTTTTTTTAAGCTAATGGAGCCTGCCTGCTTGCTCAGGGGATGAATTGAATCTCGACCATCAGGTCTAGGTGAGACGTGAACTTTTCACAGGATCTAAACGTCTCAATAGAAGAGCAGGGAGACAAAATACAACCACCCAACCAATAAGTTATATTGTATTCACATACTCTACCATACAGATTGGACAGCATTTTTATTCAATATTAAATATTTATTAATTTAAAAAAAAGTTACATAGTGCTGCTTTAATGCCCATACAGAATAGAACCCTTCTGCAGAACACTCAATTTTGATGTCTTTGCTCATTAGTATAGAACATTCTCATGTATATTTATGTGTTAAGAGTTTCACAACCCTTGGGTCCATAGAGGGCTGTAGAAGCAGAGTTCAATAATGGATCAACTGTATTACTGCAGATATAAATGGTTTTAGTGTGACCACAGTAAAGGTAATACTCTGGTCCATTTGTAGGCACATTATCCATTCAGCTAAACCCTGAAAGGCATTTAAACAGACATCTGCCAGGGCACCCTCAAAGTGGAGTCCCGGGACCCCTAGAGGTACTTGATAGGGTCCCCAGCTAAATGACTGATAGTGAGGAACCGAATGGACCCTTACAGGTTTGTAAATGAGAGTGTACAAATGTCCATTTGGTTCCATTTGTACACTCACAGATATGGGGTCCGTGGCCTAAATGCATACCAAACTGGGAAGTCCTTGAAATAAAAAACAACTGTGCTAGGGCCTCGTCATATGAACAAAATAAAATAAAAACACATCTGTTCACATGCCGTTGTAGGCGGGCCCCCCACTGCCCTCTGGGACGACCCAGTTGATGTTCTGACTGGGGTCCTTGATGTCGCAGGTTTTACAGTGAACACAGTTCTGAGCATTGATCTGCAGTCGCATCCCATCGCCGACATCCATAGGAACGTACTCATAGACACCTGAGGGGGAGGGGGGTTACGTTTTAATTAACTGAGACCTCAATATCTTACCAAACATGACACATTAGCCACTGAAACACGATTCATACTTCGTCACACAACGGTGTCGCGTGTCGTAAATAGCAGACCTACAAGCTCACAACGCACCGCGGATGCGATGCGTTGTGAGCTTGTAGGTCGTTTATTTTTGGCATGAGACGGAGCATAAATCAGGCATTATGCGGACATACTGCACCAGCATTTCACTACTATCTGTATGTATGCGTGAGTGACAAATCTTGTCACTTGAAACCTTGATTCTTGATTATAGCCCTACATACTGTACGCATGTAGCGACGTGGCGTTAACTTGTAGATCAGATTAGGGTAGATCCGTCATTTTTTTTACATGGGTTAAAGTGGTTAATTCTGCATCAGTCCAGTTCCGTAGGAGTTCCTGAGATTATCAACAAGTGCATTTTAGGGTGAAAATGAAACCCTGTGAGACAATTTACAGTTTACGCAGGTTTAGCCTGATACTTACACGCTGTGACACGTTGTGAGCTTGTAGATCTGCTATTTTCCAACACCCGCGCACAATTAAATATAAATCAAGCCTTACTGGTACCAGGATTGTCTAAAATAAGTCGTAAGGCATCCTTCAAACAGACTGCTGTGCTGTTTTCCAAAATATACAAATATTAAACTTGTTTATTACAAATTGTTTTCCTTTTGTTTAAATGACAGTACAAACTATACTTTGTTATATTGTTAGTGCAATTTTATCTCTTTTTTTTTTCACAAAAACTACATTTAACAGAACTGTTGAGTAGCAGACCATGTGTTTTGTGTCCTGGTGATCGCAGTTAAAAACTAAAAAGCACACACATCCACTTACTAAAGCTCCAGCTGCTGGGCAGAGGTCAGAATCCAAAAAGAATAAAGTCTGCACACTGGGTCATGCCCCAAAGTTTAAAACGTAGTGGCTTCCACCATTTGGGCAGATATGACAAATAACTTGAATTTACAAAGAAATTAGCGACATATTTATACATTTTTTACACAAAAAAAAAGTAAAAATAGCTTAAATGATCTACAAGCTTACAACGCGTCACTTTGTTACGTGTTGTAAGCTTGTAGATCAGCTATTTCAGACGCGTTGTAAGCTTGTAGATCAGCCATTTCAGATTTTTTTTAATTTAAAAATGTTGTTTTTGAAACGATTTTGAAGATTATGCAAAAATAATTGCGATTAGACGATGATGTAATAATTGGTGCTTGCAGTCATACCTGCAGGACAGAAGCGTTGCTCAGGTCCATCGTAGATGGCCAGGTTCCTGTCCACAGGAACGCTGTCGTCCTTCAGGGTGAGATGGGCCGGTTGGTCTCCCTCGTGGTTGGTACCGCTCAGAGCCACAGAGGACAGCAGGTCAAAGCTGAGCTTGCCGTCTGGTTTGGGGTATTCGATGGGGGTGCACTCTTTAGCTGGCTTCAGCTGAGCAGAGTCCAGACCTGAACACGGTTAGGAAAAATGGTCATTAGAACATTAGGACCTGAGGCCGATTCTACAAAATGTCTTCTAAATCAGTTTTCTGAAAAACTTACGTTGCTTATCATGTTATCAGTGGTACTCAAACTTTTTCATGTCAAGGACCCTCAAAAATGTATTTGGCCACAGACCCCCCCCCATCTTACATTTTGTTGTTTTGTTGAAAAATAAATACATTGAAACTAGAAAAAGTGCACAGGTCTCCGTCAGGTCAGGAAGGTTATTGTGGGCCAGCAATGAAGACGGACAGCCTTCGCACCTCCTCGATGAGCACAGTGCAGAGGAACCACTTCAGTCTGAATGACACTGATTCAAATTGAGCTTAACCCATTCAATACGGGAACGCATCTCTGTCATTTTACATTTCTTTGGCTATTAAAAAATAGCAGTGCAAAATGTGTGCAAATACTATATATTGTATTAATATAAATATGTATTTTTTAAAGCAGACATTTGTTACTCAAATCTTTGCTTCTGGGGGGGGGGGGGGGGGGGGGGGGCTTGGAACAATTTTTTTTTTACAAATGTTCGCTTTAAAAAATATATATTGAAAGATTTGCACACATTTTCACGATTTTTCAAGAATAGCATCTACAAGCTCATTATGAGCTTGTATTTTTGTTATTTTTGAATAGCCAAAGACATCTAAAATGACAGAGATGCTTTCCCGGATTGAATGGGTTAAGGTCCTTTGGCTCTGGGTGTTTAAAACTGTACATAATGTTATACTCGGAAGGTTACGTGATGATGCTTTTTCATGAAATGCTCTGGCTTTGACCCGTGCTGCGTGTACTATTGGTCGTATCAGTTGAATGCAACATTATATAAAGTACATAATGCTTTGCTCCAAGGTTACACGATTGTGTCTGTCCATTCAAATCTCTGGCTTTGACCCGTGCGATCTTTACTATTGGTTGTATCGGGGGAATGTAAGAATCATCTAAAAGCCGTAGCCAGATTCTTTTCCATTTCTTTCTGTTAATCTTTAGGGCAGAAAATTTGTTTGATTTGAATATTTCTAACTAATTAATCCTAAGTGAGTGAAGTGAATTGAAGGAGACGGGGGGGGGGGGGGGGGGGTATTTATTCACCACAGTGTTTGAGTGTCCAGGGCTCTTTTCCTCTTAAGATCCAGTAGAAGACTCCAGTATAGACGATCCCTCCGTACAGACCGAAGTAGTTGTGGAAGGATGGTCTGATGTTCCTTACAGCCTGCAGCTCCTTCCACATCCACGAATTCTGGAGGTCCTCAGCGTACTCCGCAACATGGAGACCTGGGCAGGTCAAACGGTGACACTAGAATTGAGGTCCTCTTGTCTACGGCATTCATTTATCCATTTAGACCGGGAGAGAATTTTAAGATTTCTTTGGCTATTCTAAAAATAGCAGATACACAAGCTCATAGCACGGCACCGAGTGCTGCGCTACGAGCTTGTAGATCTGCTATTTTTGAAAAATCGTGAACATTTGTGCAAATCTTTCAATATATACAGTATGTGTTTTAAAGCAAACATTTTTAACTCCGATCTGTGCTTCTGGGGGGTCCCTGGAACAACATTTTGAGATGGGGGTCCGCTGGCCAAATACATATCATCTTGGGTTAGAATTTAGAAGACATTTGTAGAATCCCCCAGAAGCAAAGATTTTAGTTAAAAATGTTTGCTTTGAAAAAATATATATATTCAAAGATTTGCACAGAGATTTTTCTTTTCTTTTTTTTCAAAACATAGCAGATCTACAAGCTCATAGCGCGGCACTCGGTGGCGCGCTATGAGCATGTATATCTGCTATTTTTGAATAGTCAAAGAAATCTTAAAATGACACAGATGCTTCCCGGGTCTTAATGGGTTAAAAAGGTACGTTATGATCATGTTAACTCATTCCCTGCCTAGAACGACTAAAACGACTTTGTCCATAAGCCATGCCTGCCAAGAACGACTAAAACGACTTTTTAAAAAATAAAATAAAAATAAAAATATATATATATATATTTTTTTTTTGACCCAAAGACCAAGGAAATATGATTTTTCGAAGATATAGACTCCCATCCACTTCCTTGTTAACTTAAAACTTAAAAATTCTGTATCTCGGCTCCTGAGTACTTTTTTATTTTCAATGAAAAATCTTGGCGGTGTTCAAACGGGCCAGAAATAATTCTGGCAGTGAATGAGTTAAATAGCTCAATATTCTGATGGTAATCATTGTTTGAGGGTTTGTTTTCAGGTCGGGATACCAGTTTTATCCAATCAGGAGAGAGCACTCATACAGGATACAGGATAAATAAGTGAAGTAATGACGCAAAGAAATGAGCAGACACAATAGGACCTGGAACACTATACATTTTAAACTGATTAATGGGCATTCTTTCCTGATTGGCAACCCACATAAAAAAAAGATGTTCCGTTTAATTAAGAGCTAGAGAGAGGGTGACCCCAGTTACAGAACGAAATACTCTATAACAATGATTGCAATCAGAATATAGAGCTTTAATCTGTTAACACATTTGATTAACCCATTGAGACCTGAAGCCGATTCTACTATATCTCAACAGTTTTCTGAAAAACGTATGTTTCTATATCAGTGGTGTTCAATCTTTTTCATGTCAAGGACCCCTAAAATGATATGTATTTGGCCGCGGACCCCCATCAAAATATGTTGTTCCAGGGACCCCCAGAAGCAAAGATTTGAGTTAAAAATGTTCGCTTTAAAAATATATATATTAACACATTGGGTGCCAGTTTTTTTTAAAAACAGAGTACACTGAGTGCCAGCATTTTTAACCATTTTTGAGGAGCCGAGATACTGGCTTTTGAAGTCATAAGTTAACCAGGAAGTGTTTTGGAGTCTAAATATTCGGAAAATGATATCTCCTGGTGCTGTTTTTTTTTCAAACATTTTTTTTTTCAAAAAGCGTATATATACGGTTTTGGCACCCAATGTGTTAAAAGATTTGCACACATTTTCACGATTTTTCAAAAATAGCCAAAAGTGTAAAATAATGCTTTTTAGCTCAAATCTAAAAATGACACAGTTCCAGGTCTTAAAGGGTTAAAGCTCTTCTGATACTTTTGTGTGGCGCTGTAGTATGATCAAGTAGGGCAAAAAAACACAAAAAAAGTTAGAATGTGGAGAAAGAAGCGGTTTCTGCCCGACAGCAACGATATAGTGATATTTCTCATACCCGCCGTCTCTGACTGGAGGTCCTCTGCGATGAGTTTAGGGAAGCAGGCCTCGGCAGCCACCATGCCGCTCTTCATGGCCGTGTGGGTTCCTTTGATCTTCGGAACGTTCATGAAGCCAGGGCTGCAGCCAATCAGCAGGCCTCCAGGAAACGTCAGCTTTGGGAGAGACTGGAGAGCAACGCAACATTCTTTAAAAATATCACTCCAACTTATGCTTTATTAGTGCAGTCAACAGTAGGCATTCAAATCAATTTCATAAAGAACAGCAGAAAAAAAAGAAGAAAATACATGATCTTTGATTTAAAAGAGAATTGATTCAAACAAAGTTTTCAGTCATTTGCTACTGTATTGAAAAGAGGATAAGAGAAAACTAAATATTGTTAAAAAGAAGAAAATACTGCATTCGGGAAAAAAAACATTTGTCTGGAAACTAATTTTGTGTTTAAAAAATCTTGAAGAATCTTATTGTGAACCTATTATCGTGATTCAAATTTTATCGTGAGTTGAGTGAATCGTTACATGCCTAGTCAACAGACAATATGATAGATAGATGTTAATACACAATATGAAACCCAAAATATTTTGAAGCTTATGCTGCAAAACACACACACACACACACACACACACACACACACACACACACAGGGAATGGGAGCGAGTACACGGTTAGCCATGAACATAAATAAATCGCTGTCCGTTTAGGACTGATTAACTGAAAATGTAAAAACACAATATTCTATACAATTGTGTCTCATACAATACTGTGCTGCTGTACATGATGTTCAAAAGAATACACATGAACAGTGCCCTGACCTGGAAGCCTCCCTCGTTGAGGGCTCTGGCACCGTATGCGATCCTCTCTCCTCCTTCGAACGTTGGGGACACAGACGGGTGGTGCTTCCAGCGTTGGAACTCCCTGAAGGGGCTGAGGTAGGGGTTGGTATAGTCCAACCCGACCTGGCACCACAGACACAAACACCTTGTTAATCACTTAACCCATTAAGACCTGAGGCCAATTCTACAAATGCCTTCTAAAATTCGGTAGTTCTGAAACTTTTTCGTGCCAAGGAACCCCAAATTGAAATATATTTGGCCGTGGACCCCCCCCCCCCCCCCCCCGCCCCTTCATCTGAAAATGAAAAAATGTTTCTTTAGAAGAGAAGATTTGTGTTAAAAAAAAATCAAAATGATTCAAACTTTTTCAAACCCAGCTGGAGATTGTGTATGTGAGATAGCTGGACTTGTCTCACGGCACACCGTTCGAGGACCACTGCTCTTGTGTGTGCAGATAATATCTAGGGGGCATGAATAAATACATTTTGATTTTTACCATAGTCCAATGGCAAAAAAGGAGCTGCAACAAGACTGAAATGAGTAGTTCACCCAAACAATGGTTTATTTTCTATCAATTGCACACCCTATGAAGCCTTGAATTCATAGAGATTTTTTTGTTTTTGTCACATTCCTAAGCCAATAACTAATAACTACTCCCTTAAGTTTTAAAAAGTTACAGAATAAAGCTTTGAATCTTGAATCAATTTTTTCCCCTCCATTGTTTTTCAAAACCAAGCTCAACCGCACAAGAAGGAACATAACTTAAAATATTAACCACTAAAACCCTACTGTATACTTCGTCATAAAACGAAAAGTGATAATAGCCAATCTACAAGATCACAATGCGATGCCCTGTGAGCTTGTAGATCTGCTATCTTAGCTAATTTAGAAAATGTTTCCTTAAAAAGGACATGCCCAAATTAGGGAGACCAGATGTAAAACGGTTAAATCCATGAGGTCCAACTCACCACGAAGCCCACAGCCACCAGGGGCTCTCCTTCATTGAGGTGGTACAGAAAGGAGCCTCCATATGTGTTTCTGTTCAGAGGCCAACCCACGGAATGTTCCACTCTGCCCGGCCTCCACTTCTTCTCATCGATCATCCACAACTAAACAATGAACACCCACAGTAACACATTTGTACCACACACACACACACACACACACACACACACACACACACACACACACACACACACACACACCTATGAGAGTGATATAAACTTTACATTCTATGGAAAAACTCGATTTGAGAGTGTAGTTTAACCCATTGAACCCAAGACCTGAGGCCGATTCTACAAAATCAGTTTTTGGAAAAAACCTTGCTACATGAGTGGTTCTCAAACTTTTTCATGTCAAGGACCCCCAAAATGATAGGTATTTGGCCGCGGACCCCCATCTCAAAATATGTTGTTCCAGGGACCCCCAGAAGCAAAGATTTTAGTTATAAATGTTTGCTTTAAAAATATATATATATTCAAAGATTTCCACAAATGTTAACGATTTTTAAAAATGAGCAGATCTACAAGCTCGTAGCGCAGCACTATGAGCTTGTAGATCTGCTATTTTTGAATAGCCAAAGAAATTTGAAAAATGACACAGATGCGTTCCCGGTCTTAATGGGTTAATGATAACTGACATGTCAAATGGAACATCGTTTCATCAGAAACGTTGTGATGGAGATGCACCTCTTTCAGACCGATGGCATACGTCTGTGGTTCACAGTTCTCTCTCAGGTTGAACTGCTTGTACAGCTGCTTGGCCAGGTGTCCGTGGCAACCCTCCCCAAACAGTGTTACTTTAGCGTGTAGCTCCATGCCTCTCTCAAACACATCCTGAGAACAACCAGAAGACATCATCAGTGGACAGAGAGAATAAGAGGGAAAAGAGAGAAGGTCTGAGTACAATTAGTACAAGAAAAGAAAAGAAGAAAGAGGAAGAAGAGAGGGAAGGGAAGGAGGGAAAGGGGAACCCTGCTGTCACGCCTAATGATCCATCCACGTAGGTCTCCTCATCAAGCGGCACTTGTTAACTCTCATAATTGTCAAGGAAGGGGGTCCAAATCTCCTTGAATTTCTGAACAGACCCTTAAAGTGAGTATTTGATTTTCTCTAGTTTCAAGAAATACATAGTCTCTTTAATCCACCTGGTAAAGCTGGGTGGAGAGTGTTGCTTCCATGAAAGGAGGATAAGTCAGACCTGAATTATCCAGTAGTTTTCAAATCTGTATTTATTTTCTATAATTTTCCGCCATGTTTAACCGTTACGAAATGAATGGAGTAGTACATGTTATACATTACATGAGATGAGAGCGATATCTGACAAATATACATGTAAGGATGTACCCTTTGAGAGCAGTACCATGTGCACATTTAGTCAAAGACTTTTCCCGCACACATGTGGGTCTAGTCATCTCTCTGAATGCCATCCGAGTTATTGTTTAATCCAAAACACTTAAAACAATCATCAAGAGGTTTAGTACATTAACATGGTAACTTTCAAAACCAAATTCTACAATCTGCGTCTGTATATAGCTGACACAGGGCTCCCTCGTAAAAGGGAGCTTGTATCTCAATGGGATTTTCGGCTGTATAAATAAAGGTTTGTTTAATACCAGTTAACCTGTAAATTCCCTTGCAGTGAAATATGCCAGCACAGACAAACAAAGACAGACATAACAACTAGTGCGGGTCTCAACTGGTTTCATGCTGGATCCTGAATTTTGCATTGACTAATAAGTCAGTACCCAGGACTACTGAATAATATGAATATGTTCAATGTGTCCATCACCCTTTCGCAACATCTAGCAACTCAGTTTTAGGATCCCAGACCCACTGTTTGGGAAAAAACTCACACATTTTACTCTCACTATATATATTTACTCTCACTATATATATATATATATATATATATATATATATATATATATATATATATATATATATATATATATATATATATATATATATTTCTTTTTTTAATTTAGAGTAGCCAATATTTTTTTTTCCCCCTTTCTGCCCAATTTAGTTGTTATGCCAATTGATTCCTCCCCACACACATTTCTGTGTTGTCACTGCTGTCATATCCTACTGACTCACCTGCCAGTGAGGAGCCCCCACCAGGAGGACATAGAGCCTTCGTCCTACTCCTCCCCCCGCCCAACACTCCCCGCTGACAGGTGCCGGCCCAGCCCGTAGGAGTACGTGCAATGACCGATATCTCCCTCCCCCGAACACGGGCCAATTGTGTTCGTGTACTGTAGACGCTCTTTTTTTTTTAAAGATTGTTTTTTACGGATGTCGGCGACGTCAATGGCACTGGATGAGTTAAATGCCAGATATAAAAAAACAAACAAACAAACAAATAAAACACAGTATTATGTTATAATTTGTTAAGCCTTTTCATTGTTTTTATATCAATAAAACCCACAGACAGATTTAACCAACCATGTGAATGTGAGACAGTACCTTTGGCGAGCCGTCCTTGGCAATCCCCACATCATTGGTGGCAATTCCTTTGACACTGCCGTCTTCATGAAACAAAACCTGAATAAAAGACAAGCTTCATTAAAGCTACAACCCATAACTTTTTGTGTGTGAATAAAATGTTGTTTACAATATGACTAACACAACTGCAGTGGTTGGAGGTGATCTCCCTGCTCTACTACCGAGACATTTTGATCCTGTTCTCTTTTATGATGTTTTTACATGACCATAGTTTGTTTGAACATTTTCAGACATCCCCCCCCCAAATAGCAAAAATAGTTGACCTACAAGCTCACAGCGTGTCACAACGGAAATGGGGCTTAAGTGGTAACTTCTTTTGACATCCCCTATCCCCCCCCCCCCAAATGACTCCTCGGTGTCGGACCTGTTAAGATTCCAGGATTTACCTCGGATGCAGCGTATCCAGGGTACAGCTCTACTCCCAGCTCCTCCGCCTGCTCACCCAGCCAACGCACAAAGTTCCCCAGCCTCACAATGTAGTTTCCATGGTTATTCATGGGCAAACCTGACACACAGTAAGGGGAATAGAGTCACATAATTATAAACCTGACTAACAGTACATGAATAGAGTCACAGTATTATAATCCTGACACACAGCAGAGGAATAGAGTCACAATACTATATAAAAGCATGGCTAACTAAGAAACTAATCTCAGGAACTGGAGGGGGGAGGGGTACTCATTTCAGGTTTCAACTACTTTACTTGTGTCCAGTGTGTACCCTTGTTTGTATATACAGAATACGAAAATGAAAACGAAAATGACCGGATATCCTTCTCATTTACTACTCATTTTCAAAGCTACTGAATTACAGAAGGGTAGGTGGAAGTATTTGTCTTGAAAGACAACTACAACATCATACATACAAGAAAATTTGTATTAATATGAATACATTTTTGTAGTGTTGAATTGGTGGGTTGGATAATACATTTTATATTCGCTGAAGGATTAACACATACGCGAAAACCTTAAAGTGAAATAAAGTACCATAATTACAAAGCTACAAAGTGCCTGTGTGATTTTCCTGGAACTTTAAGATACTGTCTGTACTTTTAGAAGGAAGGCCGATGCACACCTCAAAAGGTTGCTGACAGGTGCGTAGGACAAAGGTGCAAATGTTCAAAAGGGGATCTTTGATAATAAAATGATAAAGGTCCCGCACACTGTCTGGAACTTGCAAAAACAAACATTGCTCTTAATTAAATCGACCTTTCGGTCCAACGACAGTGTGCGGGACCTTTTTCTTTGATTTTATTATCAGAGACCTCCTTTTGAAGATACTGTATGTAAAAGGCGGCTATGACTGACTTTCAGTATTCCCTGTTCCATCTCATGTGCCTGGTGTAATAAACTCTGAGATGTGTAGCTAGAGGCTCTACCTGAGCCACTTTCTGCTGCTGTTTGATGAGAAATGTCCCTGGGATTTCTGTTGTGTTGACCTTTGCACTGCCTGTTATGTGCTGTTTGTAGTGAAGGCGTTGCTGCTCTGAAAACTCATTTGACCTTTTATCATCATTCAAAGTTGTTCTGGATCAAGGCCATCAACAGCCTGTGATGGCTGGAAGGCTTGATGACTGGATATAGTGTTCGACCCAGAGACATATCCCTCTCTGCTCAGTTTCCTGTATCTCTACTATATTATATACAAAGTATACTGTACCTATTCTATATACAGTACTAAATAATCAGATAGATGCTAGGCTCTCTATATCCGGTCATCTACCGGTGTACTCCAATGTAAAAAGTAACAATAATGTAATTGCTACACACTTAAAGGAGGAGTTCACCCAAAAAATGACTTATTTTCTATCAATTGCACACCCTATGAAGCCTTGAATCCATGGATTATTTTTTTCTTTTGTCGCATTCCTAAGCTAATAATTTGATTCCCGTCTCCTACCGGCTAATGTATCCGGTAGGAGACACAAAGTAGATTATTTGTGTCTCCTACTGGAAATACATACGGTCATCAAATTATTGTCTTAGGAATGCCACAAAAACAAAAATAAATCCATGAAATCAAGGCTTCATGGGGTGTGTAATTGATAGAAAATAAGTAATTTTTTGGGTGAACTCCTCCTTTAATGTACACCAGAAAAACGTGTGTATAAAATATATATCGGGATCAGACAAACCAAAACAAAACAAAAACAAAGCACAGCTCATCTGTTGTCGACACTCGAGTCGTCAGTGAGCACTGAGCAGCATGTATGTGTTTACATGCCGAAGTCACCTCCTGGTATAACCCATTTAAGACATGAGGCCTATTCTGCAAATGCCTTCTAAATCAGTAGTTCTCACACTTTCAAGATTTTTCAAAAATGTTCAATTATAGCAGATGTACAAGCCTGCAGCGCGGCACGAAGTGTCGCGCTGTGAGCTTGTATGTCGGATATTTTTGAATAGCCAACGCTAAAATCTAAAACGACACAGATGCCTTCCCGGTTTTAATGGGATAATGAAGTGAATAAACAACACAAAACACACATTCACATGTTCAGTTGACGGAGTCTGTGTTGTGGTGTTGTTTGACAAACAGCTACAGCACATACAGAGCACATACAGAGCAACATAATATTTGTTTGTGTCATTAGTTTGCCAAGAACATTTTGCACATTCCCGGAATTTGTACAATGCATGATTTTGGCCATCTTAACTCATTTACTGCCAGAATAAATAAAAAATCAATTGACTACTGTGACTACCTTTTCAAGTAGTCACAGAATATTTATATCCAGTATGACCCTGATGCTTGCTAATCATGGAGGGTTTCACTGTGCTTCCGTGAAAAAAAAAGAAATGTCATCGAGACCTCCCGTTCGCTTGTTATACGCCGTTGAAAATAGAATGTCTCGCCAAAAATACATAGTAAAACACAGGAGCCGAGATACAGACAATTTCCCGAATACTTTAACCAGGAAGTGAATGGAGCAGTAACTCTTAGGATCACGTTATCTCCCGGTTCTGTGTGCAAAATTCAAAAATTCAAAAAAGAAAGAAAAACAAACATTAAAAAAGTTGTCCAAGTCGTCCTTGGCAGTCTGGGCCTTTGGGAAAAAAATAATCAAAGTCGTCCTATGGCAGTGAATGAGTTAAGGATTTATACTAATTAACCTTGCCTGTATGAGCTATGGGATATCTGAATTTCCCCTCGGGGATTAATAAAGTATCTATCTATCTATCTATCTATCTATCTATACATACTATTTAGTTGCATGCCGGTGTGGCACACCGAAGATAGGACATCTACAAGCTTGTAGATCTGTTATTTTAACTAACATGGCACGCAGATCAAGGGTTACATATTCATTACATGTCACACTGCAATGGGGGAAAGGTTAAATAATGCCTTGTCAGACTGAGTTTAACTGAGTCTACATGTCACTGTGAGGCAATGTTTTCCCAAAACAAAACAATATTTTGATCCACGACTACTGTATTGGCTTGCCAGAAGGGGATAACAGCAACTCCAAAGAAAGCTGATAATATCTCCAGCCATTCTTCAGGAAATATTCTGCCGTAGGCTTGGGCATTATGAATAGATCCCAATGGAATTATTTTCAGCTCAATCCATATCCCGATGGAATTATTTTCAGCTCAATCCATAAGGGCAACGTCTGTATTTGTATTAAATTCAATATATTCATGATTTACTATCTAGAAGCATTGACGCCCCTAGATAGGGATGGGGAATCATGAATATGGACCCAGACACAGCTGTAAAAGGTCTGTCGAGGCGTAACTCTGGGAAAGAGGAACATCCTGGAAGGAAGCAGAGATCGCCCAAGACCGAACCAGCTGGAAGAAACTCATGAATGACCTATGCTCCCCAAAAAGCAAAAAGGTTTAAAAAATAAAATAATCATGAATATATTTACACTTCTAACTTTATCTTGAGATGACTTCTTCCAACTACTAAAGCAGTTTTTTTTGCCAGATAATTTTATTCAACTGCCAGTCTGCCACCACCACCTGCACCCCTGGCAGCAAGTCTCAAAACATGTCCTCCGACAAGTTTTGATTGAACACTTTTTTTGAACATTAATTCAAAAGGATAAAAGCACAAGGCTTGTTTCCATTGTGGTTCTTTTTAGGGAAGGGATGCAGGGGGCAACAACACAAAAACAAGAAAAAACATAGGAGACCAGACAATCACTGTGGGAGATTCTTAAATGGTGTGCAGAAGATTATTTATTTTCTAGCACATTATAGTTTGTATCCTGCAACCATTGAATTTATTTTCGGATGTGTGTGCATTATCCTGGACTGTGGCTAGGAGTAAATCCCCTTAAAATGCATACTCCCACACTTTTCTCAGCATAATTAATCAATGTCTCGGTCACATTGGGATCTTCAGAACTAAGTATTTAAACCCAGCAAGACTTGTGGAAGTAGGCTAATTGCATATTAGACAAACAGCATACAGTATATGCTACAATGACTATCACCAGAAGCTCAGCCTTTTCCTTTTCTTTTCTTTCTTTACACCTGAATGTTATTAAGGTATGAAGAAATAGATACTAGATAAGCTGGTCAGCACATAGACTAGTACAGTGGTTCTCAACCTGTGGGTAGGGACCCCCAGGGGGGCCCCCACATAATTTCTTCTTTTTTTTGGGGGGGGGGGTCCC
The DNA here is from genome assembly GCF_963454915.1 of Gymnoscopelus microlampas. Taxonomy (NCBI): domain Eukaryota; kingdom Metazoa; phylum Chordata; class Actinopteri; order Myctophiformes; family Myctophidae; genus Gymnoscopelus; species Gymnoscopelus microlampas. The sequence continues at coordinate 15,689,758 of NC_139955.1, read as the reverse complement.
CAGATGACACTGAAGTGACAATTTAAGCAACCTTTTTAATACCCCCCAAAAAAGAAAAGCTAAGAAAAAAGACCATTACTGCATCAAAAGTAATCAACAGACTATGCCATAAAAACGTGTCAAACAGTGGCCAAATTGTAAATTGTGTAAGAAAAGTGAAAATTGTGGAAATCGACAAGCTTACAACGCCTAGATCTGCTATTTTCACAATATTTATCTGTGGAACCGAGTCAAACTAAATGTAATGCCTCAACTCCTACATTCCGGGTGGGGCTGGACTAGTAAATAGTGATTAATTCCCTGTGCTTTAACACATGAAACCTGTAAAGCCGTCACAATATTATTTTCCAGTTTCACTTCTCTAATCACAGAAAATGACATTCCCTTTGTTTACGTGTTGTTAGCTGTTATATAACAGTCTCACATTGACTATCATCATAGCACCAGCCACACTGCATGAAGGCGGCCAAGCATTTCAGACACTGCCAGACCTCCGTTCATAGTGAATGACGCTGTGGATTGGCTGGCAGATGGCCGTCATTGTCCTCGTCACACTGAGCGACACTTACGAGAAACATTTATGCCATGTTCATAACACGATGTAGCAATTATGTCTGGGCGGACTCTATGCTGGCCGATATCATAGTCTATCTATGGTCATTGGTCATCTTAAGATACATGTAATTTGTGCAGGAGAAAGTGCAAACAAGTTCAAACCCTGGACCTTCTTGCTGTGAGGTAACAGTGCCAAGTGCTGAGCCACCAGGCCACAGCTATTAAACATTATTTATAACTTTATGTCCTATTGCTGATAACTTATTAACAAGCTAATTATAAAACACACACTATTAAAGAAGCTCTAACCAATTTAAAAACAGATAAAAAACAACAATAAGCACATAAATAAATACAACACAGCTATGAGTCAGAATTAACCACTAAAAGGTGGGGAAAGTGATTTTCCTTGGTTAAGATAAGTGTTAAATAGCTCTGTCTGTATTCTGATAATACTTAAACGTAAAAAGAGAAAGAAAAATGACTGCTGCAGGGATCAGTCAGTGGCATATGAACAAAAAAGGGTTTTCAAAGAAGTACTGCTTAACACCAAATGGTGTGGACTCCAGACTTGAAAAGGAAAATAATGCCAAGGCACGTCTTTGATGAAAAGATTTATAGGATTTATTTTGAGCAAGGCAACAAAGTATGACCAATAATTTGTTGCCTTGCTCAAAACAAATCCTATATATTTTTTCATCAAAGACGGAGTGCCTTGGCATTATTCTCTTTGCACGTCTGCAGTCCACACCATTTGGGAGTTAAGCAGTACTTCTTTGAAAACCCTTTTTTGTTCATACTGTAAGTACTCAGAGTGTTTGTTCAGTAACAGGAGTCTCCATGTCTCTCCATCTCCTTATTAAAATGTTCATGTCAGGATACCATTTTTATCCAATCAGGATAGAGATACAGATTAAACAAGTGGAATTGGAAGTGATGACACAAAGAAATGAGTAGACAAAAGTGGAACACTATAAAACATTAAGCTGATAAATGGGTGCTCTCTCCTGATTGGGTGACATTTTGCAACCCACCTAAAAGAAAATCTGTTTATTGAAGAGCTGGAGAGAGACGGGAGACTCCTGTTACTGGACAAACACTTTATAGCAATGATTACTATCATAAAATAGTAGTTTAACCTTTTACCCTACCTTTAAGACCTATATACTTTGTCATATGATGATATAGCGAAAATAGCCGATCTACAAGCTCAGAAGATGCAAAGGCTTATTCAGATAAAATGTATAATGCAAGTTAAAAAACAAAAGATAGATATATTTGATTGAGTTATTACCAGGCAGCAAGGGGATAGGGATCCTGTATTTTTCTGTCAGGATGCCGAAGACGTCCTCCTTCACTTGGGTGTGTAGAGGAGCCTGGAGTGAGAAAACACTGATTAACATATTGTTAATCTGTTCTGGTCACGTTCACCATCTTTCTAACATGCACACACAAGGGCTGAATGGTATTGGGGGAAATGGACATTGTAATATCTTTGTTTATGGCGATGGTATTGCATATTGTATTTATTTTTTAAACATGAGTTGCATAATTTTACCAGATATATGCAGATCTGCATGTCAACACTGCATATATGCATCTATACTTCAAGTGCTCCTTTTGGAAATTATGCATCACTCTAGCAATGCTTTGGGTGAAATAAGGCAATACTCTGGTCAAATCAACATGGCACCTGTGAATGCAGAATCTGGATGCAAGACCAGTTACCAAGAAGTCAATAAATCATTGGGCCTCATTCACAAAGTTCTTTGTACATTTCCTACTATATATATATATATTTTTAAAGTAAATACTGACATGCAATTCATGAAAGGGTGTGTGTGTGTGTGTGTGTGTGTGTGTGTGTGTGTGTGTGTGTGTGTGTGTGTGTGTGTGTGTGTGTGTGTGTGTGTGTGTGTGTGTGTGTAAAGCCTTGATTTGTGCTGATCACAAGTGTATCACATGATGAATCCCACATATATTCCACATCCTACAATGTAAGTGATTGGCATGTGTACATTGTGATGAGAATTACTCGCACCCACGTGCACGCAACGTACGCACACACACACACACACAATATGCAAGCACGTGAACTCACTCCTCTCTCCTTCCAGTCAGGGAACAGTTCGTTGAGTGCCGTGGGCTCTAGACAGGCTCCTGACAGGGTGTGCGCTCCGATCTGGGAGGCTTTCTCCACCAGGCACACTCTCAACTCTTTGTCGTGCTCATTAGCCAGCTGTTTGAGTCGAATGGCCGCCGACAGGCCAGCTGGGCCTCCACCTACAATCACTACATCGGCTTCATCAGCAAACCTTTCCATCTCTACGCCTGGAGAAAGACCAAGGCAGGGACCAAATTATCATCAAGCAGAGCACATCATTATCCCAGAATGTCAGTTAAATATTTTCGATTGCACAATTGTAATAATGGCTCCACACAGACGACGTTCCAACTTCACCTCGCTAAAAGACATCAATGGTGTAAGTGCAGTGCGCTTGAGATTGACTGCGCTTCAATCGGCTGTTAACGTTAGACGTAGCTCATTCAATACGCGAGAACAGACAATATGGATTTTTGAGCGTCATTACAACGCTTATGTCTCATTTTAGAACCGAAGGTTAAAGAGTTTAATATAATAATAACAAAAAGCTGGTCGTCGGGTTCATACAGGTCCATCCATTTCAAATGGAACTGAGCTGACCCGTGCCCGAGGGACAAGTCAATATTTTGGCCCTGACCCGGCTCGGGGCTCAGGTCTTCGGTTCCGGTCGGCAGTGGTGGAAAGTAACAAGTACATTTACTCAAGTACTGAACTTAAGAACAATTTTCAGGTATTTTTACTTTATTGGAGTATTTCCAATTTTCCACTTTTACTCCAACTACAATTATTTGAAAACTTTAGTTACTAGTTACTTTGCAGATATAAATCATATTATAAAACATACATTAAGCACTTTAGCCCTATTTCATACATAGGCCATTTGAAAATAGCAGATCTACAAGCTCACAACGCGTCGCAGCTTGTAGATCTGCTATTTTCAAACATTTTAGTACTTTTACTTTTGGTACTTTAAGTATATTTTGATGACAATACTTTTGTACCTTTACTCAAGTAAATGCTCATTAGCAAAGTATGAATTTGTTGAAAAGGGGTGAGAGTTAATACGTTTTTACTTCATCTCACTCCTTTTCAAATGTGTTGAATTGTTTTTTTTATGTAATGCAAGGGCTTGCTAAATGAATACATTTTTCATTACATATTGTAAATAATTATAATCAAATAATTATACAGTAGTCGTGACTTACCCTCCCATCGTGGGTCTTTCTCTCTGGGGTGGATTGTATAGTGTGTAGTAATGCGCGGTGCTTCAACCGCAGAGCAGGCCCGCCTGTGCAGCACGGTGTACAGCTGAGGTGCGGCATGGTCAGCCTGGCCTGTTTTCAAGGCCCTGATACACCTGCGGGCTGAAAGGACCATTCATTCATTTCATTCAACCATTATTTTGAATTCTCAGAGAGATCATTGAGGTCGACCCTCATTTACAATGATGTTGAGATTATTACACACATAAATAACATAAGAACAAAGAAAGACAATATGCTGACAGCAATCAGTTTAAAAAAACAGTTGCATACATACAGGTAATGAACGATTTTCTTTTTTTAAGTTTAAGCCATTAAGACAGGGAAAGCATCTGTGTCATTTTAGATTTCTTTGCCTATTCAAAAATAGCAGATCTACAAGCAGATCTACAAGCTCGTAGATATGCTATTTTTGAAAAATCGTGAACATGTGTGCAAATCTTTGAATATATATATTATATTCTTTTTTAAAGTGAACATTTTTAACTCAAAATCTTTGCTTCTGGGGGGTCCCTTGAACAAAATATTTTGAGATGGGGATCCGCGGCCAAATACATCATTTTGGGGGTTCTTGACATGAAAAAGGTTTGAGAACCACTGATATTATAGCAACAGTTTTTTTCGAAAAACTTTTAGGATTTCGAAGACATTTGTAGAATCCCCAAACACAAAGATTTGAGTTAAAATGTTTTGCACACATTTTCACGATTTTTCTAAATGTGCTAGACTAGAGTGAGTTTAGAATTCCATTCAGCAGCACCAGGCAGTCAGTACCAGCACAGACAGGAGGGAATCTCATCATAACCAGTTCACACTCACTTTCTGTTTGTAGACGCAAATACAAGATAAGCAAACCCACAAACTCAAACATGCTCCACACAACGATAAGTTAGTTGATAATTAACTTGCCTATCAAATAAATAAATAAAAGATTTTAAGTAACACTGCAACGGAATAGTGACATCACTAATCAAGAATCAGGAGGGGTTTATTTGCACTCATACAGGTACCAGCAGCGTAATACTGGTGTGGCATCAATTTATATCTCTGAGATTAGTTACACGACATTATATCATTAATCTTCATGCAGAAAATGTGCGTCACCACAAGTGTTAGACTTGGATCAAGAATATCATAGATGTATTTTAGCAAGTCTGACTTTTACTTTCGTATCATAGATACAAAAATGTAAAAATCGATAAAATACATCTATGATACATCTATGAAAATTAGGCACACAAGTGTACCTAATTTTAGGTTGAGCTTTGACAATAGCAAGAAATCTTGGTGAATTGTTTTGAATTTAGTGGGCTTGGACACTCATAAGTAAATGTAAATAATTACAAATTGTAAAAGCCTCCAATGTGTCTGACCCATAGAGTTAAAAATAAGGTCTGACCCTGACTATTTTTAACTCTCCTATTCTTCACTGCTTTGCCAATGTAATTTATGTTATGTCACTGCCTCACTGGGCATCATAGACTGTGTTGTGGATAGACCAACACATAAACAAAGTCAGTTACCACACACAGTTACCACACACATGAACAGTAGCATCTAAAGCTCGAAAACATGTACAGTTCAATGCAATAACGTTGTGACCTTGCAGATCTGCTATTTTCAAAGTATTTTTTAATTCATTTTATTTGAATAAAAGTTTGAAAACTTGTGAAATGGGACATTCTGCATAATGAGTACTTCTACTTTTGGTACTTTAAGTATATTTTTTGATGCCAATACTTTTGTACCTTTACTTAAGTAAATGCTCATTAGAACATCTAAGTGTTTTTTAAACTGGCATTAAACAGATAAAATAACAAAGACAATGACATGATTGTGGTGACCTATATCTGGGTTCAACTTTACCCTACATCTTAGCTTGATGCTAACATATGGAGATGTTGAGCTGAAACTGCTTTATGCTCCATCTTCAGCAAACACCAGTGTGTCTCAGAAGTCCGACTTTAATATGTGCATTTTGCTCAACATGGTGAAAGTGTTGTGCATAATATTAAGTTATAATCCACTACAGTGTGATTCCTCAACTTGAGTTTCCAATGCATTTGGAAAGTAACACATGAGCTAGTAGCTCACGCGTAACACGACAATTGGCAACCTATTGCATCGTGTGACTTCATGAAATTCCATAGTAGTTAGTAAACCTTATTGTACACTGCTTGTCAACCAGTGAACAATCTGCTATTTTCAAAGGACTTTTATACATTTGAAAAAAATGTGACATTCTTCTGCATAATGACTTGACTTAGTTACACAATTCGACACGTCACTAATATCGGTGTAACAGCAAGCTCCTTGAATACAGTTTCAGCAGTAGCTATTAGCTATAGCCTTAAATATTGGTTAACTTACCGTGAATTGAGTATCTGCTGGCAGGAAACATGATGTGAATCAGGTTGTTTGCTGGTGAACATGCACCAGCAAACAGTTGTTGTAGGTGTAAATACAGCAGACAGCTTCTGTCAACGTTACGTATGGCTACCCTGTTCAAGAGCCTGGCTGGAGATTGTTGAGTAACCGCATGTGGTATTTTTTACCTTGTGAATGGTATTTTCTTTTTAAGTTTAAACTTACGGCCTTATTACACATGCAATTTAAAAAATAAAAACTTCTATGTTGAATTTAATTCCCAATCAAAATCACACTTCCAGTTATTCTGTCGCTATCATTTATTTATTTTGGTGTTTGAATGAATGGAAATGTTTGCAGCAGAGGTAGCCCTGAAACATGACTGTCATGAATGAACTTCAACCTGGTGTTTTGTTTTTCTTCATTTACGGCCGGTACGTCTATATTAACGTTCATATTTCAAATATAAAGTGCTGACCTCATGGCCATGGATGTTACAATTATGTACGGGCTCTCAGAAGTACCCGTATCTTCCATAGTGTTCAATAAAAACATTTGAATCCGATTGGTGGCCATTTCTCCGTATTACCTCTACATGCTTTCAACTACGCGACCCCATCGGTTGGAAGGTGTACTGCACATATTAAAACTCAGTGAGATAATGGCCGCCAATCGGATTAAGATGTTTATTTATTGAATAATACGGAAGATATGGGTATTTCTAAGGGCCCGTACATAATTTTAACATCCGTGGTCATGGGGTAAGCACTTAAAATTTGAAATTTGAACGTCTATGTAGATGTACAGGCCAAAAGGGAAGTTCATCCATGACGGTCGTGACAGACCACCGTTGAGTGATCCATGGCTACAGCATGGCAACAGAAGTACCCGTTGAGCTCTTGACACCTCATAACAACGTTACAAAAGCACAACATCCTCAACAGCCCGGATGGTCGCGCTGTGATTGGCTGCTTGGTTGAAAGAGGAATGTTATTCCAATATTTGTGTTTATTGTATTTGTTTTTTTTTTTGTTCTTTTTGAGTATAAACTGTCTCTTACAATGATAGCAGTAGCCAGTTTGTTTAGACAATACATAACATCTTTGAATTGATTTATTTTGGTAAGCCTTTATACAAGCATACACATACATTAATATTACTGCAGGATATGAGCAAAGATATACTTCAATCAGTGGTGGAAGAAGTACTCACATTTTGTACTTAAGTAAAAGTACCAATACCACAATGTAGAAATACTCTATTACAAATAAAAGTCCAGTATTCAAAATTGACTTGAGTAAAAGTACAAAAGTATTCGCATTAAAATATACTTAATTACTGAAAGTAAACGTAGTCATTTTGCAGAATGTCCCATTTCACAAGTTTCCAAATGTATAAAAATGCTTTGAAAATAGCAGATCTACAAGCTTGCAATGCCACTGTGAGCTTGTGGATCGTCTATTTTCAAAAGAACAAAATATATAGTTTTCAAATAATTGTAAATAGTAAAGTGAAAAATACCTCAAAATTGTACTCAAGTACAGTACGTGAGTAAATTAATTTAGTTACTTTACACCACTGAACAAAGATATACTTCAATGTGGGCCTCAGGCTCTAACTAGGCAAGGACAACAAACTAATGAATCACAGCGTAACAGGGCATTCCTCAGCTGCTACAAGTTAAATGTCACATCAACAAATTAAGGCATAATAAATAATCCGACAGGCCATTAGATTTGTGGTCGCTGACATGTCAAACGTTTTCCATAATTTCATAACGGAAACAAAAATCCAGATTTTGCCATAACCATTTTTATTGCAGGTTAGGACACAGGAATTAATACAAATGGAATTAGTGTCACAGAGGTGTTGCCACATGGGCCCTCTAGGACAGCAACAGTTACTATGGCTATACCTGTAAATGCTGTTTAATCTGTTTAACCTGTATTTATACCATAAGACTCCATAAGACTGAAAGACACAGACTGTGACATTCAAGAAAAAAAACTCCTATGGCAACATTAAATGAATACAAAATATTTTACCCTTTTTACCTTTTAACATTCATATGATAACAGCTTGATTTGATATAAATATACATATACAGCAGATTCAATTCACATTATAATTTATAATCTGAAAATATTCATTTTCTAAGGAATCAGGCGTCATTATTTACAAAATAAAAATACTATATTGTCATTCACTGAAAAGGTTGTTTGTGCGTCAACATAAATGAAAATGTCTCAGGCCTCAGAAGAACATAACGTTAATAATTGTATCATTATACAAAAGAATAGCTCTTCTGATCCACTGTACAAATCACAGTGAGGAACTATTCATCAAGTCACGTGACTGTAAACATATAACTGTACAGCTTGCAGTGGGGTGGAGGTCAGTACTGAAATAATCTTGCGACCAGAAGGTTGCGAGTTCAAATCCCCAGTCCAGCTGTGGTAGTTCTGTCTGTGAAATATGTACATTAGTAGGCTATCACTGCCCACAGTCATTCAGTAGCTGCCCCTCTGTGCCTATGAGCAAGGTAACCTATAGTGCCTATTTTCTCTCTCTTTATGGCAGGAAAAGGTTGTCTCCCCCACCCCCCTCCATATGATAGCATTTATTCTTTATCATAACTACCTCACACACCTATTCAACCCAACAGAACCTTAAGGGTAAGTCCGGTCTTATTTTCCTACTTGCTTCCAATGTGCCGAACAGTTATGTTACAAAGTTTGTAACTTTTTCCAAAGCAGAGTTTCACAGAACTGAATCAAAAACCGTCTGAAGTGTACAGAAACATGTCCTTTTTACAATGTTCATGTAAGACAAAACATTTAATTTAGCTGAACATGAACAACTATCACACATTTTGCTGATAAAAGTATGAGTAGTAAGAATCAAGAATGAATACTTTATACCATCAAATAACTAATACTGACCAACACTCAAAAGTCAGGTGGATAATCAGAAAATTGCACATTATTGTATGCCAGTGTGTACTTTAAATGTGTAAAAAGCACAGGTTGGGCGGAAAGAAGAAAAAAAATCATACATACCCTTTAATTTAATGTGCTTATTGAATATTGTCATAAATGTTATGCTATGTCAGAAAAATCATTCTCCAGTTTACATTTTAAAACATGTTGAGCCAGAAGAGGTTGACACATCTATATGCTACAGTATGATTGGAAAACCAGTCTGATTGAAAAAGGTGCACTCATTTTCACCGATGGACTTGAGCCACGAGAGGCACCGCCGAGCGATCTTAGGCGAGCGAGTCGCCGTGCCGAGCGTTGCGAAGTCACCTTCAGCTGGCTCAGCGCCGTCCGAGTTATGTCCCGATAGGGACAGAATCATAAATCATCGTCCCCCCCAGTCTCGGTACCTTCGAGACATAATTTATTTTTTTGACGGACAGGGGGCGGGGGGGAGGGGGGCGCCCCGCTGCGGGGAAGTACGGGAGGTGAACTCGAAGCAAACGAGCACTCCTCGTTCTGACTGGTTTTCCAATCATACTGTAACATACACTTCTACTGCAGCTGTAATGTATGTGACGTTATGGTACCATGAGAAGTTTCATAACAACATACACCGTAATTCAAGGCTAAGTTTGCTGTACTAATCCTGGTAAAGCATGACTTTATTACTGCCGCTGCCTGCTGTACAGTTCATGTCTATGCATGAGGGAGAAGTTTTTGCTTTTTAATACTGCTGTAGTCTTCAATGATGCGCAAAGAAGACGTCATAGCCCTATTGTTTTTATGATAATTATGCTCCTTTTCATAGCTGAATGGAAATGGCAAATTCAAGTGATTCATTTTATCACTTTTATTATGCAAAAAGGTTTTTCTTTGTTTGGGTCAAACCATTGTTGTGGTGTGATTGTATGTGTCTTTTTCCTCTTGCTCGAAATGCATTATAATAAAGCATAATTAAACTTGCAAGCTTGGCAGAGGAAATGTTCACTTAGCTTTGCACTGTGATCGTCAACTTCCACCTCATCCATTATTGTATTAATAACGTGACATCTCGGAGTGGATTAAACCGCTTTTACCATGGCCATTTTCCAACAAAACAAAACCTTGGAAGAAACGGCTCGTCATACTGTAATTCATTTAGCCAGTCGGTCGACACCGGGCACTGCAGTCCCTCGGGTCGTCTGTGACGTGTGTGCATTATTTGAAGTCGTCGGTCGAACGGTTCTCAAGATATGTGGATTACAGACGTACATGTGCAGAGATTCCCTGCAGTGTGCAGAGAGTCCCCTTTTGTACTCCAGTGCGTAGTGTGACAAAATCTGATCATTATGTACTGTATATTCTCCTCTACATCAAAGCAGCAACTGCCCAGTTGGATTCAGAAGCTGTTACAGGGTCTCTATTCATTAGATAGTACATCAGTTGGGTTGTTCCAGGGTGTGTTGTTCCATAGCTGTAACATTACCCGGATGTAACGTTAACGCGCCTCTTGGATAATACACTTTTAACTTCAATATTGTTATCATTATGTATGATCAACATACAGAAACTCCACAACCTCACCAAAATCATAGAAAAAAAACACAGATCACCCACATAATATACAAATGGTTTTCCTCTCTATGGGCATACAAGGAGCCCAAAGACACATTTCAGAATGCCATAACACACATCCCTATCATGAATTACTTACAATTCCTCATGCCAAAGCAGAAAGATAAGCTCAGACTAAATTATACAGTTATATACAGTACGCACACATTTTCCACACATCTACGAGATCCCTCATGACGCATTTCAGACAGGCCCTGACAACATTCATTGGAGACACCACAGGAGACCTCGGTTTTAAGTGGGTGTAATAGTAGGGCAAAAAGGATTGTGAAGGCAAAACACCACCCCAGTTAACAGCCTGGGGCGCCCGGGACTCAACCACTTAGGAAGAGGGGTTTCCCCCCATTGCTGCTCATTATTTTTCTTATTATTTTTATTTCATTACAGTCCAGTATTATCTTGTGTATATTGTATTGCTAGAATAGGGGCAAGTCCCTATGACATACCTGCGTCATTTCCAGGGGGTGTACTTGTACTGTACTGTGTGATGATGTGACCTATGGGCCACATCATTGGTTCCTAAGCCTACGTACCTACTGTAAAAAATAAAAAAAAACATATCTAACGAATCACATTATGTATTGCAGCACATATAAAGGGGAAATGCGACTTTAAAATCATATTCTATGTTATACACCTTTCCATTTGACTAATTAAATAATTAAGTGCTAAACTGTGGCATCAATTTGCTGGAGGGGGATCCATTCCTCTGCTTTTGATATCCCCCCTCTGGTCATTAATTTTACCACCGGTGGTCATGCTTCAGGTCAGACTGAAATATGAGTGCATTTGTTTTGGGAAATGTACTGCATGATATGTTTGATAATATCACAATTTAACCATTTAATTTAAAATGTACAGTATGTTAACCACACTAACCATGGCATCCCTATTTTGGGGATATTGTCAATTTCAAAAAAGAAAAGAAAAACAAAAATAGCAGATCTACAAACTCACAACGTGTCACTTCTATTTTTGCTATTTGTCATACGAAGAAGTATATAGGGCTTAAACAAAATGTCCCCCAATTTGTTACACAAATCTTCAAAACATGATGGTCCATACAGATGAGAGGAGAACCAGAGCTGATTTATTCTCTTCCTGTTGAGCTGCTCCTTCGTAGCTGACAGAACAGCATGTTGATGGTACAGAGATACATACTCATTTACTAATAAAATTGATTAGATTCCCCTCTTCAATGTGGAGTTGAATTGATGAATTCTCATCACGCTTGTGTTATTTATATGCTGTGCTTCACTGGTTTCAAGTGGCTTGCCTCAGATCCACAGACACTGCTTGCTATGAAATAAATTACTAACTGTCCTCCTCTCCCCCCAACAATACTCTTGAAGATCGTATCTAGTAAACTAGCTCTTCAAAATGAGTAAAGCCAAGGTCTTTGTGCACTATGAAGTTAGGTGCCACAAATGTCCTCATAGACAGTGAACACTAAATTCATGGAGATGACATAAACCATCTAAAAAAACTTCTCTCAACTCAACCACCCACGTACACAACGGTGGAGTGCTGACTGGCAGCTAACTCTCAGTAATCTGACACACACACACACACACACACACACACACACACACACACGCAACTAAGAAGATCCTCAACAACAACACATTAACAACTTGTGCTGTTGTTAATGTTGATTGACAACAGGTAATAATGCAATGTTTGTGTCTGTCTGTCTGTCTGTCTGTCTGTGTGTGTGTGTGTGTGTGTGTGTGTGTGTGTGTGTGTGTGTGTGTGTGTGTGTGTGTGCGCGTGCGAGAGAGAGAGAGAGATTATTAAAGAATGCCTCAGTGTATGTGTGTACAAACTGACATGATCTCCGTGGCCACGTGGACATGAGTGTGTTCACTCCATGTCAAGTCAGTTGTTCGAGACAACTGACGTCACTGAACGCCGTTGGTGTCTAGGCTGGGAGTGTAAGGGGGGTTTTGGGGGTCTGCAAGGGGACGCCTATGCACTCCGGTGCGTTCACGCCCTGGCTGTTCTCCTGCGGGGGCCACATCTCCTGCCAGGTGAGGGAGGGGTGGTAGGCTGGGTGCCCGCTCAACAGGGGGCGATGCTGCCTGTAGTTGGCCCAGACCTGCAGGATGGTCTCTTTGAAGGGACGCGTGGTCAGTGTGTAGAGGATGGGATTCAACGCACTGTTGATGGGCAGGATGAATATGACCACCCAGGAACTGATTGTGCCTGTCACAGAGAGAGAGAGAGAGAGAGAGAGAGAGAGAGAGAGAGAGAGAGAGAGAGAGAGAGAGAGAGAGAGAGAGAGAGAGAGAGAGAGAGAGAGAGAGAGAGAGAGAGAGAGAGAGAGAGAGAGAGACATAGAGAAAGATAATTAGCTGTCTCTGTGGAATAAAAGGATTAGTCAGGGGGATTCACCAAAATAAAATGGGCAAGTCTTTAGGCGGCAAATAAAAGCACAGAATTTGGTACACACACTCTTCAGGATGTATCTCACCATCTCAGAAAAAGTTTGACCCATTAAAAACGTTTATAAACTTTTTTGGCAGGAAAATAGTTTAAGGCTTTTTTAAAGGGAAAATCCACATTGGCTGCCAGAAATGACCCATGATTCCTAAAAGAGGATATCATTTTGACATTTTGAATGATTGTTATGAAGTTATGAAGTATAACTTCTACATTTATAGTAAATAGACTAGACCCCTGGATTTTGAAGATCACATTTAGTGTGCAACTAGCTTGTGTTTGTTTAGTTTATTTCCCATTGCCCCCCCCCCCCCCCCCCGACCTAGTGTAGATGTCGAAGTGTCAATGAGCAAGACACATAAGAGCCCCCCTCCCCAAATATTCATCATGCATCTGAGCAGCTATCAGCTGGGTAAAGCTGAAACTGAATTAGCAAACATCTACCATGTCCTGTCGGCTGGCACAAAACAAATTCAGATGGGGGTCCTCTGCTAAATACATATTAATTTGGGGGTCCTTGACATGAAATGTTTGAGAACCATTGACCTAACTGGTTAACAATGTCAATAAAGCTATTTGAAGCAGATGGCGCACAGCTTTGGACAGTAGATGCACACAGCCATCTTTATTGGAGTTCGGACAACGCTGCAATTATCTCTCTCCGTCAAGAGAGGGAGACAACAGACATACAATTTACGGATTGTACAGTAGCTTTGACCGAAGAATACATTAAAACAATGCTTAATGAATGTAGTTTTACCGGGTATCTCCACCTGCAGCAGAGACAGGATCTTGAGGATGAAGATCGGCACCCAGCACAGAGAGTCTGTGATGACGATGGAGAAGAAGCGCTTGGCGATGGTCACTTCCTTCTTGATGTGGTTTCTGTACATGGTGGTCTGTGTTCCTGTTCTCTGGATGTTGTAGAACATGCTGGCGTAGGAGAGGACGATGATGACGAATGCCACCAGGTTCAGACCTGAGGACAAGGCTTTTTAAGGTCATCCAGATTGCATCATTTATACTCGTCATTTATACTTGCATCATTTATACTCCATCGCATGATGGTGTCGCTTGCCAACTATGCAATAAACTGTTAGCTTGAAAATCTATTATTGTCAGAAAGCAACACTGTTGTACTACAGAGTATAAATTGGGCTTTAGAGCAGGGGTGCCCACAAGATAGATCGCAATCTACTAGTAAATCACAAAGGCTGTGCAGGTAGAACACATGTCATGCCCCTAAACAAAAATCACAAAACTCCTCCTCTTTTTGGCATCTGCCACTTGGATTAAGGTGACTTGATTAACATCAAGAAGGGCCTGTCAGCTCCCTTCATGGCTTCTATAGAAGTAGGCAATGCAATGCTTTGTTTTCAAGAGTGTTGCGCACGAGCGTCAGTCGTATTATACCGTTATATAAAAATGTGCGAGGCATAGAACCGAAAACCTACCACTTCCATAAAGAATGGGAGGAAGGATTTTTTCCCCCCACTAATTCCCATTCCAAATGTGTTTGTCTTATATGTAACGCCAGCGCCACTATTCCAAAGCCCCCCTCAGGTAAATCTTTTCAGCAATGGGATAATCCATTTTTGGGTGGGTAGATCTTGTTGAGCTGGTCATTTTAAAAGTAGTTCTCAAGTCAAAAAAAGTGTGGGCACCCCTGCTTTAGAGACTCTTGCTTGTTGGTAATCTGAGTTCCCAGAAGTTTTCGCCGGCTCGGCGAGGAACTTCTGGGCCAGAGCCCTGGGATTTGTGGGCGGGATGTAATTTACGCTCTGAATCTGAGCGGACACGCCTCTTACCGGTCTGGAGCTGTGCAACTCGTGTAAAAAGTCCGACGAGAGGCAAACAGCAGTACACAACAACGGCGGCCGAAATTTCTCAAGGGGAAATTGCTTCCCGTCGATCCTATTTAGATGCAACACCCACTGCATGTGGATCCCGCCCCCTTTTCTTCATTGGCTGTTGATTTGAATCACAACGCAGTGGCCGCGCCCCTGCTGTCCAAACTCCGAGGCAATGCCTCCCAGACTAGCTTGTTGGAGATATGGTGTGGTAGGCCCAGGCGTCTAACGCAGGGGTTTTCAACAGGTGGTCCGTGGACCACTGGTGGTCCGTGAAGGTATTGCATGTGGTCCCTGACCATGCACTAGTAATGTAGGAAAGTGAAAGTGAATATTTTCTTCCACGGAACAGTGCACTAATGATCTGGTGACCTATGATGATGTGTCAATGTTGTTTACTGGGAGGTCGGGGCTCAAGACATTCCACAGAAAATCTCAAGAATGGGAAGTGTGCGGGATTGCCTGATTGGGTCATCATTATTAGGAAAAGTGCTCATATAATCACATGTGTCTGCTCACTCATACATAAGATACAAAACATGAGTTCAGTGGAAGGTTGGATAAAGTAAGAGAATGGAATAAGGGTAGCTGTGGGATAGGAATAGATCAGTGGTTCTCAACCTTTTTTTTTTAGCTCTGGACCACTCACATATTTCAGTTAAATAATGCCTGGGTTTGATATCATTTGTTGCACATAGTATCGTGCAACAAATTAAATCAAGCCCTTAACAATCATTATTTAATTACAAGCTTTTTCTCCCACACCACGCCTATGAATTGAAATATTTTCTTACATTTGATGGACTTATTAAATATTATTTTAATGGACCACCTGCAGGCCTAATTATACTATGGACCACTATCATTCCGTGGACTATTGGTTGAGAAACAGTGGGATGCAGACATGGGATGCATAGAAAGTGTTACCAAAGCACTAATCTTAATCCCCAGATTCCCCACCCAACATAACAGTGGTCCCTGGTGCACAATCAGTTGAAAACCCCTGGTCTAACGCATTGAAACGTGGATAGACTACCATGTGCTCGGCTGATACATACAATAAGCCTCCCGACCCTACTTAATTACCTCCCACATGCTGGAGTAGTAGGGTAATGTTTATTCCAAGGTTGATGAAGATAGAGGCAACAAAACGTTTCTATATAAAGAGAATATTGCTGTACATTTTTAATAAACACTTGTTTTACATTTTAACTGTTGGCAAGCCATGTTTTAACCCATTCAATCCGGGAACGCACCCCTGTCATTTCAAGATTTCTTTGGCTATTCAAAAATAGCAGATATACGAGGTCATAGCGCGGCACATAGCGCTATGAGCTTGTAGATTTTTTAATCATGAAAATTTGTGGTGGGGGGGGGTCCCTGGAACAAAACATTTTGAAAAAAAAAATCGCTTTAAAACATAATATATATATTCAAAGATTTGCAAAAAAAATAAATCCACGATAAAGAAAAAAAAAGATCTACAAGCTTGTATATCAGCTATTTTTGAATAGCCAAAGAAATCTTAAAATGACACATATGTTCCCAGTCTTAATGCATTAAGTAGGATAATCAAGTCAGAGCTGTGTTGTTATTAAAAATATATAATGCAGTCTGCTGAGGCAAGCAGCAGAGGTGGCTAATTAACTGCTGCATCATGCATAATTTTTCAATAACAGCACGGCTTGTCGTGATCCCTTCCATCAAACTCATCCTTCTAGATGGAGATAGACCTTTACTGATGCCACGATGGAAATTCAGTTGTCATGGCAGTACCGCAGTTAGAAACACAGGGTCGATACAGGAGAAGAGAATAGAGATACCAAAAAAAATAAACGTTAAGAGCAGTGGTGTAAAGTAACTAAGTACATTTACCCAAGCACTGTACTTCCTATTTCTTGATATTTTATACATCTACTCCACTACATCTCAGATACAAATTCATACTTTTTACTATACTACAATTATTTGACAACTTTGCAGATTTTATTTCTTACTAACTTAGCACATTTTTTATTATTAATACAAAACCCCCAATTATACAAACTATTTGAAAACATCTGATCTAAAAGCTCACAACGTGTCACATCGCCATGCGTTTTGAGCTTGTAGATCCGCTATTTCTGAAAGAATTTGACACATTTTGAAATATCTTGAAAAATGTGTGTAACTATGGGTTATTTTATTTTGCTGCCAAAACCTTTGTACGTTTACTCAAGCAAAAGATTGAATACAGGACTTTCGACATTATTGCTTCTTTTACTTAAGTAATAACAAATCTGAGTACTTCTTCCACCACTGCGTGAGAGCAAACAGGAAGTTAAACCGCTGACCCACCCAGGAAGATGACGATGGAGTAGATGTGAGCCCACGAGGTCTCAGGCTGCTCCGAGTGGAGAGGGAAACACACGCCGTTGGTCCCGTAGAAGTTCCTGAACAGCCCCTTGCACACGAGCGGCAGGAAGGCCACGATGAAGCCGAACACCCAGATGCCCAGCAGGATACTGATGGTGCGGCGCCGGCTGGGCGTCAGGTAGCGGAAGGGGTAGACGATGCAGATGTACTTCTCCAGGGTGAGGTAGGTGAGCAGCAGCACAGACACCTCGGTGGACAGCATGGCCAGGGAGCCAATCACCTGGCACTGGGGGCTGTCCATCCAGGCCTGGGCGTGGCGATTGTACTCGCCGCGGAATTTCAGGTCGTACGCTCCGATCATGAAGAGGTAGATGCCCATCAGACCATCAGCACCTGCAGAGAAGTGGTGAAGTGCAGTACAGTTAACAGTTACCTTTTCAGAATGAAATATTTGTATATATGTCACAGGGAGATTGGCATTCCAGGGAGATTGGAAGTGGATCGCTTGTTTTTAGGCTCGGGGCGGGGCTGCGATGCGAGAACGGCGACGACGACAACATGGACATACCAGCCTCAGTGGCGCACTTCGATAATCATTGTAGGCCTACTCCCCATCCACTACCACTGGGAGTCTTACTTTTTCAAACAACCGCGGACTACTTTTTTCGCCGATAAAGTATAGTTTTGGACCATGACGGAGGCGCGCCGACTCAGCAGACCTTGAGGCCGAGGAGAAGCGCCCGAGCGCCTCCAGGCGCGAGTGCCCGCGACGACCGGCCGATGGACTGCTAGTCGAATCAGCGCCGTCCGAGTTATATACGTCTGATCGTTATTAGATTAGACAACACAGTCTTAATGGCTTTTCGTGAGTTTCCCCCAAAGAATCGGCCTATATTTCTGTCCTCCATCATATCTGAACCATAACTTATCGTCACAGCGACAACAAGACCACAACAATTGTTTGCAAATTGCAGTAAAACGTTGCCAAAATATTAAAACGCAAACTAGACAAGCGTTAGACCAATGGTTCTCAAAGTGAGGTCCGGGGACCTCCAGGGGTCCTTGAGGCTGTTCCAGGGGGTCCCCAGCAAAAGTAGTTAATGTAGCATCACAATCATGTTAACCACTTTATCCATGTATGCGTTGGATATTCAAAAATAACAAATCTACAAGCTCACAGCGAGCTAGCTTGTAGATCTGCTATTTTTGAAACATTTGAAAAGGGTAAGGAATCTTTTGAAAAACGTTGATTTTTTTTTTTTTTTTTACATAAATCTTCTATTCTGGGGGTCCCTGGCACAAAACCTTTTCAGATGGGGGTCCGCGACCAACTACATATCAATTTAGGGGTCCTTGACATGAAAAAGTTTGAGAACCACTGCGTAAAGACAATGCAAAATAGACACCTCGGCGGTTACAAAGTTACAAAAGACAAGTTACTTTGTATACGCCTGCATCACGGGGCTTTCTCCACATAAAGGAATCCAGACGGTAGATCACAAAACAACAGATACATACGAGTTATGTACCGATAGGCACAGAATAGTAAATGATGTTGTGGGGACTGTGTTTGCCCCTCCATGGTTTCCCCCAACTGCCACTTGCTGCACTAACATAGCCCGCCAGTTATTGACTGTTAAATTGACTGTGATATTGGGAAATAAATAATTTATATATTTTTATTATAACTTTTAGAATGTCAAATTTTATATATTTTGCGTTTTAGATTAAGACTACAATGACTACTGTGAGTAAAATATATATATTTTTTAAAACAAGAAAATAATAGAAAATAAGACTTCTTTCTCACACATTTATTAGTATAAAATAATGTTAAATTCTGCTTTAACATGAAACGTTGCTGGTAGTTTTATCAACTCAACCTCCATGAAGACATGTGGTCGTCTCTGGTTTCTAGCAAAACTTTGTCAAAATGTTTCATCATTCAGAAGAGATCAACACTGGAGCAGCACGGACACTTTAAGCCTTTTATTATTTAGGTGCAAGTACAAAAAGTGAGAGTTTTGGTCTTACGGCCTTCCTCAGAGGGACTAATAAAAGGTGTAAACTGTCCGTGCTGCTCCAGCGTTGATCTCATCTGCATCTGTTGTCCCTGCCCCTGTGACGCAGCGGACTGGCCGTTTTAGGCTGAGGCGCACCGATATACTCCCTTTCATCATTCCTTTGATACTGTAGGTTAACACCCTGAAGGTCCACATACTGTATCAAAGGCATTTTCAACCAGGGGTGCCTGGTGGGTCAGCACGTGCACCATAGTGAGCGAGAGGACCTGGGTTTGAATCCGACCCCTGTCTTGTTTTGCGTATCCCTCCTCTCTCTCTGTGTCCTTGGTTTCCTATGAGATCTATCTATCTATCATAAAGCATATAACATGACAAAAAATACATCTTTAAAAAAGTCTAGAGGATAATTGTATTAATCTTTCATAATCAAGCTTGTCATAGATTGTATGGTATTAGATTATGAATTTAGTGCTTCTAGGGGAGCATTTCTTTACTTCACTTTAAAAGAAAAATCAACAAGAAAAGGGTTTGCCCTGCTCTCTCTCACATAGAAACTACTTGAATCTGTCATTTTGTCATCTTTTCCTTTAGGAAGAAATTAGGCTTGACAGGGAGGAGAGAGGGAGCTGAGAGGAGGAAGGAGAAAGGGAATAGATAGGAGAGGGAGGGAGCAGACAGGATGCAGAAGCGAGAGGATGGCAGAAGGAGAGAGGAGACAGGAGGTGAATTGATTAGCTTCAGAACAGCAAGATGTGATAGAGGTGTTTTGGAGTCTGCAGGGGAATTGACAGTTATTAACAAAATAATATTGATCTATTTAATAAATCAACTCTGTGCAGTGCAATAAATAAAGCCAAATCAATCAAAACATTAGCTAGGACGAAAGGAAAATGCCATTAAGCTCCATTCATCACAATGGAAATAGCACTACACTACACCCAAATTACATTACAGAAAATGTCCATAAAGTAAAGTACAGATACTCCAAAAATGTACTAAAGTTCACTTCGTTACTGTCCACCACTGCAGAACAGTATACTTACTGTACATTCCATCAAAGACATTCTGCTGGGATTAGAGCAGAGTTTTTTCTTTTTTTAATCAACGCTAAATGACAGGGACTGCATGAAATTCCTGGCTTCCACATCGGTACTATTGTCATCTAGATTATGCGGTTAGTTCATGGTTCTGGGAGCTATCGAAACATTTAAACAGGAAATTATAATATTGCTCCTGAATACCTGAGTAATCTGTTCTCAGACACACTTAAAACACCAGATCCATTATAGCTTATCATATAATTATGTAATTATATATAATTCATAATTATAGCTAATGAGTGCTACTAATAATACTACTAATACTTCATCCCTGTCCCCTAGACTCCTTCAGGGTCTTAACTCTGCCCGGATGCAAGTGTTTAGTTGGAAAGTGTGCTTTCATGTAGGCGCTATAGATTGGAACAAACTGCCTTTAGACAGCAAACTGAAGTCTAGCAAGTTGAATTTTAAAAACTATATTGATATTATATTGATATTATATTATTATCATATATTTTCTTTAAATAGGTGACACAATTCTAACACCAATTATATATATTTTATATATAGTGTATTATGTTAAAATATGTCTGAATGAAGAACAGTCCTGCAGACATTAGAAGTCTCCCAATAGTAAATTAAGTTTGAATTTATTTGGTAAAATGTATTGTATGATGCGCTCGGATATTGCTAATACTGTATTTTGCGATCGTCTGTTGCAAAACCTGAACTGAGCAGGGGCCAGGGGGACATTGAAAAATGTGACAGCTTTTAAACTTTATTTGAGTGCTCGTACACTGTTAATCTACACACGTGTACATTGCTATTCATACACCAGTAAATTGGCATTTGAAGTCACAAAGAATAAATAATGTAGTAAAAAATACTCACAAATGTATAGAACGACCGCTGCAAACTTGTAATCCATCATTTACATGCGTTTGTATTTTGTTTCTACAAATGCTCAAATCTGCTCTGCGGGGACACAACACATCTGCACTTTTAGCCAAATTGACTTGACTTGAATTGATTGAGAAACAGCAATGATTGCTTCTATCTATGTGTGTATTTTTTCATGTGACCTCATTTTTTTCTTCAAAGTGTTTGAATTGAAAAATGTTTAGAGTGCTCAAATCAAATCAAATCTATTTTCTCCCAAAGTCTGCAAAATATCTATCTCCAGGGTGTCCTCCTTGATGATTTAGATGTGTATAGATGTATAATATAATACAACGCTATGCTTTGCAAGAGCAACGTGCAGGATTTTGTTTGCTTGGTGTTTTCTACCATTGTGTTCATCCTACACACCTGCTGTGAGACTTACACTTCTTTCATATGCCAATTAAAGCAGCTTCCTGCCTGTGGTTGTGTAATTGGTATAGATGCTGGGGAAAAGGAAGCCACTGTGTCGGTCCTTTGATCTAATTTAATTGATCATTGTACTGCTTAGCAGTTCAGTTGGGAAATCGACTGAAAATGCTCTTAAGCTTTAGGTTTTGTAAGCACTGCAAAAGCAGCTTCCACAGAGAGAATGTTGCTGCACACTTCATATGAACACATCAGATTTCAAATGCTTTCCATTTTTAGGGAGAAATAGTTTTCTTCTAGAGTATATTTGAACATGCATGAAATGTCTTTAGCATTTTTGAAAAAAAATAAAAAAATGTTTTTTTTTTAAAATTGCATTTCAGACCACTTAGGAATTCAAACCTGTTTTCCAAATGAGCCATTATGCAGAATATACTTACGATCCTGTCAATATCATTAATGATAAATTGATATTGAAATTTTAATTCTATATAAAACTAGAAAAAGTGCTCCTCGGAGCACAGGTCTCCGCCAGGTCAGGTAGGTTATTGTGGCCTCCTGGTGGCGCTATAATATGCCAATGTGAAAAGGGTGCCATTTCTTCTTAGGCCTTGCACGCAATCAGACACTGCATTCATGATTTGAGGCATTTTGTTCCAAAAATGTGTTTTTCTAAATTAGACCAGCTGGTGGCGCTATAACCATCGTGAAAAGGGTGGTATTTCTGCAAAGTTTCACGCAGATCGGTGCACTTGTAGGTAAAAACGCAAATCGGCCTGTTATAGCGCCACCATGAGGCATTTCTTCCTCAGCCTAGTGGAAATGTGCGTGCACAATTTCACAGAAATCGCATGCTGCGTTGATGATTTGAGGCATTTTGTTCAAAACGAACCAATCCTGCAAACTTTGGAAGCCAATCTTAGACAATCAGGATGGAATATGGAAAATCGAATCTGTGTTGATCAAATGACTATAGAGATACTTTGTACCGATTTGCGTGATGTTTGGATCAAATCTGTAGGAGTAATATAAAAAGATGTCTTTTGCACAAGGCCCATGTGAAAGATTTGGGGCAGCGGTTCTGAATTGTCTCCACCATGCCTTTCGGCCTGTCGGAGACAATTCATTCATACCAGATAGCATTCAGCTGCTGAATTCTGGCAATAACTTAGACATGGTTGAGGACTCTGGCTGGGCAACTCTATAATCAAAGTACTTGAGGTGGATTTCTCTGTGGATGATGTGTGAATGGACTAACTGTAATGAGTGGATTAACTGTACGTGATGGATAACCTAATTATGCAGTGACCAAGCGAAATTATATTATTATAGTGCTTAGCATTGATGAGCTTGTTTTCCTAAAAAGCTGTTAATTAAGAAACAGGGCTTAGGGCCAGAATGCAGGGAGTACATGTCACAGGTCACACAGCTGCCAGCAGTAGAGTAGAGCTTTTGTTTTATGGCTGTGCAGGGGAGAGATGCTTTAGCTCAGTAGAAGAGATCAAATGTATTATTGTTTCCCTGTAGCCAATTATTAAGCTGACAGTCAGGGAAGAGCAAGTCAGTCTATCTGTGTGCTTTGCTGGTGTATGATGTACGTGTATGTTTTGTGACTGTTACAGCGCTGTAAATAAATCTTTCTATTATCATTTAATATTGTTTCTGAGTTTTGCTGATCTTTCAATTCCTCTAGACAGACCTGTGAATGAAGGTGAATTCTATTCTATTCCAGTTAATTCAAGTCCATTCTAGAGGACAGCTCTAGTCAGTGAAGGCTGGTGCCCTTTCTCCTCTTACAATAGACCACGAAGTCTGACGTAATTTACACATCCTTGGTTTGTCTACCTGGTTCCCGGTTTTCCACCCCCATTCTGAATCCCATAGACGTCTTCAATATCGCGTCAAATAAGAACTGTGTTCCAAAAATAAACAAGTGACCCCGGCGGTTTGACTCTTATGGATATGAAGCATCAACTGACGGTGAGAAAACGATAATGTTACTTCCGCCGAATTAGTTACATTTTCGCCAGAAACAGACTGTATCAAATATAAGTGACTGACTATCATATAAACGATACAGAGCCTCCTCCCTGACAATTATGCCGAGACAGTTTGTTTATTTTTGGACCACAATTCTTATACGAGACGATTCTATGATGACCCAATGTTATTCTCCATAGCGAAATTACTTTACGAACCTGGGGATGAACGAGTGACGTCAGGACTTCGGTGGTCTATACTAGGGATGTCCGATATTATCGGCCTCCCGATATTATCGGCCGATATTAGCATAAAAATTAATATCGGGAAAATATCGGTATCGTTTTTTTTTTTTTTTGCTTTATAAATAAGTTACAGGAGTTCTTAATGTATATGGTGTGTGTGATATGAAATTTGAGCTTACCCTAATCACAATAATCCCCGCATATATCGGTATCGGTTGATATCGGTATCGGTAATTAAGAGTTGGACAATATCGGTATATCGGTTATCAGTAAAAAAGCCAATATCGGACAACCCTAGTCTATACAGTATGTAGGTCAAGGGTTAAATCTACTTTCTTTTCCTACCTTCATCTCTCCACCCAGAGTCTGGTAGTTGTAGTGTTGTTGACTTACAGCAGAGAGAGATGATGCACATGGCGTGGAGTTTGTTCTCAGAGCGGATGTAGGAGCGCATGCAGATGACGAAGACGTTCCCAAAGCAGGTGGTGGCCGACACCACCCAGACGAAAACCCTGAGCACGATGTTGGCCAGCAGGTCCTCGAGGGACGAAATGCCATCGGTGTTGGGCTTACAGCTGCGGACATGAGGCGCATAGCCACAATACTGGAACTTCTTGAAGTAACTGGAGGGGAGAACAAAGTGCATGTATCACTTTTTATGCATACCTCTTTTCTCTGATTCTGTTAACCCATTCAATTCAATTCAATTCAAACAACTTTATTTTCCTTTCGGAACTTCGTTTGTGCAGTGGTTAAAAAGACAAACATACATATAGTCAATACATATATACCTATATCACTATAAAAGACACAAAGTACATTTAAAACTATTACTTAAAAGCATTCAATCTGGGAACGCATATACTGTGTCGTTTTAGATTATTATATATCATAATCTTATCGCATATACTGTGTCATTATTTCATACTTTGGCTATTCAAAAATAGCAGATCTGCTATTTATTTTGTTATCTTATTTTTTTTTGTGCAAATCTATGCACCTTTTTAAAGCGAACAATTTTAACTCAAATCTTTGCTTCTGGGGGGTCCCTGGACTTTTTTTTTGGGGGGGGGTGCGCGGCCAAATAAATATCATTTTGGGGGTCCTTGACATGAAAAAGTTTGGGCACCACTGATATATATAGCAACACACAAGACAAGACAAGACATGTGTAGATGCGCTCCCGGATTGAATGTGTTGAGGGGCAGGGGGAGAGGAGATCAGCCAACGTGACAACCCCTACCCACTGCCAACTGCTATTTAGGTGAGTCGTTTTATCTCATGTGCTACAGAACTGTACTTCACACAATCTGTACACAGTCTCATGCATGCGCTGTCAATTAAAATAAACCATCTGCTGTCATATGTCGTTTTCTTACAAGATTCATTTATTTTTAGTTACTCAAAAAAAGTTTCATATGGCTCTGTTGCAATTGACTTACAGTATGTAATGTGGTGTAAATATAAATAACCGAAATGCTTGCAAATATACTATTTTGTCAGAGAGTCTTTTATACATTATTTTCATATTAAAATCCAAATCTGATTCGACCAATTCAATTCTGAGTCGAGTACGTGTGAATGTGCTTTGGATAAAGGTGCCTATAGACCCCTTAACAGACGACGTCATACTGGCTGCGTGCAGCCAGTATGCGCGCAACGAAACCCATTATATCAGGTCTCGTTAGGACGCGTCTCACTAGCCAACACACACAAGAGGGGGTTGGGGTGTGCTGAAACCAGTGCACCCCGAAACAGGTTGGGAATTGATTGCGTGAAACAATCACCTGTGCGTCCAGGCTCAATGTTAGTAAACAAATAATTGGTCTATAGAAATTCAGACAAATTTGACCTGACAATGAAAGTGGGGTCCGTGGACCCCCAGGGGTTCTTGAGGGGGTTCCAGGGGGTCCCCAGCTAAATGATAGATAGTTAGGAACCAAATGGACCCTTATGGGTCTTTAACTTAACTGTAAGTTAAATTAACATTGATTTTACAATATAAATTGGGGTCCCAGAGATAAAAATGGGGGTCCATAGCCTAATGCATGTCAAACTGGGGGTCCTTGAAATTAAAATGGTCGAAAATCACTGCTAGAGCCATAAACATCTTCTCTTATGGGGGTCCTTGGCATAACCTTTCAAATGTGGGTCTGCGTGCTATTAAGTGTCAATTTGCGGGTCCTTGACATGAAAACGTTTGAGAACCACTGCCATAGACTACGTCCCACCCAAACACTGGGGACTGAACTCTACGGAGGCGAGAAGGTTTTCTTTTTTCCCCCTCTATTGCCCCTCTCCACTGGTGTGGAACCAGTTCCGTTCTTGTTTTCCTGCAATTTAAACCCAGTTTGAAGTGTTTCTGGAAAGTTTGTTCAGAACTGATACCAAAAAATACTTAGTGTCAATATTCTACAGGTTGGAAGATGCAGATGCAAAAGGCGAAAGCGAGCGAAAAAACAAAACAAAACAAAAAAAAAAAAGAATAAGTGGTCTAGTTAGTTTGATAGTTAAAGCTCTGTCTTTGTTTGGTTGTACAATGTAAGATTCATCACACTGGCGTTTTCACTTTCATTAGTTGGTCTAATCAATCTGGGACAATGACGTTGCCTCATGTTTTGCCTACTGTCATTTTGTATTAACAATCAATTGATGGCCTAACACTATTCGGATTGGGGCTGTCTGGTTACATGTGGGAATAAAGGAGCGTTGTCAATCACTGTACTGTTTTTCTGCATCATTTTGTATGTTACAACCTGTCAAGCGTAGGCAGGTATGTATTATGTCTTGCAGAGGAGAAAAAAAATCTCTGCCAGCAGTATTCCTCATCTCCGCTCATGTAAAATGAAAGTGTGAATATACTGTAAATGTATGTCATTTGAAAGAGGTGTAATCTGTCATGAATGCGTTGCAGCCTCATATCCACTTTAGAACAGATTGACAGCTTAAATATGTTATAAAATTGGTTCATGCGTGAGTGCATGCCTGCAAAGTTTATTTGGGGAAACTGTAACTGCAATTGATGACTTAATTTCCCCTGCAGGATAAATAGATAAAGGTCTATCTATCTGTACACTAGCTGTAGGCATCAACAGCCTCCGTTGATGATGTATCCATGATTACAATGGTTATAAGCTTAAACTGATGGAAACACGGGCCGTTTTGCTAGAAAGCGCCATGGTTCTAAGAATCCTGAATGTAATCGGTGCTAGAATTTATTTTATTTTGGTTGGAAAAGGGCTTAAGAAACCTGCATGCCCTGCAAATGCAATGTTTTCCAAAACTAAATTCTCCAACTCTCTTCTTTCTTTTGGTGTCAACAACAAATATTTTCAGTCAAAGCCTTTGTGTTCTCCACAATATTTTACTGGAAACTGAACAGCAGGGAGTCAGACAAAGGCAGTCAGAAGTGCACAAATAAACATCGAGGATTGAGTACTCACATATGAGTCAAGTGTTTGAGAGGTTCAAACATCCTCCGTTGAATATTCTCGATCTCCACTCCCTCTATACTCCTGTAAACAACATGGGTATATAGGATTTGTCCTGAGGATATCCAAAAGACCCCTATACATCCATACACATAATATAAACAGTGTGTCAACCTCCTCTTTACTTTACTCTCTCTCACACACGCACACTCACACATCTTGCAGTTCATAACAAAAGAAAAGGAAGTGCTGCCTGGGTTCAATCACAGTGGCTCAAAACAGGTGCTCATCAGTGGAACAGGTACAGGAATAGAAGCAAAGGAACCCAAAGTTCTGCTTGTGGTGAGGCAGACTGTAGGGGGAAAATACTGAGGTCTTCAGGTGAAAATATATATATATATATTTTGCAGATGAGCAAGGCAACAGCTGGCTTGCCGTTTATAAGTCAGTCTGGATCTGCTAAATGCCTTAATTGTAAAATATTAATGTCCTGGTACAAAGCACCACAGAACTCCTGCTGGTTTAGTTTTTCAAGATAAACCATATTGAATGGCTGACACAGAACAATAGACTTCTACAGACACACACATAGTTCTCTAGTATGATATGTACACGTATAATAATAATATAATATAATGAGCAATATGAAAAAAGAAACAAAAACTATCATTGTATCTTTCAACAGTGTAAAGTGCAATAATTCACTACAATGCTCATTTTACCGTGTTATTATTATTATTATTAACAAGTGTGATTCCAGCAAATATACACAAATAAAACATGGAGATACAGTATATTGCTGAGTTATATTGGTGAAACAAATAGTGAAAAATAAATAGCCGATCAAAACTCAAAGCCGATCGAAGCTCACAACACATTGCATTGTGAGCCTTGTGTATCTGCTATTTTTCCGATTGTTTTATTATTATTCATTTATCTTTAAACTAAATTAAACATTTTCCCATAATGACAAGCCCAAAATAGGGATGCCAGGCCGGAAAGTGCTTAACATTTCAATCGCACCCGCCGAACATCACAAGCGTCTCATGAGATAATAGTGTATGCAGGGATGTGTCTAAATGTAGGTGGCTGTGCTGCAGTCAGGTGAAGACTTACAAAGACTTGAGCTTGTGCAGCTTGTCAAAGTGGTCGACCTGCAGCTCAGCAATGGGATTGTACGATATGTTCCTTAAAAACACAACAGAGACGGCTTTCATGTCAGCACATACAGTACATACCGTTTATGCATACTTATTAAGGCAGGACCGAAACACACTCACTCAGCACCTTTCTCACACACACACACACACACACACACACACACACACACACACACACACACACACACACACACACACACACACACACACACACACACACACACACACACACACACACACACACACACACACACACACACACACACACTTTTTATAACTTATAATGAGTACTTTTGGTACTTTAAGTATATTTTGATGACAATAGTTTTATACTTTTACTCCTGTAAAATGTTGAATACAGGATTTTTACTTGTACAGTACTTGAGTACTGTATGTCTACATTGTTTTATTGGTACTTTTACTGAAGTCATAAATCTGAGTACTTCTTCCACCAATGACTTTGTACACCTCATCACTTTGCACACACTCCACACTCATCCACATCTTACACTACTGACTAACTTATACACTTTATGTTTATGTTTATTTAACCACTAAAACCCAATATACTTCATTGACCGGGATCCCCCAGGGGTCTATCCTTGGCCCACTCCTTTTTCTCCCCTCACACCAAATCTCTTTGCTGAAAATAGGCCATAACATAAGTCATAACAAAGTGGAAAAACCCCACTGTATTAACACATTAAAACTAAAACTAAACGTTGATTTATTCACTCAGATGTTCCCTGACATCTGTATGTATTTATGCAAATGACACTCACAGTTGGAGCAAATCCGCGAGACAAATGAATAGATTGGGCGGGATGGCCACCAGTCTGTTGTTGGACAGGTCTCTGCATGTGGTGTTCAATCCATACAGGTCCCCAGAAACGACAAGGAACAGACAGCAGACAGATGTCCTCTGTTATATTATTTACCTGAATGATGAATATGGATTTTAAGCATTCATATTGCATCGTTATATGAATCCAAATGTGTTAGAAGCAGACGTGCCCTAAATTAATTTAAAACCACTTATTTTTTTTCTCCTTTTCGTATCATTGATTTTAAGTGCCGGATGGGTGGAGTTCGATAAACACAACAATGCAGAGAGAAACGCCACGTTTCAGACAATCACCAAAAAGTATTTTGAGGTCGTGCGTAATATTTGGAGACTATATGAAAGGATTGTATTCCTGAGTTCAGCTCTGCATGGAACATCATCGTCATGAGATCCTACAGTCCAAGCTCTAAAATGTTGTGTAGTTGTTCTGGTGTTGTTATCGTGATGGTATAGTTGTGTTGATGTTGTGTACTTGTGCTGATGTTGTGACGGTATCGTGAAGTTGTGTTGATGTTGTGTTGGTATCAAGGGGCAAGTCTTAGATATTTACGATGAGGCCGAAAAAATGGCCAGAGTGGCGCTGTTTTACCCTGCGCCGACCTGCGGTGTCAGAAAGACACTCCCAGTTCTGTGTGTGTGTGTGTGTGTGTGTGTGTGTGTGTGTGTGTGTGTGTGTGTGTGTGTGTGTGTGTGTGTGTGTGTGTGTGTGTGTGTGCGTGCGTGCGTGCGTGCGTGCGTGCGTGCGTGCGTGCGTGCGTGCATGCTTCCAGTCGCTAGTTTAAAGACTCCTTTCAATCATCAGGATATGCGTTTTGCTAAATTATGGTCCTATTTATTTTAAAATGTACGATAAAGTAGGCTATTCTCTAGGAGGGGCGGGATGATTTGATTGACAAGCTACACAACCAATAGCATTCATTCCCCACCCCCCACTCTTGATTGACAAGCTACCCAACCAATAATGGTCTGGTCTCATTCTGACGCGATATTGAAAGATGGCGGACCTACAGTCTTGGAACAATCGGCTTCATTTTCGGTCTGTAGAAAGCAGCGGAGTGGGTTTGTCCATCTCATTTATACAGTCTATGGTTGGTATTGGGTAATTGTGTAGTTGTGTTGATGTTGAGTAGTTGTGTTGATGTCTTGTGCTGACGTACACAGCCACACCTAGCTCTGAGTCCAATTAGTTTGATTCAGGCCAGGTGTGACTGCTTCAAGCAGCCATCCCCGATGACTTGGCATGTAATTGTGGCGCATGCCATTACAGAAGAACCGCCAATCTGACTGACTTAGCACTCAGCACTGCACTCCCTTGTGGAGTCATTAATACACATACCGAATATGAAGGCGATTGATTGGACGGTTCTTGAGACTAGTACACACACTCACTCACTAACTCACACAGAGACTTGTGGAGCTGGGCTCAGGGCTACAAACACAAAGAAGAGAGCCAGAGCGAGCTCAATGGTGCAAACTTAAACGCATAGCAAGCAGCACCCAGCCAGGCTGGGGGTTGGTATCTTCATATTTATTGAACCAGATTTTTAGTTTCATCCAAAAAAAACACACACACACACATATATATATATATATATATATATATATATATATATATATATATATATATATATATATATATATATATATATATATATACATATATATATATATATATATATATATATATATATACATATATATATATATATATATATGTATATATATATATATATATATATATATATATATATATATATATATATATATATATATGTATATATATATATATATATATATATATATATATATATATATATATATATATATATATAATTTTTTCACTTTTCTGCTTTATTTGGATAGTACTGTATATAGAGTGATGGAAAACAGGGAGAGAGACGGGGAGTGCCACACAGCAAAGGTTGTCGGGCTCGGGAATCAAATTCCTATATGTGGTATGCGCCTTAACGACTAGGCCATCGGCGCCCCACTTCATCCAATTTTAAAGAATACTTCATCCAAAGAATTACTTATTTTCAAATACTCACCTCATGAAGCCTTGAATACATGGAGATTGTATTTGTTTTTAACACATTTCTGAACCAATAATCCAATATTTGGCAAATTGAAGTTAATAGGAGACCAATATTAAAGGGTAAGACCATTTTGGTAAAGGTTTGGGTTGTGTAGTTACCTTGCCATGATATAACTCCAAAAGTAGAAGAGAAATCTAAAATAATTGCTCCATTGATTAGAAAGTGATGATTCT
Organism: Gymnoscopelus microlampas; assembly: GCF_963454915.1. Taxonomy (NCBI): domain Eukaryota; kingdom Metazoa; phylum Chordata; class Actinopteri; order Myctophiformes; family Myctophidae; genus Gymnoscopelus; species Gymnoscopelus microlampas. Next base: position 15,657,927 of record NC_139955.1, on the reverse strand, counting down.
AAAAAAAAAAGCTGATTCAGACAATATAGAACATCAGCAAACCCAGTACCGTTGATTTTACTATTTGAAGAGCCGGACCCGCAGATCCAGTCCGGCTTTCCTTCCTAATACAAATAGCAAAATCAACAGGAAGTGAATTTCTTTATAAAATAAACAAACCCAATACTGGGTTTGGTGATGTTCTATATTGTTTGCATTTGAGTAGCCTCGATCTCCAGGCTTTTCTTTTTTAGTTTTGCTCAAAAATAGCGTTTGAGTGACTTTTTAGAGCTGTTTCACTGTACAATGGAGGTCAATGAGGAGGATATTTTGAATTCTCAATTTGTAATCAATGGAGCAATTATTTCTGATTTCTTGTCCACCTTTGGAGATACATCATGGCAAGCCAATTAAAGCTCTACCAAAGTGGTCTTGCCCTTTAACAAGAGCAATACCATATTTAGAACATTCTCTTTGAACCTGGATCATCAGTAGGCCTCTCAGTGATTACACTAGGAGAGTTGTTTTGAAGTTTATATTATTCTTTTATATAGTTTAGCATTGGTCTCCTACCACCTCCTATATGCCTATATTGGATTATTGGCTCAGGAATGAGACAAACAAAAAAAAATCTCCATGAATTCAAGGCTTCATGGGGTGAGTAATTGATAGAATTACTCACCCCACCTCACTTTTGTGTGAAGTGTATCTTCTTTTTTTTTTAAATATATTTTTGGGGTCTTTTCTGCCTTTATTGGATAGTACAATTTAGAATGACAGGAAACAGGGAGAGAAAGACGAGAGTAACATTCAGCAAAGGTCGTCGGGCTCGGAAAATCGAACCTGCGACTCGCTGTCAGGCTGCACCAGAGCCCATATGTGGTTTGCGCCTTAACCGCTATCGGCACCCCCTGGGGTGAAATATTCCTTTAAGCTGTTTATTAGCATTGTTGTCACGAGGTACCGCTACGGGATGCCAGTTGTGATCTCAAGTCAGCACATAGTTTGTGTGCACACATCCCCGGGTATGGATTAGTTTCATACAAAGCACCAAGTCAAATTACTTACATCAAATACACTCCTGACGAGCCATGGATACATTTTAAAAGCCTTTAATGTCTCAGAGCAAATGTAACAAAACAAACGCTCCCTTTTTAATGTTTTTAAGACATTAAAGGGTTTCTACATTTATCCTGGGCTCGCAGTATGCTTGAAGTGAGCCTAAGGTTTTCCCTTTAATCTATAGTCTGTATAATGACTTTGTAAGCACCTCTGGGCTGGAGTTCTAACTGAACTCTAATCGAGTGTTCTTAGAGTCTGGTTCTTGTTGGAATGTCAACTGCTGAACAGATGTATATGCAGCATCCAAGCAATGTTAAATGACATCATCCTTGTCAGACTGAGATTCAATCTAAGTCTTTGGTACAAAACTAGTTCATGCCCGCATTTCCACCCACTGTCTGTCCAGGATATGGGACCGCAACCGTGACTACAGATCCCATAGCCTGCGAGTACCGCAACCACACAGATCCCTTAGCTGATGGTGAAAATGCTAACAGCTTAAATTTGGGAAAAAATTAAGAATCGACTTCCTCAATCCCTGCATATACAATACCAATGGTAAATGCCCATGTGCGCTTTCTGATCGATTGGCACACTGAGGAGAAAAATGGATGACAGACAGACAGAAGGAAAGAGTCTTCATTTTATGGTAGGAAGTAGGATAAACGTCAGAGCAAACATGTTCTCCGTACAGTTCTGTGTAGCCAAATTAACTTACAGCTCTCCAAGTTTCTGTAGTAGAGTGAAAGCCTGTCCATGGATGTGGTTGATTCTGTTTCTCTGGAGTACTCTGCAGAAAAGCAAAAGACAATTATTTTTCACATTATTGTTTAATTCTCTTATTGTTTAATTTCTAAACTGTATTTTTTATTTAAGCATGAGTGAGTGAGTGAGTGAGTGAGTCAGTCTAGACTTACAGAACTGTCAGCATACTGCATGAATGGAAGGACCTGTTCCCAATGCTTTCAATTTCATTCCCCTCCATATCCCTGGTGTGTCAGACAAGTAGCAAACATGAGCGAGCGCACGGACGCACGCACGCACGCACGCACGCACGCACGCACGCACGCACGCACGCACGCACGCACGCACGCACGCACGCACGCACGCACGCACACACACACACACACACACACACACACACACACACACACACACACACACACACACACACACACACACACACACACACACACACACACACACACACACACACACACACACACACACACACACACACAGAACTGGGAGTGGAAAAAATAAAGCAATATGTAGTATGGTCTTAAAACAAACAGCTTTCCACTTACAGCCAGTTCAATCTTGGCATTTCCTGACAGATGTCCTCCAGCATATTGAGAGAGTTGTTCAACAAAACCCTGTGTCACACGCACACGCACACACACACACACACACACACACAGGGACCAGGGTTTTCATTTTCTGATCAAAGGAGAAGATTCAGTGCCCTACCACTGCAAGCTGAATAAAATAATTATCTTAATAACCTTCAGAAAGACCTTTGTCCTTATCAAACATACAGCAGATGGAGACCGTAACCATACAGCATACCTTGACCTTGACATTATGGCATCTTTTCCACTTGTAAAGCTTTAAAAAGTGTTTCAAATATCTATATTGTAAAGCACAGGATAACATACATACAGTTAATGATCCAAACAATTATGATGTGCTTCCCTATTTTCGTTTTTCCAAAACCAGACAGAAACATACACACAAAATAAACCGGTACAATGAAATAAAAATACAAACAAAGACAAACTGTACATATGGGGTGAATATGAACTGGTTCATAACCAAGGTTGCCTTTATATGTCCAAATATGTACTACAATCAAACCCAAACAGAAACATGAGTATAAATCTAATTATTTTGTGTAGAGTTTCTGTCATCTCATTGAGCCAAAGCTTGACTCTGGGCAACTCTTTCTTCCAAAATAAGCGTACACATTCTTGCTGTCATACACCGTATGACAGCAGGCGTTGCTGAGTCAGGTTACTCGTAGCTTCTTCAGCCCTTCTGACACTGCTAGGATGACTAACACTGGGTCTGGTTCTATCTCTACCTCTGGTATGTTTTTAAATAGTCTGAATATTTCAAACCAGAAATTCTGTCGATTGGGGCATAGGGCATAACTGTGTAATACAGTTGCATCTGCTGAATTACACCTATCACACTGGGGTGAGATGTCTGGAAATAGTTTGTGTCATTTTACTTTTGAGTAATGTAACCTATGTAATATCATGGTATTAAACAATGTTGCGCATTTATCAAACAGGTATGTATGTATTCCAGACTCCCATCCCAGATGTCTTCAGACAGCCGTAGGCACAGTTCCGCCTCCCAATCTGCCCCTGATAGAGTCAGTCGAGACCAGAGCCATGTTATGTAAAGTGTCATACAAATAAGAAATGATGCGTCTCAGTCTCAGCTGCATGTTTTAAACATCCATCCAATTTGTCTGGCCTTGCAGTTTCAAAATCAGGGATATGTTTTCCCACATAACTCCTAATTTGCAAACATAAAAACAAATATTCTCACTGGGGGAGGTCATATATCTCATTTAACGCGCCCTGTGACCTGGTATGTCTGCTATTTTTGAAAAATATAAAGATTTATTTGGGGGGGGGGTTCCATTCAGAGCTTTATGTGCAAAATCCGAAATGCATATAGAAACTGGTTGATGGAAACCCCACTTGTTACTTAGTTCGGTCTGAGTATAGTCTGGTCTGTGTGTCATTTAATGTCATTCATGAATAGTACTATTCCCAGACAACTTGATTGAAATAAACGTTTCACAGCCTCTGCACAACCAGCAGACTTGCAGCCCAATTTGCAAAGTCAAAAAGTAATTATTGTCCAATAATATGCATCTCACTTGACTGGCAAAATAGGGCCACCTACTGTACAGCTTATTTCATGAACCCTCCAAATTCAAATCCACATTTAGTTTTTCAAACTTTCTGAAAATTCGCTTCATATTTGTGATACGTTAAAACAGAAAGTAATGCTGTCTATAATGAAAAGTTTAAACTTACAAGAGAACCAGGGAGTTCAGTCCAGAAAAGGTCATGGAGGATATTTGATGGATATTGTTATTTTCCAGGATCCTACAACAGAAAAGGGAAATCTTTATTTCAGGGACATTTCAAATCAAATCATTATTTTTGCAGGATATTCATTCAAAGATAAACAGTGACAAGAGGAAAGCAATTTTAAAAGATGTCAAATAATAAGAAAAAACGAAATACTCTCTGACAAGTATCAAAGTGATTGCTAGCTGTCTTTGATGCCTTCATTGATTAGAGGCCCAATCAATCAACTCGGGTTCTGTCCGACAGCAACAATATCAATTCATTGGTAATATATGGCCTGTTATTTAAAATGCTATCATGCTGTGTTTTCCACTGAGGAGATACAACATACAACCACTCCAGCTTGTGTAGGTCCTGGAACACCCCCGGCATCAGGACGGAAATCTGGTTGTAGCTCAGATACCTGTGGCAGGGAGACATGGTGTGAAGTCAACAGGGTCTCCCTCACCCCATATTCCCGCAGCACCTCCTCCCACAATATCTACCGGGAACCCTGTCACATGCCACATGCCACAATAGTTATACTCCAAGGTCCTCTCCGCAAGAGTAAAGAGTTTATGTTAACGCACCTCTATGCCCAGGATGGAATCTGCATTGTTCCAATTGGATCTGAGGTTCGACTATTGGCTAGACCCTCCTTTCAAGTACTTTGATAAAGGGAAATTTAACTTCTTCAAACACTTCACGTCTATTTGGACTTTCGTATTTGCCCCAGTCAGTTTTTAAGTTGCTTGATTCAATATCTATATATTTAATATACATTTGATCAGGCATACCCCTCTCTAATATACTTCAACCTCCATGTTAGACTCATTGAAAACACACATCTCTGGTTCTGGTCACTGATATTTTCCTTCCAATATGAATGGGGAGACCTTAATTTGTCCATTAGTTATTTCATGCATGGACATAATGGATTTCACGCATGGACTTACAGCTATGCAACATCACAGAAAATATTAACATAATCAAATAACTAATGGAAATATGAAGGTCTGCCCTTTCATAAGAAGGTCAATATCAGTCACCAGAACCACAAATGTGTTTTTATTGAGTTTAACATGGAGGATGACATTGAAGGGCTTATATGGTGGGAGGTCTGATCAAATGAATATCAAATATCTCTAATTAAAACTGCACACCAAAGCCAGAGTAGATGGCCCCATCTACACCCAAAATTGGGTATGGCAAGGTATGGCTCCCTTGGTATCTACTACTGGTAATACTGCAAGAGAACACTTCAAAGTGACATTTGCAGCTTTTTTACGCCTCGTCTTCCTGGCAAATACAGCTCACTACACCCAGCAGCTTAGAACGGGGCACAGGTTGTGCTGTAATGGCAGGCATCACAGCAATATTTGAATGATTTCTCAGCCTAAATTGGTACATGTATGCACGGCCTGGAGGTGTGCAGACAGAGAAAGATGCACATCACCTGGAGGTGTGCACGTAGTAGGCTGGCGACATGACTTCAAATCAATATCACAATTATTTCAAACTTTTGCCCCCATAATGATTAATGAACGATAATTAAAATGAAAGAAAAATGGTGAAAATAGCAGATCTTCAAGCTGTTGCCTCCCACAATTTTTAAATGCTTCCGCCATACAGTCTGGAGCACGGAAGCTCTGAAAATGATCAGAGGATAAAGCAGAGGTGACGCCTTCTCCTTGCTTCCGTTTCGTCTTTACAGTCGCGCAAATTTCTCCAAATATAAATCTAAGTAATCAAAGCATATAGAAATGGAAATTCTAAAATAAAACGTGAAGATATCTTAAGATATATTTTCGTGAACAGAAATGACAAACAAATAACAGCTTCTGTTCTCGGCTTTCGGGAGGTGTAGTTCCAGACACTATATAGCATTCCGAGATTGTGGAATTGTAGAACAGCTAATACAGTATAAACATATCTATATATTGTCAGGCGGAAACCTTGGATGTCCAAAAAAACGCTACTTTTCATGGAATGTAAAAAAATAACCAATGTTCCAATGGATCCAATGTAGTTATGATTTAGTCAAAAGCTCTTGCTAATACTTTTCATTGGTTCAATATTAATAAAATATTAAATATTACTATTAATACAAAATATTAATAAAAAATCAACTACTTTGACTTTCACTTAAACAATATAAAAAATAGTAAAAATTGCAGATCTAGAAGCTTACAACACGTTGCATCGTGACGCATTGTGAGATCGGCTTATTTTGCTACTTGGGTGTGACACTGTAGTATGACGAAGTAGGGCATTCGTTTCTGAAATATGGAGATACAAGGTTTCCGATCGACAGCAACATTATGTAACGTTCACTCTTGAACCAAAAAAAAACGGCATAGAAGTTGTTGCTTTTGTGAAAAACTTAAAAACATGTAAAAATATGCCTCATAAATAAATCTGACTACAGCCAGGCTAAACCATGCTTGCACACTCGATGTGAAAATAAAATGTGTGATGTGATCGCCTTCTTAATACTTTAACAAGATTGAAAGTGGCACCAAAGGAAACTTTAGTTGCATAACTTATCTTTCACTGACAGATGTGGGCAGGCCGAGTAGACTACCAAAGGTCTGTAAGACTAGTTTAATAAAACCAGGAGACATAAGAGACTTACAGCCTGGTTAAGTTGTACAACCCTCGGAATGCCTCAGGACTCACAGCTTGGATTCCGTTGTGTTGTAGATATCTGCATTAAATCAAACAGAAGATTCTTCAATATGCTATTCAAGATGAACGACATGCGTGTGGAACTCAAAGACAAATGAGAGAACACGCACACACACACACACACACACACACACACACACACACACACACACACACACACACACACACACACACACACACACACACACACACACACACACACACACACACACACACACACACACACACACACACACACAGTCCTGGCACAACGGGTACTGACGATCTACAAGCTGGTGAGAGTCAGCAGTTATCAGCTTTAATAGAATATAACAATTTAAGGGCAACTTACTAATGCAAGAATAGCAGTCCTTCTCTGTGTGCGGACTATATGAAGTCTCTGAGATGTGCTGAAGTGGGCTTTTTAAACTCGAATGAATGTTAGAATGTTAGGGTGGCACAGTATGGAAGGCTGCTTGCTTATTCTGCTGTGGAATGCCTCAAACTTTTAAACTATGTTTGAGGGTTGTTTTCTGCATTTTCTTAGGACAAGGTGTTGTTTTGCCTCTCATATCAGAAACATCACTAAAATGTCCCTCTTCCACCTGAAGAACATTTTGTCTTTCTCTCAAACGGTTGCTGAGACTCTCATTCATTATTTATTCCTTCCAGTATAGACTATTGTAATGCTCTCCTTCTTGGAGTTTCTCCTGGGGGGTTGAATAGATGACAGTAGGTCCAGAATTCAGCTATGAGAGTTCTAAGCCCCACATTTCACGTTCTATCAATATTTTTGATCCAACCAACTTCCCACTTGGCATCCCATATATGGGCATATCGGTCGGATCTGCGGTTCTGGACAACCGACTCTCCACTTGCCTATATACAGTATGGTCGTATCGGTCAGATCGGCGGATCTGGACAACCACCTATCCGACCGACTTGACACGGCACTCCCTTGCGTCGTCGCTGTTGCTTGTGCCGAGTTTAAGTCGGTCGTCAGACAATTCTCGAGATACATTAATTACAGACACACGGGCACACACACACACACACACACACAGACAGAGATTTTGTGCATTTATAGTAGTTATTATGGTCAAGAGATAAATAAAATATGAATGGAAGTGTGGATCAGTCAGAAGAGTAACTTTGCGTTCCTCTGCACATGAAACATGTGAGCTTTGTAGCCAGGAGCTTTGTAGCTTTCTTAGATTATTTTGTCACATGAAAGCAGTTGGATATAAATGTATTCGTGCTGTGGACTGTGTAATTGTGTAATTGTTCCAGGGAGATGGCACACCCACACAGGACATGATAACATGACTTTGAATAATGCATCAATGAATACTCACAGCTTCCGCAGGCTCTGGTACTTATAGAAGATATCTGCATTGAGCTTCCTCAGCCAGTTCCTCTGTAGAGACCTGCACAACAAAGGAAATGTCAAGAGGATTCATCCATTCATCCGTTCATTCATTAAAACTTTGTTTCCTTTCTGTGTGGAGTTTGCATGTTCTCCCCATGTCTCCTAGGGTAGTTAATACCCTCACAAAAACATGCAGTAATCCTGGTCACTATACTGCCTCCCCCTGGTCAGTCAGGGCGCCTGATGGAGGGGAAAGGAACTGGTTGGAATAACGTGTTCCTTCCACGCGCTATGTCTAACCAGGGAACCTCCCCCCTGTCGGGTGATAAGAAGCGGCCTGCTTGCTCCTCATGCATTGAAGGAGGCATGAGCTTCAGCTTGGGCTCTCCCTAGGCTGGCAGAGGGAGAGTAGCGCCCAGGATTACATAGGCAATTGGCACTGGGTGAAAAAATATGGGTTTAAAATCGTGGGATAAAAATTATAGAGTTAAAAAAAAAAAAAACTTTGTTTCAACCTTGGGATCACGCTAGAATAAGAATGAATAATATGCATTCTTATTCTAGCGCAAAAATATTATTGCCGGTGTCGGGCAGAAACCTTGTATCTCCATATTTCAACTTTTAGTTTTTTTCTCCATAAATGAATGCCCTACTTCTTCGTACAACAGTGTCACACTAGAGTCGCAGAAATAGCCGATCTACATGCTAAGAATCTGCTATTTTCACTATTAATGAACATTTTTTATAAAGTAAAAGTTGAAGTGGTTAACTGTCTGTGGGTTTTATACATGATATTTAACCAATGCAAAGTATTAACCAGAGCTTGTGAATAAATAATAACTACACTGGATCCATTGGAACAGGTTATCTTTTTACATTACATGAAAAGTAACAGTTTTGGACATACAAGGTTTGTTTATCGCTATTAATAACAATAAATCATTGTTGCATCAACTGCACCACTCCGGCGAGCAAAGGCGTCTGCACCCAATAATAATACTCTGTGGCCGTGACAGCTGATTCTTATTGGGGTGCTGAGGGGAAGCTTACTGTTTTAGTACAGTAATTGCGGGTGCTGAGTAACTGTGTATATAAACCTACTAATATAGGCTATGCACCCATAACTAAATGCAATCACGCGTGACACCAAAACGTCCGTATGCGTGGCATGCGCACAGCCAAGTGAAAATATTCTCATGCGTAAATTTGTTCTGGTACACCAGCAATTGCGGATGAAGCGAGAATCACCGAATGAATATGAGCTGGTAGCAATAATGCTGGACAGCTATAGTTACATCATAGAAGCATACATGATGTTTTAATATTAAGTCAATATAGCCTACATTTTAAAGGGATAGTTCACCCAGAATAAATGAGTGTATTTCACGTACAGGCTGACTGTACACATAAAGTAGCTAATAGACTATTACAGTCAGTCAGTGACAGAAACCTCACTGCTGTTGCCTGTTGGTCATAGATCCACATCACCAAAGCGCATCAGACGAACAGCATTTTCATCCAGAATTGGTGGAGCTTTTTGACCCATTTCCGAACGTTGTATGTATGGTAAAGTCAACCGCAAGTTTCGCAATGTGTTTTTAGTAAAGACGGCATGATAAAATTAAAGAACGATTGTAGGCTACATTAAAAGAACTGGGTTTTCTGACGGCTTGTGCCGAAATGAACAGATGAGCGTTCTTGACCTGAATCATAAATGCGCTCCTGTGTCAATGCGTTTCTGCGTCTAATAATGTAATGTTTAGTATATGATGTGAACATGCACGGTACATCTTTATCAGACCTAAATTTACCCTTCAATGTCTTGTTTATCCCCAAAATGACTGGAGACCACAGGCGTTGCAGCAATGTGTAGCAATTGTAGAAGTATTGGGCCTTAAAATGTGATTACAAATGTGTATTTGTCCCCTCATATATGAAATAAATGTATATCTATATATCTAAAATATAAAATATAAAATTGAAACCTGCTGCTGATCAATGCGTTTCTGCGCTTAATATCCGTTTAGAAAAGTATCCATGCACGTGTAGCCTAGGCCTTAGTTGTAACTATTGGTACCAAAGGGTGTTGAGGTAAAGCTGCAATAATGAAGTGGACAAACTCTAAAGGTGCGTTCACGCAGGAGAAAAGACGTGAATTGGTGCAACGCTGCATTGTGCCTTACGAATTAACTGCATGCACATGCCTCCAATGTGGACCACGGACGTCATGTGGCCATCCTAGCTAGTCATATTATGATGTCAGTCATCTACCCTGTCATATATCCAAGTATGACTCCAAATTTCAAGGTTTCAGCCTGTTCAGAGCCCTCAGACTTCCATTATTAAATTATAGTGAAGTATTTCAAATAGTATAAAACATATATTAAGAAAGATAATGAAAGCACTTCTGTGGCCTACTAACACAAGGAATTGGGCGCCGATCGATTCAGTGGTTTGCAAGATCAGCTTTGGACACAGACAGACAGACAGACCACTGTGGGTCTTCATCAGGTCTGATACATTACATGAAGAGGGCGTGTCACTGTATATACAACAGGAGAGGTAATATGAGATCATATTGATAACATCAGTCTTGCCTAAATATGATTAAAGAGTTAGGCGGACGGACACACAAACAATCATCTATGGACCCCTTAGGAGCCATGCGCTGTAAAAAATATATACAGTACTCTCCCCAAGATCAGGGTTGTGGTTAAACGGATGTACATGCCCAAAACAGTTGAATTAGTAAGCCATAAATGGTCTTACTCATATTGTAAAAAAGTGAGTCTACTCTAGCGATTATAATTTATAACAAACAACAAAACAAAAAAATATTTCAAAGGCACTGTGGTTATTTCCACAAATTAAACAAAGATACAAAAGGTATCAAACAATTACTCATGCCAAACTACTACTTATTTTCCTTTGAAGAGACAGTTCGCATTTACAAAATAGGAAATGGTTCTAACAAAGAAAGAATGTTGACAAATGTTAATAAACGTACATTATTATTATTATGTATTACAAACAAAATGATCAACAGAACATATATTGTGGTATTACTCAAAAACCCAATTATTGTCTCCCACATCCGCCCCCTCACTGTCCTTTAGGACTAAAGACACTTACTAATTAACAAAATAAGGGAGCCAAAGAAACCAAAAATTGTTTATTGAGTCATGTTTTTTGTTCATCCTCATCCATCTCACAAACAAAATGATGAATGGAACATGTTTTCTGGTATTACACAACTCTTAATGTCCAAATAATATTGGCACCCACACAAGAGATGAAAACTCGGTACACAATGAACATTTAACTTTCTTCTCCCTGGGACTCTAGAGGCTAAACTTTTCAAAGAACTTCTTGAGCTTGGCGACTGATGGACGTTTGTGCTTTGCCACCTTCTCGCTCTCTCTGGGATCCTCCTGTTCAAAGATCTTTTTGAGCTTGAGGACTGACAGAGATTTTGTCTCCGCGACAGCAGCCACCTGCCTGGAGCCAAGGATAGGTTTCTGTGCACAAGTTGGTGTGGCACGTGGAACGTCCATTATTCTCGCTTTGGGATCCTTCTGTTCAAAGATTTTCTTGAGCTTGTGGACTGACGGGAATTTGTGCTTCACCACCTTCGCAGTCTCTCTGGGTTCCACTTGTTCAAAGATCTTCTTGAGCTTCACCACCTTTTTGCTCTCTCTGGGATCCTCCCGGTCAATGGTCTTCTCGATCTTGGGGACTGACTGATATTTGAGCTTCGCCACTTTCTCGCACTCTCTGGGATCTTCCTGTTCAAAGATCGTCTTGAGCTTGCAGACTGCTTGATATTTGAGCTTTGCCACCCTCTCTCTCTTTCTGGGATCCCCCTGATCGAAGATCCTCTTGAGCTTGAGGACTGACTGATATTGTGGGTCCATGACAGCACGCTTCACATAGATCGCCTTCTCCTGGCCCGCACCATGTCTGGAGTCGAAGCTAGGTTTCTGTTCATGGATTGATGGAACTCCCATTATCTTCTTGAGTTCCACAAGATTCTTTACCGTCTCCATCAACAACGAAATCTCACGCTCATCTAAATTGTCTGCCCAAGACTTCAGTCTCTTCATCTCTTCCAGTATCTTCTCTTCCTTCAGCTTATTCTCCCACAAATCCCATGCTTCATTGACCGTGGTGTGCTCAGTAGTCGTCATGTAATCGTTGAACATTTCCATTGTTTTATCAATTAGTTTTGTCTTATCACTTGTTCTTATCTCGTTCGTCTCTGTTGTTTGTAGATGCAAATATTATACATTAACCTCCTTGATATTAGTATATTGATTAGTTTTTCATATGGCATGATGTGAGGTGTGGAGGCAGCTATATACAGGAATCTGTGACGTACCATTACCTCACCAGAGTTGCGCATTTCCATGGTGATCCCTCTAGACTAGACCAGCAACGCATCATTTACCATCGCCATGGCACACTCCTTCTCGGTGCCAGGCAATAAAAAAAATCACACCCTGTGTGAAGGTAGTGGCGCCTTTGATACATTTTGTCATCGATATGTGTTTATAATGTGTTTATAGCCATGTGTCACGTGAAGCTTGACCAATCACTTTGTTGACGGATCTGACCAATCAGAACGTTGACGGTGAACACGGACAAAGTCAGGTATAGAGCAGGATCCGCTCTATGCGCCACTAAAAATAAGATAAAAATAAATATTCTTTTTTTTTACAATATCCAATTTGTATGCCGGGGTTCCTATGCGCTTTCTCAAATTAAGAGGCGCTGTGTGTGTCTGGAATGCGTTTCCAAAGCTAATCTTACTAACCGCTCGACTGATCATTGCCAAATCCCATGTGAAGTAGGCAAAGAAAGAAAAACCGGACCCCACTTTAAGAACCACTGTTTTGATTCATACAGTAGATACTGACATCATGGACTGCTCACATGAAGTCAAAGATACACATGATACACATGAGCCACAACGTTAATAGACCCCTGTCTTGTTACACCCAGAAACTGTAACTGCCTGTTACAACCTAGTATACCCTTTATTTCACCCCAGCAATGCCTTAGCAACCACCTCACTTAACCATTGGTTTTACCCTAGCAATGCCAACAACCACTTACTACACCTTACCAACAGCCTACTACGCCCTAGAAACCACCCAAGTAACCACCCAAGTAACCACCTACTATATGTTAACAACCAACTGTTTTGGTTGTTATTTGTTAACATGTAGTAAGTGGTTACTTGGGCTTGTACCTAGGTTATCTCCACCAGGCCAAAAGCAAAAGGGTAGATTATGTTTTTGCCTCCGTTTGTCCAGGGCTAATCTTGCAAACCGCTGGACCGAACAGCACCAGATGTCTTGTGCAATGTGTACATTGCCAGTAGGCCAACAAAGTAAAGATCCTTATTATTTTTTATTTTATATAAGGCTTTATACTATTTAAAACATTCCAACGTTCCAACAGTCTAGGCGGCTTGTGATAAAAGCGTGGATAAGCATAATAAGGTTCCTCAACTTTTTTTTTTCTAGTATAAAATTCCACAAACAAAAGAACAAATACGAGAAAGGCACATACACAGAAAATAAAACGTAAGATGAAAAAGTGAAAAAAGTTAAGTAAAGACTACAAATGGACATTAAAGATTCTGTTCTGGTGGGCGTTAAATCACAGGGATTAACATATCAATGAGTTACATTTTATTTTCTTATCATTCAAGCAATGAGTTACATTTCCCATAAAACAGTAAGACATCCATTTCTTCCAGTTCTTCCCATATTGTTCCACTCTCAGCCTAAGAGAGAAGGTCAGACTCTCCATAGAGTCTATCTCATTGACAACTGTAATCCAATCTTCCTTGGTAGGTGGTGTAGCCTGTAGCCATTTCCGAGTGACGGCTTTCTTACAAGCAACCAAAATGATTTCATACAGATGAGCTAGGATTATATATATAATCCTAGCTCATCCTAGCGAGTCCGACAGGGATTTTCCCCAGATACACTGTAACAAAAGAACATTCCATTTAAAAAATAGCTCTGATTTCTGATTTCTTTGATAACCTCTTGCCAGTAGGGCTGAATTGAAGGACAGTCCCAAAAACTGCTAAAATGATCTGCCATCATTTTACCACATTACCTCCAACATTGACCCTGTCCCTGGCAAACCTGTCGGGGCCGGTGCAGACCCAATTGCCGCTCCAGGCAAGCTTTCTCGGATGCCTTTTTTTTTGCCTTCATAAAATATTAACAGCTACATATAACAAAAGATATCACGTATTTCTGACCTTCTTTCCTCAAAACTGCTGCACTGATGGTGGTTTGATCTTGCAAGTGTCATTTTCTTTTCTTTTTTTCACACAGAACCAGAGATAACGCGATCCGAAGATTTACTGCTCCATTCACTTCCTGGTTAACTTATTACTTAAAAATGCTGTATCTCGGCTCCTGTGTGTGTTTTTTTATATGTATTTTTGGCCGAGACATGCTATTTTCAAAGGCGGATAAAAGCGAATGGGAAAATCCTGGCTATGACATTTTTTTTTCTTTTTCACAAAGCTTCTCGTGTTTGTCTAATTTTCTACAATTTCAAAAAAATATTTTTTTACATAAACAAGAAGTTGAAGGATACAATTAAGTCTGATAATGATGTACCATGCATGTTCACATAATTTATACTTGACATTACTTAAGACCATTTTTCTAATATTTTATTTTTTAACATTTTGGACAAAATACACAATTTTACATCAAGGTGTCCAGATGTCCCTAGTGCCTACCTATCGGCCAAGGAAGCAAATCCCTGAATATGTTTTCACATTATTGTTAATATTTATATGGCATGGTTCTGTAGGAGGCAAGCCATCTAGAAGAGGGTCTGTGATTTTGTCCACTGCTAATTGCTACACGCTGCGAGTAGGCCAAGCAAGCAACTCCATGCATATATTTTGTCTCGAACAAAAATTCTATTATGCAAGTCAATGCGGTCATATCGGACCCTGATGAGTCTGTCAGCAGTTCGTTAAGTTTAACATTGACTCTAAAAGGTAATATTCATTTCTAAATTCTGGTCAGAGGAAAACTTTATTGTGTCATTTGACAAAGAGACGGAAATTGTAATTATACCTTCATATTATCAGGTCTTGAACTTGATATTTCAAGACAAAATGTCACGGGAGTGTTTCAGATGACTAAGGCTTGAGGAACGGCCCCAAGAAAGCTCCATGAAAGGTCCTTTTCTTCGTAAGCTATCATCCTTTAAACACAGCTAATCATTCCTTTACAGAAGAAACGGTGTAAGGGGGACACGGGTAAGTCAGAGAATTCTAATGAATCTGGCTTTAGACTGAGATTGTGTACTTATTTCAAGGCACCTGGTGTGTAGAAGTTTGGTTTTAAACCGGGTTCAGACCCATAAATGCAGCAATGGGATGGGCCTGTGGTCAGGTACATTACATTATTACATTACATTACAGTCATTTAGCAGACGCTTTTATCCAAAGCGACTTACAATAAGTGCATTCAAACTAGGTAGGGAACAAAACTACTAATCACCAGAAGTGCATTCTCTTCTAAAACAGGCAACTAAGAGTATACCTAGTGCTAAGGTAAAAGTGCAATATATCAGCTACCTACTTTCTTAAACAGATGAGACAAATAGGAAAATCAAATGAGCAAGAGCTAAAACAAATAAGTGTATCGAATAAACAAGATACAATAAAACAATAAAACAAGAGTTCGTACAACTAGTTAACAACAACAGGTAGAGGTCGTGCTTGTTTTTTGGGCCAATCTAAGCTCTCAACCAGATATACGAAGTTTCCTCCCTATGTGCACTTCTTACTGCTGTGAGGTGCATGCCTCAACATCTCTTTACAGTATATTTAAAAAGCACACGCCTAAGGGGCGCACTCAAGTGAAAAACAAATCCAAATCATCCATGGGAAAAATACTAAATATTTTGAATTGTCTCAGCAAATGATTAAAAAATATATATAACTTAAACAACATAAGAAAATTGGTCTCAGTTTTTCAATTTACGATTTTGCATTTCTTTCACTATATGTACTATTTGCACTATCGAGGAGAGTCACAAAATTGAACTACTAAACATTACATGGACCAATAGATATATTTGATTAGTTATAGGCTACTTATCTGCACTTTTTGTTTCTTGCTAATATCAATATTATGACGAATAGCCTAAATAAATGTAAGTAGCATTGTATCCTCAAACAACTATACAATTCCCCAGGAATTATATATATAATAATATATATATATATATATATATATATAATTGTAGGAAACTACCATTAAGTTACGGTTTGCCTTCACAAGAGAAAACTCAGGTCCTAGCAGACTTTATGGTTGCTCTGAAGAGGCTATTCAGTTTGTCAGTTAATCCATAACATTCTCTCTGGCTTTATCAATGATTATGACAGATGTGATACTAATTCCTTGGCTGTTCATCCAGGCAGGATACTAGAAGACTGACAGACGCTAATGTGGTTTTAACGTAAATAAACCCTAATCTTCTCTTTCCATTGTATGTTATGAAAAGAGCCAGTAACACCCCTCTGGTCCTGACAAGCTCTCTGTGAGAATGGCTGCTTCATGGCATGCTTCATCTCACTCCTGCGGTCTGTAACACAGGCCTGCTGTGTATGCTTGTCGGTACATGCTGTGTGTGTGTGTGTGTGTGTGTGTGTGTGTGTGTGTGTGTGTGTGTGTGTGTGTGTGTGTGTGTGTGTGTGTGTGTGTGTGTGTGTGTGTGTGTGTGTGTGTGTGTGATCTGTCACTCACATCATGGTTACATTCACAGCCACCACAGGGATCTCTTGAAGCTTAGCTCCATCACAATCCAGCTCCAGATCTCTGCATTGACACAGGTCTGGAACCACACCCAGCACTGCAGAGAGACAGGGACGGGGACGGGTTCAAATGGAGAGCAGTGGAAGAGATGGATGGATGGTCAAGACCAGAAACAAAAAGCTCCAGCTGTGTAGGTGTGTGTGTGTGTGTGTGTGTGTGTGTGTGTGTGTGTGTGTGTGTGTGTGTGTGTGTGTGTGTGTGTGTGTGTGTGTGTACCTCATTGTTTGCGTCACACCAAAAGGGTTGTTACAGAAACTATGTCACATATTCTGAATGGCTGCTATATGCCTATAAAGGGCTTAACTATAGCACGTCATGATAGAATAATTGACCACATAGGAAAGGATACATCCAAATATTTTCCACCGTCAGTGAGAATGTACAAACATTTCTGTGGCGTTTGAGCCTTCAATGTGTCATCTCTGTACTGATAATCCTGAAATATTTGCACATCTTGATTGGCTGCCATTTTGGCACATGTTGGTCATACTGTATGTTGGCTGTAAGAGACTTCAAACAACTTGAAGCTAGTGAAGTGACTCAATACGCAAGTGTCAAATGATATCTACAGTACCACAGCTCAGTGGCCTTGTGAGTGCCCACCCTGAGAATGGGAGGTCTCAATCCCCAGCCAAGTCATACCCAAGAAGATTAAAAATGGTACCCAATTCCTCCCTGATTGGAACTCAGCATCAAGGGTAGGATTGGGGGGGGGGGGGGGGGGGTAAGTCACTGCGACATACAGTACTAGCGTCATATCCAAGGGGTTTACATCTACATCAAGCTGCTTCACACTAAGGAAACAGGACACAGGCTCCTGATTTATAGTCCACATGGCTCGGGAAAGGCTACTTACTTGCTTACTATATTATTTATCCTAATATAAAGTAGGAAATAATGAGCTACAAAAACTGCTTTAGCAAAGTTTCAAAATAATCTCTCTAAACGTATTATGTTATTATAATAATTCTATTTATTTATATTTCTGGGTAAGGACTCTGCTCTCTGCTGTAATTATGCCCCCGTATGTTGGATTGCATGACAGAGCTAAAACATGAATTATGTCATTTGTCATTTATCGCTGCAACTCCTGAGACTTCAAAGATGCTGCCATTTCAATCCTCTTTTAACAACTCTGGTAATTAGAGTAGCACTAGATGACCCCCGTGCTACCCGGCTCGCCGTAATTACTGTATGTCCCCATATTTGGGCTTACATGACAGAGCCAAAACATGCATGATGTAATTTGTCATTTATCGCTGCAACTCCTGAAACCTCAGGCCATTTCTGGCATTTCAATTCTGCCATTTCAATCCTCTTTTACCAACTGGGAATTGGAGCAGCTAGAGCAGACATGCAAATAGTTTGAATACTTATCATTTAATGACCAGCAGCAATCATTTCCAAATGTACATTTCCAAAGAAAAAGATGATTCCACCACTGCATTTGAGGCAGATAGGTTGTCTCTCTTTTTCAGACTGCCAGCTCAACTTCTTTGATGTGACTCTGATAACTGGTCAGTCGCTACAGGAAAAAGATTAATCAGATGTAGTAGATTGGAAAAGATCAAAAGTTAAAAGAGCAAACCCACAATATCAGAGGAAACGAACAGACAGGGAACATATTCATTTCCCCACCTATCAAAAGGTGTCTGTGTATGATGAGAGAATGTACAGAATGATGTTTCCTAACAGCTTCAGATTCTGTAGCCATTCGTCTATGGACCTTTTAGCATGCCCAACGAACACACTAAGCACACCCGCCACGTTTAAAGACCCGCAGTTCATTTGTTTGTTCAAAGGTATGTACACTACACAAGAAGAGTGTTCTGAAAGGTGACAACACAAAGACTAAACTATTAAGTGTGGAAAAAGAACAATATGTGAAGAAAGACTGCTTTCATTTGAAGAAGATAAAGTGACTGCTTACATTTCAGTAGGCCTAAACGCTTTTGTTATGCAAATGAACATTGATCTACGGACATTTTATATGCATGGTTCAGTATTTGGTGATCTTTGAAGTGCTGTGTATGAGCTCATTCGTTAATAAGCCAGCCTAATTTCACACCTTCACTTGAGTGATTAAGGTTTTTAATTGTAGCTTACTGGTTCAATTTGGTTGTGCACAAGTGAAAGTTGTTAAATAATTAAAATGACGCAACTATGAGCCTAATGTGCAAATTACAGTTAAAGAGAACAAAGATGCAGGAACTGCTACAGAGCCACAATTATTAGAATATTGCAGCTCTGAATTGTTGGATACATTTTATTTTGTTTATGAACATTGGAAGGCTTAAGCAAGCGTGATTAAAAGGGCTGTCATACACGAGGCTTCTGTTGACATCTTACAGGACACATTAGTTCAATTGAACAGAAGGTAGCTGAACAGTGTTTATGATGCCTACAGGAGAATTGATGGTCCAGGTCTTGACATGTGTCACAAATTGGACAAATCCATACTAGTGACAAGACAGGTTGTGTATAATGGTAAAGTTCAAATTCAAAGATCAGAAGAACTAATTTGACCAGGTCAGCTCTGTTTCAAATACAACCGCTACTGTTTCTCTGCAAGCCTCAAGGAAGCAGAGCAGAGTGAAGCATTCAGAGAAATCAAACAGTGTAAACGACGTAAAGACGTCAAGCCTAAAGCTAAAACAAAGAAGCTGCGCAAGCTAAATCAATTTGTTGAGAACAGAGGTGATGATTGACAGGCAACCCTCAACAGCGACACCCGCAGGCAAAGATTTGCTTTTTCATTGCAGTTGAAAAGGCTTTAGAAATGTGAAAGAAAAACACCTGCAATGGCTCACTAGAGTGGAATTTTCAGTTAAAACTTTTTATACACGTTTGAAGGACCATGACAAAGACTTTTAATGTGTTGTAAAACTGAATGTCATGAAACCTTTAAGAACCCCAAGAAGGCCAAAAGGCAGCCTACAATGGCAAAGGTTCAAGGAGGAAAAGGAAAGAGGAGACGGTCACCCTCAAGTGGTGAGGATGCAAAGAGGAGGAAAAGGGTCAAATTCAAAAGAATTTCACATAGGACATGTCAGGGTGGGAGAAGAAAAACTTGGCAGACCGCCTGAAAGTAATTGTTTTAAATGTTGTGCTCAACAAGTAAAGGGGTCGACGTGTTGAGACGCAATAAGTGAAGCCACAAGTTGGCAAGGTTCATTTTGTTTATTTATTTGCATGTTTAAAGTTCTATTTGTAAAGGAGAAAAGGAAACGCTGTTTGACTGCTTAAAACTAATTTAAAGGTCAAGGGTTTCAAACTAAAGTAAACAGGTCAAAGTGACTAATGTGAAGCCACAATGTTGGTATGTTTTATTTGTTACTCTAGTTGACTCGTAATTTGAAAGGAAAAAGGTTTGCTGCTTGAAGCACAAGTGTTAATCATGGATATTCTCATGAATATTGATTTTCAATTGGGAAAGAAAATATTAATGAAGTATTAAGGTGATTGGAAAACCCAAGTGATTTGTTGGGAGTGTGGCTGCCATAATAGGTTGCAATTTGTTATATTTTTCATTTCTCTATTGTAATATAATCTATTTGTCCTGAACTTGGGTTGAGCATGTATTTGTTGTACCGGAAGGTCTAATTGTCTGGATCAAGCCGGAACGCTTTATAAGGTGTGGTTTCATGCAGACTCACAAGTGTTTTACACTATACACTTCCGCTCACTAAGGAGCGTCTTGTTTGAACGTGTGCGGGACGGAATAAGGTACTTGTGTTTGCTTTCTAAATGTGAACGTTTACGTTACTATCATGTGTCTTCTTTATGCTGATTGATGTATTTTGTTCCAGTTGTACGTTGCTGTTGTCAGCCATGGATTCCCAGTCATTCCCTTTTCCCTTTCATTACATTCATGTTGTCTATGTTTTAATGTTCCATTATTTATGTATGTGTATTTATGCTTTATTCATGCAGTTTTACGTTGGATTGTTTGCCAGTAGGAGTGCAATAAATCTACCAGTATGGACCAAAGGCAGTGATGTGTCTTAATCATTTACAATCTACTGTGCATACCACATAGCATCATCAAATTAATAGCAATTAATTCAGATTCATTATTAAATTAAAGTAATTCAGATTCATTCAGATGTAAAACTGCGGCTTGACATCAGAAAGATAAAAAATTAAAAGACAAAACATCTGTTGAAATGTAACATTCATTTCACCTCTGAGAGATGTGAGATATGAAATCTCTAAGGAGGCTTACGGCTCCTCAGTTTGAATTATTATTCCTCTTGTGATGTACTTACAGCATGCATTAGATTTGGTCCCATAAGTGGAGCTGGGCATTCCAAAGTACTTGTCAAAGAGATGGGGCCATCCGTTGTTGTCTCCTGCAAAAGAGAAACAAGCCATGATTAGCCTGATTCTTCTTCTCAGACAACATCTTTTATTGAGATTTTTCAGTGTACCACTGGAATTCAGGATATAGGCATCATTTTCTGGCAGGCATCAGAGCAGATAATCATCAATCAATTATTCTGCTGTTCCGCCATCAGGTTATACACAGTGACTAGACCCCATCGTTGATGATATGTTTTTTTGGTTTGCAAATTAGACAGCACTATACCAGTTTGGTCAAATCTTTCTCCGACCAGATGTTTTCAAAATGTTTTTC
The DNA here is from genome assembly GCF_963454915.1 of Gymnoscopelus microlampas. Lineage (NCBI taxonomy): Eukaryota > Metazoa > Chordata > Actinopteri > Myctophiformes > Myctophidae > Gymnoscopelus > Gymnoscopelus microlampas. The sequence continues at coordinate 15,636,255 of NC_139955.1, read as the reverse complement.
TTTTCCCCTCATTGTGCGGCACAATAACTTTCACATCGTATGTCATGAACTGTCAAAGGAACCATGGGGCAGGGGTCAAAACAGAGAGCAGAGAATACAGGTTCCGAATACTGGGTTTTGAGCGAGCTAGACTAGATTAACACTGGTCTGATCAGCAGGCAGGGAATAGTGGCAAGAGTGAGGCCTTAAATAACCGTGGCTACTCAGTGGAAACAGGCACAGGTGTGGAAGTGGGCACAGGTGTGTGAGTGTGTGTGAGCTCCCCTGGGACACCACCAGCAGCTAACGGGTGCAGTACGTTAGTCCGACAGCGCAGTGCTCCGACATTAAACAGTAAACCCGAACCAAACCCGCACCCTAACCCTAACCGCACGCGGATGCCACATAGTCGGAGAAAAGGTCTGTCGGATTAACGCATGCCTCCCGCAGCTAACACCCATAACTAACAACCGCCCCCACAACCAACAATCACCCCCCGCAACTAATTACCACCACATATTACTAACCACCACCCATCACGAACATCCACCACCTATAACTTAACAACCACCACCCACAACTAACAACTACCACCCATAATAAACCACAGCCCATCACTAACAACCACTGCAACTACTGTACTACCTTCAACTAACTTAGGGTCTTTCACCAACCAACCATACACAACTAATAACCAGACAACCACCACCACAACTAACAACCACCATCATAAAAATGCATTTTTTTACATCAATATTATCTCTGCTTGACAGATGAAGGTGAACCTGGATCAACATGCTGCAGTGCTGCAGATTGACAGAGGCGTCATATCCTTTCTCTCGAGGGAGTTACAGTAATACGTCTACAAGAGCCTCGCCAGCGATACTAATCAGCTAGATGGCAATTGAAGGGGATCAATATCCAGAAAGACAAGCTTTGGACCTCCCTTGGATATTTAAACAAAATGCTAATTTATCCTCGCCTTTCTACTTCAAAGGCAAGCAGTAGACCTCACACTCATTCACCGATCTTGTCAAGTCAGGGATGTGAAACGCAAATCTCTTGATGTGACTTCAATAACTATGATAAACTTGTACCATAACTGCTGCTGATCAAAGACCTGTCACGAGTATGTGTCTGTCTGTCCACTGACGAAAACACATCCAGATGGTCTCTCCACGTTCAACCTCACTCACCTCCATTCATTCCCATTCGCTAACAAGTTAATACATACACCCTCAATCTAAATGGTTCATTTATGCGGTATATTTAAGCAGAACACGGTTCACTCTTCATGCTCATTATTGGTCTCAGCTTGGTTCCTGCAGCTGTCTGTTATAAAATTCCCTTCACCTCCCCAGCCCAGTTAAATGTATGATTCTGTGGGTTGTATGATGTTATATCTGTGTATCTTAACTTATGCTTGAGGGCTCAATATTTAAATGTTTGATCTGTGGATTGTATGTTAATCTGTAAATTAACTTATGCCCTTAAAGTGTTCATGTTATGCAATAACTCTGTATGTTATGCTCTGCTTCGGGGGGTTTGTGATCTCAGATTTTCTGAGTCATGTTTGCACAGATAATCTGTAGTATCACAGGAGCACACCGCCAAACTGAATGCAATAGCATTGCAATACATGATTATTCCTGACAAAAGTGACTAACTGAATGTTGTTGTGTCCGCCAGGCCGAAAGGCATGGCGAGAGAGTATGTTTTGCCCCCTGTCCGTCCGTCCGTCCGTCCGTGTGTCCGTCCGTGTGTGTACAGCTAATCTCCGGCACCGTTGGCTTGCTCGCAGTGAAACTGTGCACACACACTCCCTGGATGCCACAGAAGAACCTCTGCCCAAATGTTTTCACACAGATCTTTCATAGCGCCACCAGGAGGCCGATTTGTGCAAAACATATTTTTTGTCCAAAAATCCCGCAAATCGGTACACAGTATCTCTATAGTCATTAAACGAAATGGGTCTTTCAGATTTTTCATATTCCATCCTGATTGGCAAAAAATGTCTTCCAAAGTTTGCAGGAGTGCTCCGTTTTGAACAAAATGCCTCAAATCATGAACACAGCATGCAATTACCTTGAAATTTTGCATGTACATTTCCACTATGCCGAGGAAGAAATGCCAATTGAAAATTTTCAAATCAGCCTCATGGTGGCGCTATAACAGGCCGATTCGTGTTTTTACCTATAACTGCACCGATCTGTGTAAAACTTTGTAAGCGCACTCCCTAGAGGTCAAGGAAAGACCCTTGCCCTGCATTTTTCACATCTGCCTTTTATAGCGCCACCAGGAGGCCACAATAACCTACCTGACCTGGCGAAGACCTGTACTCCGAGGAGCACTTTTTCTAGTTTATATTGCAACATATATATGCACACGATGATGCAAGACGTCTCCGTCCCAAAGATCCCCATCCCACACTTCATTTTAAATAGAAGTCGAAGTATTCATTCCTTGCCTGGTGGCATTGGTTGAGTGACAGCGGAATGCAACCAAGTATAACATTTGATATAATTGAGGCTGGAAAAAGTATCCAGATTCCTCATCGCCCATATCTTCCAAGCTTTAGCTTTGATGGTGATGTGTGTTTACCAGCAGCACTAAAAACATTTAATAAACAGATCAATGCGAGACAAGCTGAAGAGCAGCAAATGAGAGAGGCGGTTGTTATTCTTTTTAAAGTAATTATTTGTAAAGGTTTGTTCCACAGCAGGTTAGTCTAGACTAAAGTTTTTGGAATTTACAGCCAAGCTTCAGTGAACCGATTCATAACTTTATAACCAAACCATCGTCCGATTCATGGTACATTTAGATCGATCCACGGGTTCGCGCATCTCACATTGTTAATGTTTAAAATGTATTACCGAATTAAGTTTCATCCCCTCTGCCATGAGGCTCCTTAAAAGGATCCCTGGCTAAAAAGCCAAATATGCCTTATAAATTATAATTGTCCTCTGTAACTAAAATGTAAAATTAAAAACACCTTAAATATTGTATTTATTTTAGAAATAGTTAGTCTTTCACTCAATAGGGGCAAGTTCGCAAGTTCTTTTTTAGATATTTCTGGGGCTTTTTTTGCCTTTGTTGATAGGATAATAGGTTGACAGGAAATGGGAAGAGACACAGAGCAAAGGTCGTCGGGATCGGGAGTCGAACCCGCGACATGCTGTCAAGCTGGATTACCAGCGTATGTGGTATGCGCCTGGACCACTAGGCCAGCGGGTGCCCCATGCCCCATTGCAAGTTGATGATCTCATTTGTCCATGTGTGGTCTAGCCCTATGGAATTTATGGAATGCATGTGAAAATAAAAAAACAACTTAATACTTCCTAAGGTTAATATACAAAATATGTTTTTATTGCACATGCATTCTATAAATTCCATAGGGCTAGACCACACATGGACAAAATGGCATCTCAACTTGCGATGGGCATTGTCCCTATTGAGTGAAAGATTAACTATTTCTAAAATAACTAAAATATTTAATGTGTTTTTAATTTTACATTTCAGTTATAGAAGACAATTATAATGTATTAAGGCATATTTGGCTTATTAACCAGGGATCCTTTTAAAAAACATAGCCACCCAGAACCCAGAGTGTGTATAAGGGCATTGATTTATATTTTATTTTAAATCTAAGAAACAAACAAAAAAAATAAAAAATAAAAAAGTTCCTTTTAGAATTATGGTTACCTTCTGTTTTTACTGGTGTGCTTGTCTTTACTGACCGGACACAATGAATTTCCCTTGTGGACAATAAAGAACATCTAATGTCATAAATTGAGCTGCATGAGGCTGTTTGTCTGAACAATTTAGGTGTTTATTAGATGTTCGTATCCATGGCATGGACCCTAGTCAATGAAAGGACAGCGTAAATAAATAGTCACTTAATAAGTAAAGTGCAAAGGCAACACTGTAGCGCTTCAAAGAAACTATGATGCCAGGTAAACATCAAACCTAGTCTAAACAACATGCTATCTAAAGACACTCTGCGAACAGCTACACTACAGTATGTATCACCAATTAGGTGCTGACTGAAGTGTCTCAGCTATGCACACATCTAGGCTCCTTTGTTCCATTTACTTTTGGTCTTAAAGGGTAAGACCACTTTGGTAGAGGTTTGGGTTGTGTAGTTACCTTGCCATGATGTAACTCCAAAGGTGGACAAGAAATAAAAAATAATTGCTCCATTGCTTAGAAATTGATAATTCAAAATATGCTCCTCATTGACTTACATTGTACAATAAAACTGCTCTCAAAGTCACTCTTTTAGCACAAAAACAAACGCAAACAAAGTTGATTCAGACAATATAGAACATCACCAAACCCAGTACTGTTTTTTTTTTTTATAAAAATGTCAACTTCCTGTTGATTTTGCCATTTTTAATAAGTAGAAAACCCGGACTGGATCGGCGGATCCGGATCCAGATCTTCAAATAGTAAAATCAACAGGAAGTTGACATCTTTATTTAAAAAACAAACAGTACTGGGTTTGGTGATGCTCTATATTGTCTGAATCAGCTATGTTTGGGTTCATTTATGTGCTAAAAGAGTGACTTTGAGAGCTGTTTTACCATACAATGTAAGTCAATGAGGAGCATATTTTGAATTATCAATTTCTAATCAATGGAGCAATTATTTTTGATTTCTTGCCCACCTTTGGAGTTACATCATGGCAAGGTAAATACACAACCCAAACCTCTACCAAAGTGGTCTTACCCTTTAAGGTGCCATAGCAGCATATTTCTGAGAGTGAAGAAATTACAAAAATACACTATTAGATTAGATGTCCTTTATCCACACGGGGTAATGGTTTTGCTCGGGTTAATGCATACATTAAACTATATATATATATATATATATATATATTAGGGGTGGGACGATATATCGATATATCGCGATACTTTATCCCGCGATAAATAATCGATATTATTTTTTTTTAAATCGATATTCCTTTTTTTTCTTTTTTCTTTTTAGTTTGTGATACGTTGTTTTTCCAACTCTGTATTTGTGTAATGATGATTTTTAACTGTTTGGTGCTATTTTATGTGTTTATGAATTGAATACAAGGACTATCGTGATATATCGTTGGTGAAATTTCTTGCAATATATAACGAATATCGTGATATCGCAATATATCGAATCTTGTCGAATATTGTGATATATATTGTTATCGTGGGCCTAATATCGTGATATATATCGTATCGTGAGGTACCCATATCGTCCCACCCCTAATGTATATATATATACACCTCATGCCCAGTTCGACCAGGTGTGGTGGATCAGGGTTTAGGTAATCTCTCAAGACAGATTCAGAGCTCCGCACCTGAATCTGTCGGCAACTCCCGTTACAACGTGTAGAGTTTGTTGTTAATAGGAATGAAAACAAAGACGCACCACCGGAAGTGGAGCGCTGAAGGAGAGTGAACTGACGATATCCGGTCTCTCTACACGTGGAATTGGGCGGTGCCCCCAGAGGCAAATTCAAAGAAGACAAAAAAAAGTATTTCTTTTTTTGCAGATGTGTTCCGATTGGGGTTTAGGTGGTTTATGTTTATTAAGGAGCCTAATGGCAGAGGGGATGAAACTGGCACTGCCCTTTGTCTTCTTGAATAGAGGCAAGGGCAGCATATCTCCTACCCGAGGGCAGGACCTTGAAGCAGGTGCTGAGGTTATGAGTTGGGTCTCTCGTGATCTTTCCTGCTTTTTTCACTGCCCTCTGATCGTAGAGACTCTGAAAAGCAGAGCGCTGCACCTCACAGAGCCTAGACCCCATGGTGGTTACCCTCTGCAGCTTATCCTTTTCAGTCTCTGAGAGCCCCCCATACCAAGCCAGGAAAGAGAATGTAAGGAGGCTTTCTATATATGGCAGATGTAAAAGCTGCAAATTATGGGACGGGCAACATCGTCCATATGTCTCAGCCTCCGTAGGAGGTAGGTCTGCTGCTGGCACTTTGCGAAGATGGCCTGTGTGTTTTCATTGAAAGTCAGTTACTGTACACTGTAGTGACTAGTTATCTAGAATGGAACTCTGGAATTTGAATTAAAGCACACTTGATGATGTTGTCAAACCACCAACAATCTTCCAGTTTGAAACTATATATATATATTTTTTTTATAATTTACCTAAACGGATTTACCGACCATGGAAGTACATATTCATTATTGTACTTATTTTTTCTCACAAATTAGTGAGAAAAAAAGAAAAAATACCAACAAGCAATAATGAACAAGCAAATAATATATGAATAGATAAAGCAAAACTGGTGTCTCACCGAAGTTAGTGACCTATCGAGTCAACAGTTGACACATTCTGTTGATGGCAGATAATATGGCATACAGTATAATGAAGGAATGAGGCGCTGGCACATCATGGACATATTAAATGCCTTTTTTATGTACTATATCATGACAGAGGACGAACGTTTCGGTGTGCGAGGCATCTTCATCAGAGTACACAACAGAGGCTAAGGCAGCTTTTTGAGAGATAGGTAGTCTGGCAGCATTAATTCAAAAAGCTATCGTGTACTCTGATGAAGACGCCTCGGGCATCGAAACGTTAGTCCTCTGTCATGATGTACAGTAGCACCTACATACAAAAGGCATTTAATATGCCTGTGATGCTCCAGCGCCTCATTCCTTCATTCTGATGATAATGTCCTGCTCCCTAGATGCATCGGTGGAACTTGTGTTCATGGCATACAGTATATTATGTATTAATTCATTTCATTTCTTGCAAGTATTTTCACTTTTGGGAAATGCTTGGAAAGCATTGGTAAATATTTACCTCGCAAAGGTGCAATTAGCCTGCTCAGTGCTGCAGGCTAAAATAAGAGGGGCATGGTGTTAGCGTTGGAGGGGCATGTACAGTAGGTGGGTGATGGTTGATTTCAGCAGTCACACCTGGCGTGAGTCAAACTAATTGGACTCTGAGATACAGTAGGTGTGACTAAACATGTTGTACATTGAGCTAATCGATGTCCACAGGATACAACAGCCATCCCCACACACTAAAGGGCGAAAGACAGAGCCTCTGTCAAGTTCTTATTTCTGTGAGTTTGTCTACGGTATGGTTACAACTAAGGCATGGCAAGCAGCGTGATGATGTTACTTGGAAATTAAATAAAACTTTGATTTAAGAACCTCAGCTGTGATTTGTCTTGCAATTGAGCCTGTCACAGTCTTGACTCATGAGTCAACAGATTCAGTTGTCCAGGAGAGCAGTGACCCAGTGATGTGAGGGATTTTCAGAGGACTTGATGCAACTGAAAAGGCATTTTCAAGTGTTTGAAGCTTCACTTCAAATAATTAATTTCACTGCTCTCCAATGTTCTGATTGAACATGTCAGCAATTGTCTGATTGAACACATTTATATTGCAGTTAAAAAGTGTTCTTCACCACCAACAAACAACCCACCCACGTCACAACTCCATGTGCCCTGCGACAGCAGCAGATCCTGATCCAGAGAGAGAGAGAGAGAGAGAGAGAGAGAGAGAGAGAGAGAGAGAGAGATTTTGATGATGACAGTGACAGGCTCTAACTCACCCCTGTGCAGTAGATTTTGACGACTCTATTGAAACATTCAATGCTGAGAATTCTTCTTCTGATGGGTGAGTGGGACATAATTGGAAATTGGTCGTCACAAAGATTAAGTGGACAACTACCTACCTCTAGTGCCACGATAGCTGGCGAGGAGTTTTTTGCCCATGTTAAGAAAAAGACTGCAATCATGGATGTCATCAACCACGTTCAGGAGAACAGTGACATGGTGTTGTGAGGGGGTTTCAGAGAACATAAAACCTGTCTGTCTGAAACCGCGTTTTCTCCTCAGTGGGTTGACCAATTGATCTGAACTTGTACACGGGCATTGACCATTGCCATATGAAGAGAGTGACTAAGCCCTTTTTTTTTTACCCTAAATTCAAGCAGTTTTTAGCGTTTCTTTGTGAATGGTCCTCGCTGACTATGGGATCTGTAGCCGTGGTTGCAGTCCCATAGCCCGGATGGACAGTGGGTGGAAATGGCGGGTATGGGCTAGTATTATATATATATATTTTTTTTTATTTCATATAAGTCATCTACGTGTCTTGGTGTCCCTTTATGACACGCAAAGCCCCTCTGCACGCGCCATGACCCACGGACCTAGAAGTACAAAACTATCCGCTCATGTTGATTTTTCCCCGCTCCCTCAGCTTGATTTGCACACAGCTTACTCCGCACTCCACTCAGGCCCGTACGCTCATTAGCAAAATAAAAAATGTAAGGTGCATTGTATTACTATTTTGCATGTCCGAAGTGCCCCGCTTTTGGCACAAAAGCTCTGCTCACATGCCATATGGTGTACATATGCAAATGTCGGACTCCGTCTTTTTCTCAGGTCACCTGCCAAATAATGAATAATTCAACCACTGGTTGTCGAAGTGCTTTCCACATAATAACATGGCCATGGACATGTTATAAATAACATCATAAATACAGTTTATGATGATTAAATAATGTGGGCTTCATAAATGTTGAAGGGAAACCTGCACTGATTAGGAGCATGTTAGAACTTGGGATAGCGAGGCTTCTGTTGCGCCCTTCTTTGTCCTATATTAACTGTTGACTGCAGGTGCGGTGGTCTCAAAAACATAAAGGAAAACTGACAGAAAAAGACTTGCTCGCTGCAAAAATATTAAGGAAAACTCATTAGACAGAGACTTAAGAAAATCAAATTTCTTTATTTTAAATGCTCATAATGTGCTCTGTGCTCATAGTGAGGGGTGAATTTCCAAAAAGCAAACGTGTCTGTCCTGGGACCTTCGTCAGTGCTAATTCTGTCTACACATGTGGATGAGCTTATTGACAAACCATGCTCATCATGAGGCAGACTTGTGGCTGTACACGCTTCTCTGTGCTTCCACCACAACAGCCATAATGAGCCACCCACCCAAAACCCCATAGAGACTGTTAGATTACACTCGGCGGTGATGGGAACAGCTGGGAGGACAGCTGACAGTGACAGGGGGTATACAGTTCCGCCGGCGGTGGGGACCATAATTATTATTATTTTTAGAATAACAGTGCAATTTACAGTATTTATTCTGTGGTGTCATATTGTCATATGAACCACTTGATAACAGAGAAACTGTCTTCTTTCGTAATCTTGTATTTTCATTTTTTATTTGTACTTGAAATAGAATCATCAGTATTTTTAAAGTGTGAGTGCTGGCGTGTCATGCATGACAGTGGGCAGCAGTGGGTTAGAGTCTAACGTAGCCAGTGTGGAAACAGTGTGTCTGCTATTTAAAATGAACTTTATAATGCTTAGGCGGAGAATTAAACAATGAAACCTGAAGATAACATTCTCACCATTTATCAGTGTCTGCCACCCTGCTAGAGGCAAGCTCCCTTGGGGAGTGGGCTGCTTTGCTCTGAATCTCATAAAAATCTACAGCTACTGTACTTGTAGCGCTGTCACTTTTTCCAAAGATTGAGTTTGAACCTATTAGATACATCTATAATAGGATTCGTCTTAACTCATTTAAATACTATTCAGCCCCGTTTCACTTCAAACACTTCACTTCAAACGACCGGCTGTTCTCCAAATTTCCGATCGAACACATCATTACAGTTCAAAAACATTCTTCACCATTCATCAAACAACCATACCCATTTCACATCTCCTTGCGCCCTGCTGCCAAGTGACAGCAGCAGGCCCTACGACTGGCAAGTGCACTAGCATAGCAATATTAAACAGATATCAGTCATGAATTACAATTACATGGTGCTATTTGATTAGTTATCATTTAATTGAACACCCCTGCATCTCTCTAAGAACATCAACAGGCGGTGGTCATCACAAAAAGAAGAGAGAGAGAGAGAGTGAAGAGAGAGATGAAAGATGTCGATGAGACAATGATGGGAGTATAGAGATGGGGGTTTTCACAGCTCTATTGAAACATTTAATGGTGGAAAAATAGAAAGGTGAGAGAGCTTGTCTTTTGATTGATGAGTGGGACATAAGAGTGATTGGGTAATAGGTTGTAAGTTGTCACAAACACAAAAAACTGCCTTTGTGCCAAGGAAGAAAGGCAGAAAATGTGTGCTCGCCTCAATTCCCTATCTTTGAAGATCAAAAGACATGTCTTACCAGAATACCAGAATCTTACCTTCAAAATATAGCAAGAATTAGAGGATCAATGTCCAAACAAGAAAAGAAATAAATACTTTGCTGTGGACAGCTCAGAAACAAGTGACATCATCAGCAGACAGGTTTGGTCATTTCAAACAAGGCATTATTATTTTTTTTAATTTAATGTGAGAACACTATTAAAGCATGCTAACTTTCCAGGAATAGAAAGCCTGCAGATTCTATTAGCTTCAATTCCCCCATCGATGATGTCACTTGTAGACAGGTGTAGACTGTCCACTCTTCTCTGAGACACAGACAGGGACTCCCCTGGACACAGTAGACAAAAATGGTACCATACTATAATGAGTATGAGGACCAAATATATGAATATAGGTTGAAAATCGGTGAAGTGGTCCTCTAATGTCTCTTTATTATGGTGTTGCTTATATAATTTAGAAAACATCTCATTGAATGCCAATTTCCAAATAACTGATTACATTAAACTTCCCCGAAAGAGGGGGAAAAAAAAACCTTGACGATTATAAGTAGAATTGTATCACCTTCAATTCAATTCAATTCAATTCAAAGGGCTTTATTGGCATGAGAAAACATACGTTTACATTGCCAAAGCAAAAAGCACAATACAACAATACAGCAATACAATCAAAACAAAAAATGTACATTTGAAAGTCAGAATCTTCAATAGATCAATTTCTATGTACCAAGATCACTGGGTGCAGGTATAGTGCAGGAATATACACAATGATTAGTCTTTAGGGTGGTTGTGTTCCGTTCGATATCCTTCTCCTATCACAGCAACTCACGAATCTTGCTGCTGTGTTTGCACATTGTTGTACTTCGCCCAGCAGATATGGGAGTTTTTTGTCATTGGTCATGTTTTCAAAATCTCTGTGTGTGGTTGTAATCTGTGGGAAGTATGTGTCTCTGATGTCTTGGTACAATGGACAGACGGTTAGGAAGTGTAGCTCGGTTTCCACTTCCTTTTGTGTGCAGTGGGTGCATAGTCTGTCTTCTCTCGGGATACAGGTCTGCCTGTGACGACCTTTCTCGATCGCAAGACTGTGCTCACTGAGTCTGTACCTAGTTAAGATTTTTCTTTGTTTTGGGTCGGTCACGGTGCTCAGGTATTCTGCCACTGCGTATTCTCTGTTTAGGGCCAGATAGCATTCTAGTTTACTCTGCTTTTGTGTTGCTTCTTTCCAATGTGTCAGGTAGTTTTCCTTTTGCTGTTTTATAATTTTGTTTGGTCCGATGAGTTTTCTATCTCGTGGCTCTGTTTGTGTGGGAACCCATCGCCAAATGAAAAGGAAAAACAGCGCCCTCTGCTGTTTTTGACTATCTCAGTTGGCTCTGGGAGGAAGTTGACGTAGCACCCGTGCGCAAGGAAACCGGGGTTTTGGTCTGCCTCCAGCGCATCACTTCCGGTGGTGCGACTATGTTTTCATTCCCACTAACAATATTTCTACACGGAACACTAACACCACTTCTCCCAGAGAACATGGATCGTTTTTAGCCTGGTTCCAGATTAATCTGCCTTTGCAAAACTGCATGCACTTTAGCTCTTGGCAGATTAGGTCTGGCCCCCCTCCATAGAGAATTTATTTCTCTCCCGCAGAGGTTCTGCGGGACCAATCAGGGCCCAGTATCCAAATGTGGGCGGGCTTATCACCTTATTTGGAGCAATGACGAACAAGGAAGCACAGCTCTGATTCGTTTGTACAAGGAAGCACTGCTCTGATTGGTTTAGGTCTAACCAATAGAGTCCGTTTGGATCTTTTTGTAACCGCCCCTTGGAAAAAAATCTATCGTTGATAGGGACCAGACTAATATCCACGCAGTGTGTCGTGTGATTTTGTCTGGCTACGCGAGGCTAGATCGTTTTGGTTATAAGCCCACTTGTTTCTATGATGAAAAAGTAAGTTAAAATGTGAATATCTTGCCGTGGTTTTGTCTGATCCGCGGACGCTATTGTTAAAATAGTTTCGGTTTGTTTCGAGTGGGGAAGGATCGACGGACACGTGAATCCCGCCCACTACATTTGATTGGGTAAAGCGCGGCCTGCTTCCTGATCTGAAGGCACGCCCACTTGTAGGCCAGTGCGTACGTGATATGACGAACCCCCCGACAGATTCAAACGCAGAGCAGAATCTGTTCTTGAGAGATTACCTTCAAATAGACCAGGGATGCCACTGTAATATTATTCATTGTTAAACAAAAGCTACATTTACGAATTGATCATTCTAACACTAATTGGGATTCCTTCTTGATCTCAAACATCAAACAGCAATAATTTGGGGCAGGTACAGTACCCAACAAGAATTCTTAAAAGGCAAGAGCTTTGGGTTGTGTGGTAGAGGTTTGGGTTGACCTTGCCATGATGTAACTCCAAAGGTGGACAAGAAATCAAACATAATTGCTCCATTGATTAGAAATTGATCATTCAAAATATGCTCCTCGTTGACTTTGTCCACCTTTGGAGTTACATCATGGCAAAGTAACTACACAACCCAAACCTCTATCAAAGTGGTCTTGCCCTTTAACAAGCATATTAACTGTTTCACTGCATATACCAGTGGTTCCCAAACTGGGGGTCAGATGATTTTCTCAACAATAAACAAACCAACATACATTATAAGCGTATACAGGGTATCTGCACATTTCTTAAGTGACAATTTAAGGACTTTTAAGACCTTTTAAATACCAAATTGGCCAAATTGTCAAATATTACGCAAGAAAGAGGCAAACATTGTGCAAATGGACGATATAAAAGCTCACAACACCTTCGAGTCAAACTAAATGTAATGCCTACGATGCCAAGTGCTTGTCAGGGTTCCCCAGTTCAAATATGATTACTTTGGGGGGTCACGGCTTGAGAAGTTTGGCATATACTGTGCTCAAGTGATCTGCGGTTATGAATCCATGTCTAGCCAGTCAGGTTTAAAACATGGCAGAGTTTCTCCATTACAAATAGGTAGAGTTACAATAAAAGAGTGGTCAATATTAGCTGTATCTTAAAGGAAGATGACATTTTTAGAAACATCGAGTGAGAAACATTGTCATAAAAAAGTGTTGCACGAATAAAATGGCAATAGTTAATTTACAAGCTAATAACGTGTTGTGATGCAACATATTGTGAGTTGATGGATTTGTTTTTGTCATTTTTAAACATTTTAAAATTTTGCAACTGCCTCTAAACACGTGAAAACATATATAAAACATACTGTATCTCTGGCACGTCCAGCAGGACACATTAAAGTTTTTGCATAATAATAATAATAGTAGTAGTAGTTGCAAAGATCCCATAATCTAAAAATAAAGCTATGAGAAATTAAATCCAGTGGTCTTTAGATCTTCTGGGAGGGTTACAAGTTCAAAACCATGATAAATTAAGTGTTGATGAGACTAGCCATTATAGAGAGACCTTACCAGAAGTGAAAGGTCAAAAGTTCAGTCATAACTAACCTCATAACACAAACACAATTACCAGGATGTCTGCCAAGAACAATGTGTTTTTTTAAGCGTCCTTGAGCAAACCCCTTCCTTCCTATTCAATATCTATTTTTAACGAAAAGTCTGAAAATAAACTCAATTCTCAGCAAGGTAAGAACAGAAGCTTATTAAATGACCGAATAGGGTTTAAGCAGGATTATATTTTGCAACCAAACATTTCCTTATTTGCCTTTTTCTTTGCATAGATCAGAGGTGTTACTGTAGTCACGCCTCATTTGAGATATGCTAAAAGACTCATGAACTATTTCTAATCTAGATTGAATCTAACAGTTAGATTGGAGATCAAATTAACATATTTTCCATCAATAAGTATGGATAGCAAGGCGGTGTGCCTACAGTACCTGCATAATAAGGCGGATAGTGTCCACTGTGAAGTTTTGTTGGAAGGACGGAGAGTATTTGTATGTTCATACCATGAGACGTTATATCGATGTGATAAACAGATAATCATATTAACTAGGGTTGCAAAGATATTGGTATCAATTGACTGTATGTTGATTGCTACAGTACGTAATGTAATGTGAGTGTTGCCGGGATCAAACCTTAAAACTTAGTCTTAGAAGTTACAGTACAGTTCTCTAAGCACTAATTACCCCATATCTTTTAACAATACTTTTCACTACAGGACCAGCTGGGGGGGGGGGGGGTCTTTCAATCTACCCCATTGATCTATTCACTGGAGGGGTTTCTAGGTGGCAATATAAAAACATCCCACTATCTGCATTCACTCATCATATCCTGTCCATTCATACTGTGTATGCTACCTTGGGCAGAATGCACATCAACGCAACAACAAATATACCATAAATAATAGAACTATACAGTATATGAAAGGATTTGCCAGATTAGATGCCTGCATTACTGGAGGGAATGGACAAAGACGTGGGAGGACGTTTGAAAATAGAGGTGCTTTAGTGGGATTTATATCATTTCATAAGTGTAATGGGGGGGTGGGAGTGGGGTGCTCACCCACATCACTCCATAAATAAATAAACTGTGTGCAAGCTGGCAATTGGGGCTTTAGAAAGCATCAATGCTTGCGATTAGAAACGGTAATCAACCACCAAGCAGTGGAGAACTCCACTGCCATCAACTTACATACAAAACATTTTTCTCAGAATGTGGCATTAAGACAAACAGTACATGTACAGCCTTCCTCCAAACTATTACTTTCAAATGAACATCTTTTCCATCAAACTATTACTACTCAATGCGGTGCTCCATAGACCTTTAGAGGAAGTGGCTAATGTTGCTCGGGAAAGGGAGGTCTGGAGCTCTCTGCTGGAACTGTTGCCCCAATTCCGGATAAGCGGTTGAAGATGGATGGATGGATGGATAGATGGACACAAAAGTAGCAATTTTCTTTTGCTATTTATGAGGCCAAATCTCATATATAAAATTGTATATAAAAGCCCTTTAAAATGCTTATAATATTTAAATAGGTTACAGAATGTTATTTTAAATGTGGTGACAGGAAAGACAAAGCCAAAGCATAATAAACTGAGCACATTTCGATCTAATTATAAGGTCAAATCTCATATATAAAACATCGAAAATGGTTTAAATGTGGTGCAGGAAATTACAAAATATTATGCCAGCTCTCGATTTTATCTTTGGCCACCGACTGTGTGTTTTTATCCATCCCGGTCGGCAGCTGTTGGTAACTGGTCGGGAGTCTGTGAGCATGACCTCCCCGCTCGGTGATGTTACATTACGATCCGTAAATTCAACGGTTTGTTGACTCAAATGCCGTTTCGGGAGCTTATTTTTTAGGCTACAAAGGATCAAATTTACAGTCAGTGACCCCTCCAGCTCCAATTTAACTCTGAGAGGGTAAATAATAATAAAATGTACCAAAATTGATGCGTGGTCCATGTATTTGTACCCTCTCGCTTTATGAGTTACAAAAACTATTTTAAGACTCCCGGCACCCGCTCATATTGAACTTCATTCCTGCTATATAACTATATAGTTTATGAACAGCTAAATCAGTTCAGTGTGCCTCTCTGAAAGGACTTGTGTGTGTGTTGTCTTTACTGTGTTGCTGTTGGTTCCCGGCCGGTTGGAGCTGTATGTGTGTATGAGGAGTCAGGTGGCTGTCTTTGACACCCGCTTCACGCTGGTCACGACGACCCCACTTTTTTCCCGTTTCTTGATAAACAAAAATCGTATTTTTTCGGTTGCCAATGCGCGACCCCAACGGCACCTTCCTGCGACCCCACTTTAGGTCACAACCCATAGTTTGAGAACCGCTGCCCTAGTTAATGGTCTCTCTGTATTTGCGTGTGTTCTTGACTGCCTGTTGTCTCTGTCTCACCTTACACCAACCAGTCCAGTACGTTGCCCAGTCTGTTACACCCCTGCCAGTCAAGGTTTTTCTCCAGTCCTGTTCCCTGTCTGGTGTCCTATCAGTTTTGTTCTGGACAGTTTTCTCATTGATCAACATCACAGTGGCGGCGGGCAATGAGGTGTTAACAAGGTAATACAGGCTTGCGTTTGACCAATCTGGGAACCCTGTTTTTGCTGCTGTTAGCAGAATCTAGTGTTCGACTACCTCCAGGCTGCAGCATAACACTCACCCTGGAGATTCACATCCAGGTGTTTATATTGGATGTGATTTCTCATCACTCCAGCCAAATTCTTATCAGTTCCAATCAGACCACAGTGACCTATTAAACTGCCTATTTGAATATTTTACTCTGTTTTGAATATATTAAATTATGTATGCAGTTATAAACTAACATTATACCATCTACAGTACAATTATTGGGTCAGCTACTCTGCCCAACTGGCATGTTTAAACAAGGAATACTACCTTATATTATTGCTATGAGCTTATCTTGTTAGTCATAGCTTATCAGAAAAATCTTAAAGGGTTTCAAAAACTGTGATGACAGATTGATGTTGTTATATAGCGCTGAAAAGGAGTGCGCCTGCACACATTCTTCCACTCTCACACACCACAATGGCATAACAGAACACTGTTGCACATTATGACTTTATACGGTACACATTCACACACCGAAAGGCGGAGGCAACCATGCAAGGCACCAACCTGCTGCTCATTGCTCGATATAGTGTCCTGCTCATCCAGGAGAAGCCAGGGATCAAACTTGCAACTCGCAGATGGCCGTGCCACCTCCTTGGGCCACTGATGCCCCATTTAGTAACAACTAAGCCATCATAATGCAGTAATGTGTAAATCTCAACTTACAAAATACTTCTGTGACAATTAGACTTAGCAATGACTTACGCACAGCAGGTGCAACCAGGCTCTTGCATCTTAAAAAAAAGGTTCACCTACACTGCTTAACCCATTAAAATCAGTCATTTTAAATTTATTTGGCTATTCAAAAATAGCAGATCTACAAGCTCATAGCGCGGCACCAAGTGCCGCGCTATGAGCTTGTAGATCTGCTATTTTTGAAAACTCATTGAATTTTTGAAAGCTAACATTTTTAACTCAAATCTTTGCTTCTGGAGGTCCTTGGAACAAAACATTTTACAAATGTTTGCTTAAAAAATTATATATTAAAAAATGTGCACAAATTTAAAACAAAAATCAAAAATAGCAGATCTACAAGCTCGTAACGCCACACTATGAGCTTGTATATCTGCTATTTTTGAATAGCCAAAGTATAAAATAATGGTTATAGCTGAAATCTAAAATGAAACGGTATGCGTTCCTGGATTGAACGGGTTAATGTAGAACATATAGAATGTGTGACAGTTAAGATTTAAGATAGCACTGCATTTCCCTAGCCAAGATTCAACAACTCTCTCTACTCATGCACCAGGAATGGCAAGACTTTGAGTATGCATGGACCGGCTTAGGAACCCTTTTAGACAGAATGTCTGCCATGGAGGTTGAAATTGTGATCTCAACCCAGTCAATAGTATATATTACTTTGTTTCAATGAGATCTACAGAATGGAACCCTCAACTCAAAGTGTCAGCTTTGTGGGGTCTGTAGGGACTGCATTTGATATTTTCTGCAGAGAAAGAAAGCAATAAAAACTAGAAAAAGTGCTCCTCGGAGCACAGGTCTCCGCCAGGTCAGGTAGGTTATTGTGGCCTCCTGGTGGCGCTATAATAGGCCAATGTGAAAAGGGTGGCATTTCTTCTTAGGCCTTTCAATGGGACACTGCATTCATGATTTGAGGCATTTTGTTCCAAAAATGTGTTTTGCTAAATTAGACCTGCTGGTGGCGCTATAAAGGCCAATGTGAATGTGAAAAGGGGGGCATTTCTTCCTCGGCCTAGTGGGAATCTGCATGCAAACTTTCACGGAAATTGCACACTGCATTCATGTTTTGAGACCGTTTGTTCAAAACTGACCAATCCTGCAAACTTTGGAAGCCAACCTTAGCCAATGAGGATGCAATATGGGAAATCGGACAGATCCGGGTTGATCACATGACTATAGAGATACTGTGTACCGATTTGCATGACGTTTGGTTAAAAGCTGTAGGTGTAATGGGAGAAAATGGGTTTTGCACAAATCGGCCTCCTGGTGGCGCTATAACCCATGGCCCATGGCCCATGTGAAAACTGTGGGGCAGAGGTTCTGAATTGGCATCCAGGGAGTGGGTGTGCACAGTTTCGCAGCGACCGGGCCAACGGTGCCGGAGATTAGCTGGTAACACACAGACAGGACACACGGACGGACGGACGGAAGGACGGACGGAGGGTAAAACATACTCTCTCGCCATGCCTTTCGGCCTGGCGGAGACAATAACCTCCGTGTATGTTAGTGGAGATCGACTGTCTGTGTCACTCTCTGGCCTGTGAGAAGTCAGTGTTGATCCAATTCCAACATCCAGTCTGACATAACATTGCCTTTCACTTCACCAGGCATTACCTTGTTGTGCAGACCGTTTGTATTGCATAGAGGTGGTTCCTTTTGATGATGTCATGCACGTAGCAGTGTGCACTGTGACCAGCCTTTTATTGAGCCAGACAGACAGACAGACAGAATCACACACAGTGTGTTATTTACAGTAGTAGATGGGCTTCTCTATCATCTATTGTATTCTATCATCTATAATGGGCTTTGATATACCAGGTCAGCTAACAAATGTGATTGCAACAGATTGCAGTGACAGCTGTATGAATTCCCTAATTACACAATGGTGTAACTTTTCATTAATATAGCTTGTGCTTTCCTTTTAAGGCAGCTCTCCACCACACGGAGTTTGGGCCGACTCCGCGTCGGAAAGCGTTGGAAAGCATCTGCTGCTGACAAATTGTTGTCGGGTAGCGTTGTTCGGTCGGTTCGGACCTTTATCGACCCAGAGAAACCGAGTTTGTTCAGTCTTTGGGCCGACTGGTAGAGCTGTGGGGTAGTGAAGAGTGGGGAGAGAGGGGGGTTATAGTTTGGTCCGAGCCGGCTTCAGTGTTGCCAGATTCTGTGAGTGAAACAAGCGACCAGGTCTATGAAAACAAGCCCAAAAGAAGCGACCAGTTTCACCACTTGAGCCCTATTAAATCAGCTATTTTCAAAAAGAATCTTGAAAGCAAACCCAAATAAGCAACTACACTTCAGAAACAAGCCCAAACAAAAGCAACCAGCAACTATGAATATTTACAAGCGACTTTACAGGAAAACAAGCCCCAAGTTACTTATAATAATCAGACCTGGCAACACCAACAGGCCAGCCTGCCAGTGTTAATGCATTTGCACAACTATGTGCGCTGCGGCCGACAGTTTGTGCTGAACTAAATGCCAATTTTTGCCAACGTCTGTTGTAGTCTGAAGTAGTCTGAAGTAGTCTGAAGTAGTCCGTTTTGTGGAGAGTCACCTTTAGATTGCTTGCTTCCCACAATAGCTGAATTTGCATAGCTAGCCCCAGCACATTCCGTGGTGTTTGCTTGGCCATTGCCAGTTTCCTTCCTGATTGGCACACGGGTGCTTCAAAGTCCCCTAGTGACAATTTAGCTTTTGTAATGAGACCACAATACAGTAAGATCATTTATTTTAGTACATGTTCTTATTCCTTTAACTTCTTACTGAAAGTCAGTCCTGTCCCGTCCCCCCCTCCCCTCCCCTCCCACAAACTGACTGTACCTGCATTCATGTGCAGCATCTGAGGGCTAGAGTGGATCATAGAACTGCCATGTGCATAATGATATATTTGGTTGGACAATTATTTTTTTGCCAAGATGTGGGGTCGTGCCACCCTCCCCCGGATTCCCGGCTGTAACTGTAAGTTGCCTTTGTAATGCAAAAGAGGGATGAGGGTCAAGGGGATAGGATGCCAGCATTTAATGTGGATGTTGCTCTGCCTGAAACCTGATGCATTCATTATCCCCTCCCCTGGTGTCATACTGTCTGTGTGCATATTTAGTAGCTACCAAATACAAACCTTGGACAACAAACAAACCTTGGACAAAGACGTTGGACAACAAACCTCAAAAGCTTGTTGAATCGTCTGTTTGAAATGAACACACATTCAAATAGAAACATCCTTCACTTCCTGCTCAACTGATCAATATGTTGTGAGTCTGTTTCCAAAATGTTCAAATCAAAATAAAAGGAACTGCACTTAACTCAAGGTCTCAAAGTCTGTCAGCTGACAGGTGCAAAGCCGAAAACACAAACATGCAAATAACAGTCTGCAGTAACAAACATTGACTATTATTTTAAAAAATGGGAATCGGAAATGTAAGATTTAAAAATTTAGAAATATAATCACAATACTGCATTTCCATGTGCAAACCTTCAAGCCCATCTATGACCTACAGGTCAGCCTGAGATGCACTGTTCATCAGTCTAGTGTGAGCTGGACAAACAATATTAAATAATAGATGATTTTCTTCGTAAGAAGACACAGAAGGAGTCGGAACATTTCAAATAGAGATAATTGGACAAAGCACTTATCTCATCCTCAAGATTTACAAATACATTCTGTATGACCACACAACCACAATCTTCTGTGGAATAATATCTTCAATAATACTTATCTTAAGTTGCATATGACCTTACTATATATAGTATGTACTAAATTGTGTGCCACTTGTGTGTACATTGTAACCATTGCACATTCTCCACATACGGTGGCTACTCCCGGGCAGCTACACACTGTACGACTTTTAAAGTCGTCGGGGAGTCATCAGATCGTTAAGCATTTCACACTACACAAGTCTCTTTTTGAAATCGGCTGTCATAAGTTAATACAATACATCTGCTGATGCACAAACTTGGACACATCATCAGTTGTTTCCTAGAGTCACTGGGTGTTTCGGGGCTTGCAACAGACACCCTCCTCCAGGCGACCCGACCGGAGACCGAGGCTGATCAGACCCCGGCCTGTGTCCAAGTGGCATGCTACTGCCCCCACTGTCTCTCAGGGGCTTAGGGTGGCTGGTGAGATGTTAGCAGCAGGTATTGGCAACACTAGGAGGCTCTGGGCACTGTGGGTTGCCTCCGGGCCTGGCTCCTCCATCGTCTGACCAGAAGTGAGCATTCCTCTGTGCGTTGTGTCGTCGTTGCCGCTGAGCAGAAAACATCTCATTCTACCTTGATGGATTTTTATACCCTCCTTGCAGGTTTTTCCGCAGTCTAATATCGTTGTGGTTTTCACACTATACGATTGATCGCTGACAAGGGATCACACACTGCAAGATATTTCACAGGATTCACGCTGAGAGTAGAGCCCTGCATACTGTAGATATGAATATTACGTCTACACTCAATCAAAGGAGAACATCTATTTCCCCTCCGGCTGGCTGCCAGGGTAGCCTACAACGGAGCCGAGTCTCTCTTTCTCTCTCTCTCTCCCCCTTTCTCTCTCTCGTGTGTGTGCATCAAGTGCAATAAAGAGAAAAATAATAATACAGCAGAAATGCTCTCTCTCTGTTTGGTAATTTGATTGTTTTGCAGTCTCTGCATCTGCTGCTGTATGTGACACTGCAAAATAAAGTGAGTGATTGATGCAACTTCTTGGATCTCTGCGATTAATTGTAACAAAGCGAGACACGAGACTACAGCCCCTGCCCCCTGATCAAGAACTGTGGCTTTTAGATTATGGATATGCTCGACATGCGCGTGGTTGTGGTTTCAATGGATGAAATGATTAGTAGAGGTAGGCCTCTACTAACCATTTAAAGGTAACCAGACTTAAAGGTCTCCATTTCCATCCCTTGACACTGTCAGAACTGATGGAGCATCTTTTCTAACCACACATATTGTCTTCTCTGCCTTGGTCAGAGAACTCCAATGACCACCGCCCTGTGGGTCTGATGCACTCTCAAGCAACAAACTTCGAATTACAAAGTACGTCTGACTCCGTTTGACTCAACATCCTCCTGATTGCTTCTTCGCGTTTTTCAGCCAAATAACGTAGTTACCAAGAACTCAGTGAAACAGCACAACAGAGGTCAAGGTAATCCAGTGGTTCCAGGTGTGCCTTAGTTGGGATTTCATGACAACCACACTATAATTTCCCTTCTATAACTTTCAAGTGCCGCACATGAATACTGCAACAACACCTGCCAGTTAACCCGGTTTCTTTTGAATTTCGTCACTCTCGTCACAAGAGTGACGAGTCTTGTCCATCTTTTTCTGTTTCTCTGTCTGCTGTCTGGTAGGAACAGTGTACTGTGTTTCGCTTCACTCTGTGTCCAGTCCACACTAATTGAAACACCTGTGTGCCTGTGATTCCTATGTGCACACCCTGTGCATATCAAATGCCCACCACCAAGTGTCTAGACATAGAACTACAAGTTAACCATAATAACATGCCAACTAACACCAAAACATAAAGAATAGCTACTACAAATTTAGACTAAACAAAAGATCATCATCAGACTCACCACAGTTCTCCTCATCAGCCTGATTGCCACAGTCATCCACACCATTGCAATGTAGTAGTTGCGGCAGACACATGGTTAGGTTCCCACAGGGAAAATATCCAAGGGGGCAAACGCCCTTCTCCTCTGAGATGTTGAACGATGCTGAGGAACACAAAGGCAGGGCAAATTCAAGAGCATGATTATGATTTCAAAGTTTCTTTTTTAAATTCTTGTCTTCTCTCCCCTAAGTGGGCAGCAAACTATATCAAGAACCCTCATTGTAGATTTCAGTATACATCTACACACCTGCAGCAACCTGAGGAGGCACAAGGGAAATTGGTCTACTAAAACAAATCGAATCATGGATCTCCAATCTCTGACTATGTGGCCAGCTTGTGATGAACTTTTTTTTTTTAATTAAGTACGTATGTACTCAAGTGCTAGTTGGGATTACATATCTGGTGTGTCAGCACTGATGTGTTTATGTATTGACAGTCCTGTTTTTATTTGAACTCTGACCAAGGTACGAATGTTGTAGTAGCCTATTGTTTGTTGCCAGCATCAGTCAGGAGGTTGAAGCCTCTAGGTATGATATATAGTTAAGGTATGACATCTCATGAGATTGTGATACATGCAGCCGCTTTTACAGTGCTTGTTTTCTTTTTTAATAACTACAAATATTTAGGACTAGGAGTTGTTCTTTTTTAATGCAGTTTTCCATACTGAATGTGCAGCTTGATGTATTGGCTGGGGATTATGCTCAGTTCAGTTCAGTTCAGTTTTCATGTATTTATAGTGCAAGTTGCAACATCACCCCAAGCGGTCTCTGTACACTTCACAGCAAAGAAGACAATTTGAAATATATGTGCATGCGTGGCGTGCGCACACACACACACACACACACACACACACACACACACACACACACACACACACACACACACACACACACAATGTATAATCACACAAACAATTGCAGTGGTGCCACAGATGGAAAGCCCATTCATTTCCCCCAGAGATTTCCGATAATATTTATATGAATTATTTTAAGCCTGGAACCAAGCCATCCAGGGCCAGGCTCCTAGTGAATCAAGACCATAAAACATTTGATCCTGTGTATAATAAAAAAAAGAGAACCGCAAAAAAAGGGTATTTATTCAATATAGTATATAATTAAATATTCAAATATTTTTGGACACAGAATCAAATGTTTTAAACAAATTAGTCAGCTCCATATGTGGGTACAAAAGGGTATGCCCATATATGGGCATATATTGATGACATCAGCGATCTCCATATATGGGCATAAAAGGGACAAGGACTGACAGATACAGGGATCCGGTTATCCAGAGCCACAGACCGACCGCTATGCCCATATATGGTCATGTTTATATGGGACCGAGCGACTTCAAACTCGATGCGTTTAGCGGCAAGGACTTGAGGGAGTGCGGTGCCTGCCGTCTAGTAGTTCGGATATTCAGTTGTCCAGAACCGCCGATCCAACCAATATAGCCATTTATGGATATTCCAATATATGGGATCTCCATATATGGGCATAAAAGGGACACAGGTAGACAGACAGATAGCAGAGCTGCCAACTCTCATGCAATGAGCGTGAGACACATGCAATGACGCTCTTCACACTCACTCATGCCACACATCATATTTCTCAAGCCATCAAATCACCCCAAGTGGAAAACTGCGTCAACTGAACTCATGCACCACTGAGACATCCACTTCTTGAGCAATGAAGGGAATTCATTATACTTCAGATTGTATCTGAAGTATAATTTACAGTATATGCATACTGTACGTATACAGTATTGTAAATACAGTATGTTCTATGTTCTACCCTGGAATTTTCTCTGTCCGGTCAAGTTTATAACGTTTTATTAACTTAATTCAACCGGGTACTAATTATTTAGGGACCAACTCCTCTGTGTGTCTCTCTATCCATTGATTGTTACTGTGCTGCCAAGAGCAGGCAGGTATCAAACCACCTGTTCAAATGCACCAAAATACAGGAAATGACATCTACTCTGTTAAAAAGGGGGGTTCCAGCGGGTCCCTCAGCAAAATGAGGAACAGTTTAAACACTTGTTTTTCAGCTATTCGAAAATAGTCGATCTACAACGACAAGCTCGCAATGCGTTGCAAAGTGATGCAAGGTGACCTTATAGATCTGTTATATTCAAGAAATCTGGAAAAAAATGTTTGAGAACTCCTGTTCTATATAGACTGATAGAACATTCTGTGAGCGTATGATCATTTATGCTAATTTCAGAATAGGCATTTATCTCCTTTAGTTACTCCCAGAGTGCTTAAGATGTATGTAACCTATTTAATGCATTAAATTCAGAAAAATGTTAAGATGAGTGAGGATGTCCCTGGATCCCCCTACAGGGGCTAAGCTGAGCATCTCATTTTAAACAATATGCTACCCCTGGACCATATTGTTTCAAGTGCGACCAATTAGCTAATTACAGTAGCCTATTTAGAAACCGTGAAGATCATCTGACAGTCTAAATATAGCTGTCAGTAGCAGCCTAATGTGCTGGTTTTAAAGTGTTTGGGGAGTTTTTTTTAGGAATGCATTCAAAATCTACATCAGTTAGCAGCATGACCTAAATACATACAATTAGTAAAGGGTAAAGTAAATAGGTTTATTATAGCAGTGGTTCTCAAAGTGGGGTTCAGTGACGCACATGGGTACTTGAAGGTGTTCCAGGGGGTCCCCACTCCACAGCTAAATTTGTTAAATATAGCATCAAAATCAGTTTAACCACTATAAACATATACAGTAGGCTACATGTCACATCAAAACACGTCACATTCAAAAATGTGAAAACAAACAATGCATTGTTTGTTCACATTTTTGATGTGACGTGTTTTTATGTGAATTTGTTTTTATGTGACATCTATTTTTTATGTGACATTTTTGATGTGACGTGAAAAAAGATTCCACATTATTATTACAAAGCATACATTAACCACTTCAGCTCAGTATACATTTCGGCCATTTGAAAATAGCAGATCTACAAGCTCACATTCCCAACACGTTGTGAGCTTGTAGATCTGCTATTTTCAAAGTTTTTTTTTAATACATTTTATACATTTGAAACCAGTATAATGAGTACTTTTACTTTTGGTACTTTAAGTATATTCTGATGCCAATACTTTTGTAGTTTTACTCAAGTAAATTTTGTATTCCGGACTTTTACTTGCAACAGACTATTTCTGCATTGCAGTATTGATACTTTTACTTAAGTAAACAATTTGAGTACTTTTTTCACCACTGAACCCAACACATCATTAATCTTAGAAATAATAATTGACCATCCAATTTACTGCAGTCCTGCCACAAAGAGGAGATTCAGATTACACTCATGTTTGTTCACCAGGCTTTTATGATGACAAAACAAATGAGTCTTTTAGTGTCTTTTAGCTAAACATGGCAACACAGTATAATGTGACTTTATTCAAGTATGATATCCTGAAGAGTAACAGGATAGGTGGGCACTACAAGGGACATCTTGATGTAAAATTGGCTATTTTGTCCAAAAGTTTTTTTTAAATCTGGAAAACGTTCTAAGTAAAGTATACATGATTTAGATCATGCTTAAACATTGGACAATTAAGGTCTAATATTTCTACAATTGCTACAAAAAAACTGTATATCCAGTCATTTGGGGGCATCAACAAGAAGTTGAAGGATAAAAGTAAAGTCTGATAATGGTGTACCGTGCATGTTCACATCATGTATACTTTACATTAACACCATTTTTCAAATATGTATAAATATCTTTTTACATTTTGGACAAAATAGAGTTAATAGCCAATTTTACATCGAGGTGCCCAGATGTCCCTAGTAGTGCCCTGTGTGTCCTGTATCCAACAACAAGGCAACACAGCCATAATGACTTTATTCAAGTATGATACTCTGAAGCAATACGGCCAAGTGAAACACACATACATCATGAATCAACGTAAACTCACCAGTGACTCCACAGAGCAGCATCACAGCGACATAAACGTGCATGATGAGAACGTCCGGGACCGGGAGGCAGCGCGAGATCCAAAGGCGCAAAAGTGTGCGTAAAATCACCCCAAAAGTTACCGGAGGAGGAGAGTGTCTGTGTGGCAAAACGGTCTGTCAAGGACAGAGAGATGGAATGGATGATGAGGTATGCGCGACGAGGAGCCGAGGACAACTGATCATTCACCTACAGATTGGTGGTGTGTGCTTCCATCGTCAGTCAGGACAGAAAGAAACATGAATCAGACTCTCTCCAACACTGAGGTGGAAAGTCTGGTGACGCGAGGCTGCTACTCCAACACCAATCAGCAGTGTTGCCATGTCGGCTTATTATAAGCGACTTTGGGCTTGTTTTTCGCTTGTAAATATTGGTTAGTTGCGGGTTGCGTTTTTTTTTTGGCCTTGTTTCTAAAGAGTAATTATTTGGGCTTGTTTCCAAAAAAAAATCAAATCATTGTTTAAACCAGTGGTTCTCAAATATTTGCATGTCAAGGACGCCCAAATTAATGCATTTTTTGCAGACCCTACATCTGAAAAAAATGTTTAACTTTCAAATATATTCCAAATGTTTCACTTTTTCTTTTCAAGATCTTTTTGAAAATACCAGATCTACAAGCTCACATTCGCGACGCATTGTGAGTTTGTAGATCTGCTATTTTCAAATAGCCAATAAAGTGCCCATGTGGCATCTTTTGGGCTTGTTTTCATAGACCTGGCTGCTTATTTCTATCACCTGGCAACACTCTACGTACGCGGCAGATTCGTGGTGCTCTTCCATCCTCAGGACAGTAGACAAAAACATGAATCAGACTCTCTCCAACACCAGTAGCAATTGTGTCCAGGGTTGCCATGTCCGCTTATTATAAGCGACTTTGGGCTTATTCTTCTGTAAAGTCGCTTGGAAATAATGGTTAGTTGCAGCTTGCGTTTTTTTACTAAACTGTAGCTTATTTTGGGCTTGTTTCCTTTAATGTTGTTTAAACCAGAGGTTCTTAAACATTTTTATGTCAAGGTCCCCCAAATTTGGTTGTGTCTGCGGACTGAATTTTTGTTCTTGTGCCAGCTGAGACCTGTGTACCAGATTTGTGTACTTTTGCCAAAGTTGATGGCAAAAGTACATTCCTACACCTATCACCTATGTTATCAATACACAAGGTTTTTTTTTTTTATGCTTTTAACAAAAAAACAAAAAAATTGAAGTTGTGATTCCTTGTCTTAGACAAGGGTCTAAGGCAAGGGTCTGGCACAGTGCAAGTTTAGATGTAAAAGAAAAAGGAAACCAGACCAAAACATTGTATAAATCTCATGTAATTCATACATCTCTGCTGTTCGGCAGAAACCAGCTAACTCATGACAAAAACAAAACAAAAAGTGGAGTTAGGAGGTTTTGTTCATCATTGATCCTTTGTTCCTCAAAGCTCAAAATGAGCTTGGAGGTCAAAAGGGGGTGGAGGCTCCATCTTCTCCACTCTGTATGTCAATTACCCTGCTGGATAAGGTATTGGCTATCACAAATAAACATCTGCTACTATCTTCCCCTAGAACAGCCGGAGGCAGTGGTTGTTTTCCGGCTTTTTGTGTGTGTGCGTCAGTGCGTGTCACGTGTGTGTGTGTGTGTGTGTGTGTGTGTGTGTGTGTGTGTGTGTGTGTGTGTGTGTGTCACGTGTGTGTGTGTGTGTGTGTGTGTGTGTGTGTGTGTGTGTGTGTGCGTGCGTGCGTGCGTGCGTGCGTGCGTGCGTGCGTGCGTGCGTGCGTGCGTGTGTGCGTGCGTGCGTGCGTGCGAGACATCAAATTTCCAGCACCTCTGAAACCATCAGCATGAAACTTTTGTACACTCCCTGGAGGCTAAGCAAGAATTTTTAAAATCAGCCTCATGGTGGCACTATAACAAGCTGCTTCATGTTTTGGCCTTTAACTCTTGAACTGTAGGCAAAGACGGTTCATTTAGGAAGATCCACCATCTCAATTGGAGCCATTAGAGGCAAAATAATACAATAATGTCCTGCAAATGGTCTCCCAAGTGGGCGCCGGCATCTGACGGCAAATCTCGCACACGTCCTATGTTTAGTTTACTGGCGCTAGATCCCGCGAGAGTGTGTTGCTGGCAGGCACGCCGGCATGAGGGAAAGTGAGGGGACATTAGTGGGGGGGCGGGGGGGGTGACGTCAGGACGTTCATTGTATGTTTTGGTGTAGCTCCGAATTGTATACAAATGTAACCAAATAGACCTAGAGTCCTCAGAATTTAGTTACCACTAAGTAGCTCTGGATCTGGACCCGACAAACCTAAAATTCTGTTCTAAAACAGTAGGCGAGATGTTCATATGAAATCTAGCCTAGCTGTAGTAGCAGCCTACAATAAGAGACATTGACAATGACATTAAATCGCATGTTTTCACCTCGATTAATAAGAAATCCATGATCACATATGCCACAGTGCACTTCCACAGAGGTAAAATTTGATGCGCTTTGTGTCGTGCTCTCGGCTCACTTTTAACTGACGGGGGACAACTTTGTTCCCCCATATATTTAATCTAATCCCTGGTGAGTCAGTCTATCATCGCAGCACTTTCTTGCAGCCTGAGCCCCGCGGGCATCTGCTTCTTTCACAGCCAGCATACAACGATTTGTTATGTGTTAGCTTGTCTTGCACCTCTAGTTGAGAGAGAAACTGCACGTAACCAGTAACAGAACGGTCATTGCGGTGAGAGGGAGAGAAGCATGCAGCCAATAAACAACAACGATTGCACAACACAATGGGAACGGTGGGGTGCTAGACCAGTGCCGGGCAGGGGGGGGGGGGGGGAGAATAGACCAGCAGTCGGCGAGATCAACAAATCGATGGCTAAATAGTTCAACATTCTGGCCCTTCCACCTCGAGGTGAGCTGGGGTGGGGTGAGCTAGGATAAGGTGGGGTGAGATGGAGTGAGGTAGGGTGCAGTGAGAGTGAAGTGAGTTGTGTTGAGATGGGGTGGGACGAGGTGGGGTGAGATGGGGTGGGACGAGGTGGGGTGAGATGGGGTGCGGTGAGATGAGGTGGGGTGTTGACATGGGGTGGTGGGTGATTTCATCAACTGATGACACAATGCTGTGAAACATTGTTGTATTGTAATAATTATTGTATAGTATACCATATTGTGCATTCATTCTGAGCTGTAATGCATCTAGTATTACACTTTTGCCATTTATTTTTCTTCCTCTCATTACACAGTAGGCTATAGGTTCTGACATTTTTAATGTATGAAACGTGTGTTGAGCAAAATGTATCATGTGTAATGTTTGATTTTGTTGCGTGCCACTGCCAATCACTCAAGTTGAAGCGTTTTTTTAAGCGTTGCTATATAGTTTAAATTCACATTGAGTATACTAGTGCACCAATACCTGTCTCATATGTTAGGTACACATATAAATGACATGTAAAAGGAGTTCAGACATAAATATACTTTCTGCCCTATAAGTAGACTGAAAGAACGAGCCCAATCGATGGTCTTGAAGGGCAGATCCAAACCCAGCCGCCCGGATTCGTGCTGCGCTTCCTATTGCTTCACCAATCTATGTCAGTCTTTTGTGAGGGTGGGTGGGGTCTTTCATGATCCTCAGGGATTTATTGAGGCAGCGCTGGGTGTAGAGGTCCTCCAGACTGGGCAGCTCACACTCAGTGACGTTCTTGGCAGCGCGAACGACCCTCCTCAGCGCCTTGCGGTCTCTGTCCGTACAGCTGCCGTACCAGGACGTGAAGCTGCTTGTCAGGAGGCTCTCTATTGTGCCCTGATGTCCCTGATGGTGTGGGGTCTCAGGCCGCCGACTTGTTGCCGCCAGAGATCAATCTCACCAATGCTGTGTCGTCAGCAAACTTCACAACATGGTTTGATGTCTGTGTTGCCACGCAGTCGTAGGTGTACAGGGAGTACAGGAGGGGGCTGAGGACACAGCCCTGTGGTGCCCCTATGCTGAGACTCAGTGTAGAGGAAGTACGACCAGCCACTCTCACCGTCTGGGGGCGGGGGCGATAATGCCTGTTTAATTGTGATGGAGCTGTTTTTTCCTTATCACCCACACAAAGTACCAGACACTTTCTAAAGGCGACAAAGAAAATTCAGACTCGGAGACAAGCAGCCATTTGTTTATAACGATTATATTCAGACAGAGAGACTGGGAAGGTTACAGTATCACAGGTATGGTAGGCATCATCGGTCGTGTCTCTCTGAAGTTGAACAGAGAAAGCACTGGATTTAACAGCGTCCGTTAACATAAACATATGACATCATGGAAGACAGATCGAGCGTCCAGCCGTCGGAGGTGTAATCCTGCCATTGGTGGAGAGTGATGATTACGTCGTCGTTAGATGAGGATGATGATGGTAGATGATGGTGTGACATTTTATCTTTGGACAAACAGCGTCCAAATGTCTGGGTCAACACTTTGACCTCGGCTCTGACCGGTCACTGGTCAGTGGTGACTTTGTGACACTGAAAGAAGGGTTAGCGTAGAGAAGAACACCTAGATACAGTGTTCTCAAAACATCCCATATTGACATAACTTGAGGAGCCAACAGATAGCCACAGAAAGCCTGTAGCCAGCTGCTTTGACCTTGTATGAGATACAGGAGAATTAGGAGAATAGACTAGAGTATATGACTGATTTAGGCCAATATGAGACCATTATATTAAATTGACATTTTAAGCAGGTTTATGACCCTAGACACATTATGATAATTGTGATAACGAGTTTTAACTCTATCAAATTGTTTTCACTAAAAAAGTGTCCAGTGAAGTAGAGTCGCTCAATCAAACGGTAAAACATCCTTCTACCTTTAATCTCACCAAACAGGAGAACACAGCTCCTCGAGAAATCTCCATCATAATAAAGAGAGCCGACAAGGGTGGTGCTGTGGTCATCTGGGGGAAAGTGGATCACAGAAAAGAGAACCAGTTATAAGATACCCACATTCTACATGTTGCCTAAAATACACAAAAATGCAGTTAATCCTCCAAGCCGACCCATTATCAGTGGGATAGATTCCATTTCTGAACCAGCTTCTCATATATTGACCACTTTATCAAACTGTTTGTCTTTGCCCTTCCATCCTATATACAAGTCACCACACATGTACTCAAGAAAATATTGGTGATGCATTTATGGTCAGAATGGATGTTACATCTCTGTACAGCAATTACTGAAAAGTAACAGTGTTGAGGAGAACTCCTTATAACGCTATGTACCAGAGATAATCGTCTTGAATGTCCTTGCGTTTTTTTCTATGTGGGTGGAAACAAAAAGATGGCTTTACGCACAGCCTTTACTTAAGTGTGACTAATCACCCTGTGGAAACACGTCTGTAAGCTGTTGCCTTGCTCATTGTGTTGTGTACAAATGAATATTAATAATAATATATTACACTTATAAGCAAAACAATCACCATAAGATTGTAGTTGTTTTGTAATTCATTTACAGTATACACATTCATGGCTTGTGACAAAAAACTGCAGGATATTTTGCAAAAAGACATTGAAAATTTACTTTTTCATGGTTCTTCATGGCCTAGTTTGCCTGTGATTAGATTCATACATTTGTGGGTGGGGCCTATTTCTTACAAAAACAGCATATATCTTGAATACAACACCCAATCATCCCCAAATTGGAATTGCATGTTGAGAGGCCTTCATAGAGCGATATTACTTCTGCCCACAGGCAGCACCACAAACGCACAAAGTTGCACCATCTGTCGTACAAACTCTATTTCCCCCCACAGCTTCCTTGTGTCCTCATGGCTGCACCCCACGACAGACACAGCCCTGGGTAGGCAACCCAGCCTGGCAGAGATCTGCGCCCTCTGAGTCTGATCTCCCCACCGCCCCATTGCATCGGCTGAGACTCACCCAGTGACCCAGCCCATTTCACTAGGAATTACATCATGATATGGTCAGCCTGTCTTTAACTATCAGACTCTCTCTTTTCCCGGTGTTTCACCCAGGTGGGCTTCGGTTTGAGGCATAGTTTCTGTGAGGTCAGCGTTAGGGTTAAGGTTATTTTTAGGCATATAACCACACCCACCTGGGCAAAACACCAAAGAAAGAGGGAGTCCCCTCTAACTATAGCCTAC
Source organism: Gymnoscopelus microlampas (assembly GCF_963454915.1). Lineage (NCBI taxonomy): Eukaryota > Metazoa > Chordata > Actinopteri > Myctophiformes > Myctophidae > Gymnoscopelus > Gymnoscopelus microlampas. The sequence goes on along the minus strand of NC_139955.1, from coordinate 15,603,689 downwards.
TATGGGGTTTAAGTGGTTATACGGTATGTTCCAGACTAGTGTGTGGCTAGCAGTTCCCAGAATCAGATCAATAGCTGTGGGAGTCATTAATCAGTGACGTGGATGACCATGGACTCATTTATTGACTGAAGTGATTACATGTGTTTGCGAGTGCAAGAAAGCAGTTGGAGTGTGTGTGAGCACCTCGTTATACTGCGTCACACAGCACTCGGAGCTTGAGGGTTTGTTCACAGTTGACAGACAATGAATGACCAGAATTACATAATTACATAAGTATCCTTTAAACATGGCATACCATAGTTTCTTTGTTTATGGTGGGGGTAGACGTATATTTTTAATTCACAATTTGCTCCAGTGCTTTTCAGATGTGTGTTAGACAATTGCTCACTTGTAAGTTCAGTAGCTGCAGCATGGTAGCACAGGCGTACTGATATAAGATAAGATAGGATAAGCCTTTATTGTTCCCCATGGGGACATTCAGCTACATAGTAGCAGCAACAGCAGTAAGAGTGAGACACTCTTGTGGTACAGATAGAGAGAGATGAGAATAGATAAAACTTGAAATAACATAAAATAAGAGATGTCTATACATCTACACATTATACATCTACATATACAGTACATTATGAATGGATACGGTGAATATGATGATATGATGAGTTGAGTCTAGACTGTGGCTGAATGTGCTCCTCATCTCCACTAGCACATCATAGAGGGGACGAGATGAGAGACTGCAGGGATGTACTGTATATTATAATATCCCTCCAAGGATGTAATTAAAATATACAAAAAGTTTTGGAAGAGACAGGGAAGCGCTAGTCTGTCAGTCAGGAGAGAGTTAGAACATGCGAGATACATGATTTGTCGTACACTTTGAATACATAACAGTACATCTGCAGTAGTCCACAGGCAGAATACGTGATGTAAAATCAGTTTTGTATTGCATTGGCCACCCACCTGGTGGTTGTTCTGTGTAGTTTCTCTTGTTAAGGCACAATTACACTTTGGTAGAGATTTGGGTTGTGTAGTTACATTCAATTTCTCCCAAAGTAATGTATGTGTGTGTGTGTGTGTGTGTGTGTGTGTGTGTGTGTGTGCAGCTGCCAAATGTGCATGTTTTTTTTGCGCACCTTAACTAATGTCCATAGCATATCATGTACAGTATATATCTGCTGCTATGCTCACGCATCTATAGGTCTTACCTCAGGTACTGCACCGGATAGATATCAATGTGTAAATATGTAGATAATTTGTTTGTTTTTTATTGATTTATTTCCCCCCCTTCTTCTTCCCCTTCTGTTATGCAAATAACAGGAAAAAGACATCTAACAAAAGTAGGTGCATTCTGCATGCACAAACAACATTTGCAGCCCTGTGGCCAATTAGGCCACAGGGCTATTTATGTCTGTGAGCATAAGTTCATCTTCATTAAATGTCCCCACCCTTCCCTCTGTCTCTCCTTTACCTCCCCCTCTATTACAGTGTACAGTACCTTCAGGGGTATGCAGAGCCCGGGAGCTACTGTTGATCCTTTGGCAAATTGTCCCCACACCACTGCGGACAGTGGTGGAAGAAGTAAGCTCACAACGTGCCGTGATGTGACGCACTGTGAGCTTGTAGATTGGCTATTTTCGAATAGCAGAAGTATAGGGCTTAAGTGGTTAATTAATGTTTTGTAGCCTATTAATAATCAAAATCTGATATTTAATAACTATAATGTCAAATAATTGTAGTTGTGTAAAAAGTACAATATTTGCCTCTGAGATGTAGCAGAGTAGGGGAAAAAATGGAAATACAGACATTAAAGTAAAAGTACCTCAAAATCGTACTTAGGTACAGTACTTGAGTAAATGTACTTTACAACACTGACAGTGGATTTTCCCTCACCACACAGCTCATCATGTTTCTTATCACCATTGCTCATATCTGGGTCAATATCTAATTGATGTTGTGGTCCTTTGCTCGTAAAATTCAATTTGGATCCTCCCCCACGAGATAAATTGAACCCTGCTCTCAAAGGAAGAACAAACATGATAGACATGAGAGAGAGAGAAACATCACAGAGTGTACCCCTTGTTGTGTTTGGCCCTGTCACATGCTGCTTCAGTCGATATGTGCCGTTAAGAGGTATGGTAGGGAATCCCTGACACAATATACGGCTTGGTTCCAAGTGTATTCAATTGAATCAATAGACAAGAGGATGGACCACAAAAACTCTCAGTTTATTAGAGGATTTATAGTCAGTTGCCCAGGCACAGGGCTGGACAAACACCCTCGAGGGCTACAGGCCAGGGACAAATAAATGAACACACCAACATAACAAAACCAAACTAAAATCCACTTTGACCAGACGCAAGTGTTTAGTGTAACACGAGTGATGCAAAACAGCAGTTATGCTGGCTGCAAAGAAACAGCAGACAATGGTATCCTACAATTACAAAAGAACTGATTTAGGTCCACATTTAGATTACCAAACAAACACACATCCTCAAGCTAAGGGCCAATCATACGTTGTGAGCTTGAAGATCAGCTATTTTTGCTATTATCGCATAGTAAAGGATAGAAAAGCTTAAGATCAAAGTTGTTTGAGTCCACTAAAACACTAAAACTACTGGCAAAGACAATTCCGGCATCCCTTATCATTGGGGCCATATCCTTATCCAAACTAAGTAGACGCACCTCCTCCAAATGTGGTAACTGCCAGTGATTGCAGGAGTAGAACAGTACCTTGCCTTGACTGTAGCCATTTTCTTTAACATTCCTGGCACCTGAAAACTCTTCACCACACAACCAATTTGTGGACATAACCTTACCTTGGCTACCAAATATACCAAGCTAAAGATAGCATTTATGAGAGGTTGAGACTTTTAACCTAAGTAAGGAATGCTTCCTCCAACCTGCAGTCAAGTAATCCCCACTTCCAAACAGTAACTCACTGAGAACATAAACCTGTCTTTTCAATGTGACTTTTGTGATCAGTTGCGCCCAGTCTGAACTCAGCTGTGTCCACTTATGTGTGTCAGTTGTCACTTGACAGTTCAATGTGACATCCCTGCACAGATTTGTGATCCAAATAATTAGGCTGTCGGGGGATGCAAATTAAACAGAAAATATTCATACTTGTGGATCATAGGCAATTTTAGCCTCAGCCAGCAAGGGGGAATGATTTTGCCATGAGACAAAAAAAAAACACACAATCTGTTTACAGTAATGCCACTTGTATGCCAATAACAAATCCACATACGGTTGAACTACTTGTCCCCCTGTCTCTTTTGCACACATCCACTCTGCCAGCTTGCAGGGAAGAAATTGAATTTTGACCTGCAAGCAATACCACTCGTAACTAGGTCGTGTCAAACCAGACACGGGGTTTGAATCTCAATAGAAGAGCAGGGAGAGACCAAATACAACCAAATACCCTGTCCTCTATAATATCGCCACTGTCCATGGTTGATGGTTGAAAAGATGGCAGTTTGTGAAACAGTACTCAATTTGACAGAAGATTATACAGTGCAAATACATCCTAGCAGTGCCAACTGTTAGAAAATGCCTAATTTGTTTAAGTAGTTGTCAGTTAAAATTGACAGTGTTGGAGACCTTCTTAATATTACTTTTAAAAGTTGGGGTTGAGACCAGGATGACTCGAATTGGAACTTGAACTGTGTTACCAATTCAAGTTCCTCGTCCCCAGGAACACATTTGAAGTGAGTATACCGTTTCAGCTGGCCTCTCTGTGAACATCATGCACACAGTCTCTCAGTCTTTTTGATGCTTAAAAGCAGACATGAATCAAGGAGCCAGTCTTGAACACTTGCAAGGAAGCCTCTGTGGAGTCCCTACCATGTGACACAATGACTACATCATCTGCATACATCTGGGCACAAACGTTTTGACACACATCTGGTAGGTCATTGATGTTCAAAGAAAACAAGATTGTACTCAGTATTGAACACAGGGCAGTTGAGGTAGGGAGATTTAACACCATCAATACAGAGACATTGTTTTCTGTTATATAGATCAGATTTAAACCATTTTATAGCCTCATGTGAAAAGTTAAAGTGAGTTAGTTTGGACAAAATAAGTTGATGGCTAACTGTATCAAAAGCCTTTCTCAAGTCAAGAAACACGGCAGTAACACAAGGATTCTTATCCAATAAACCCTTTGTCTTCTCAATGAACACACAGTTGGCTGCTTCTGTGGAATGGCGGGCACGGAACCCAAACTGCATGGGATGCAGAGGGGTATGACCTTTGTCAAGATGTTTAATGACCATTTTTCTGCAACCTTCGAGATGACAGGGAGGATACTGATGGGCCTGTTAATTGCCCAGGTCAAATTTTTGGAACTGTACTATATAGCCACTTTCACCATATGAACACTGGAAAATGTCCGGGGAATCATGTCCGGACATTGTCCGATGTTGGTCGTTCACACATGTAGCATGCAACAAGAGAATGTCTGTTTCAGATGCGTTCACACATTAAGGTAAATACTCTGTTTGATAAGGTGAGGGGCAGGGTCTGGGGTAATAGATGCACACAGCTACTCCCACGTAAAAACACAGGCACAGCCTTAGGGAGATGCAAGGATCAAATGCAATATTTTTCAGAGAACATTGGTCTCTATATATACAGCCAAGTGCGCACTGCTCGTTGTCTACAATCAGGCTACTGCAGGAAAGAGACATTTATGTTCGATCAGTGAATATTCCAAGTCGAACGCTAATAAAAAGCAGAATGATTACACTGGTTTTCAGTTCTCTCTTTCTCCAAACATGTCGGGAGGGGGGAGGCTTCACCTGTCGACAATAGAAGCGTCATCAACACGTCCGCGCTGAATGTAAATTCACTGGACTATCACCGCGTCCATTCACAGGTTTGAGCCAAATCGGACATTACCCAGACTTAAGTCAGGGGTCCTGCCCGCTTAAAATCCGTTGCATGGTGGATCGATCCGTTTCCTACTGATCCTGAATGTTGCGTTCATACATACTGTACAGCCCTCGTTTGAACTCTGGAAAAAATACAGTGCATGTCTGAAAGTGGCTTATCTAATTGACAAGTTGACCAGATGTGTGATAGGTTGCAATAGTGATTCCATGTAGCTTTAAAAAGTGTCCAGCCCATACACAACTTTTTGGCTTTGGACTAGTTTAGTGTTCCAATGATTTTTGCCACTTCGGCCTCTGAGATTTCTTCTAGATTGAAAAACAGGGTGTTCACTCTTAATAGGGCTGGATAGAAACTTGGAGGGTTTAAAAAGTTGTGTAATCTCAGAGACCGAGTTCAGGAAAAATCATTAAACTTAGATGCTAGCTAGGGTATATGGATCCTTCACCAGTGTACCATTAATATTTAGCTGTAGCTAGGGTATATGGATCCTTCACCATGCAGTGCACAATTAATATTTAGTTGTAGCTCATTAACTGTTTTGATTATTCTGTTTATGAATGTATTGGCAAACCTTTATCCCATTTCCTTTGGCACGCTCAATAACACTGATGAAAACTGTTGCTTTGGCCTTCCTTATAAAATGTATTACCTGATTTCTAACGTGTGTAAATGTCTGTCTATCTGTGGTCAGGCCAGACTTTAATGATTGCTTCTGCTGGTCTCTGCTCTTCATTATGACTGACTTAATGCATGCGTTGCAGCGTTGTCAGCTTGTAGATCTGCTATTTTAGCTACTTTTGGAAATGTTTGAAAATGTTCACGTATAATGACATGCCCAAAATAGGGAGGGACGGCAGGCTGAAACTGGTTAAGTCATTCTGTGGGGTTTATACATATTTAACCAATGAAACAAGAGCTTGTGACTACATAACATTGGATCAATTGGAACATGGTTCTTTTTTCCCCATTTGCTGAACAGTTTTGGACATATATACATACAGTACTCCACAGAGCCTGCCTTTGAGGTTCTCTCTCTGTCTCTGTCTCTTAATTAATCCTCCTTTTCCACACAGTGTCTGGAGCAGACAGACATGAAACATGAGGAAGCATTGTGGAGCAATTTATCTGTCCTGTTCAAAGAGATGAGAAACACAATTGAACCGAGCAACATAAAAAATATATACCCAGATGATTAAACAGAGGAGAGGGGTGGAGCCGAGGTTGGGTTTTGAAAGGGAAGCAGTGTCTAGTCATTATTTATTTCCCCTTGGCTTGAGATCATCTCATTTGCGAGGGGGTCTTATAGACACACTCACAACAAACAAGACATCATTACATATGGGTAGACTGAGGGCAAAAGTAACAGTGGGCAATTGTAACACACTCAATAATTCTTATTGGAAACAAGTTGAGGGATGAGACTTCTTCTGCACATGCTCAGTAAGGTCCTCTCTCTGCCTAATGATCATTTAACCTCAGCAGAGCTTTCCAACAAAAACTGATTTTGAGGTGTAAAAGTAGGAAGTGAATGTACAGTGTATTTCGTTCTGCTGTCTAAAGTTTAGATGACAGCAAATTTAAACTTAGATGAATTGTTTCTCTATTATTGGTTACAAATTAACGTTAGCAGCCAATGCTAATATAGGTATTTTTAGCTAGGATATGGGATTTCATCATGGCTGCTCGAGCGGGGTCAATTACATTGAGTTACAATGTAATAAGATTGTTTGAAAATGAACATATTTCATATATGTTCATAAAATTAAAAAAGAGAGAAAAAAATAATTTATTTGAAATTAAAATCATTTTATATAAATGTAAAAATAGTAATAGTATGTAACAATATTACCACTAACAATGTTACCACTAAGATTAGAAGAAGAACCGTCTGGGCCTTACAACCCCAGATCGATCACCAAAGCACAGGCCTATCTATCACCCTCCCATTGAGGCGAAGGGTGATCATCGTATAGACTCAAGGTATACCACCTCGGCCCCACTCACTCATCGAGACTTAAGGGGGGCGCATGCTACCATTTTCGGTGGTCACCTTATCACCTTATCACCGCGGTGGTGATAGAGAGAGCTCTCTCTATCATAGAGAGCGCTCTCTCTATCACCTAAAGGGTGATAGGGTGACCACCTCATTATTTGGTAGCATGCGGGTCCCTTAGACTTAGAGTGACAGCCTCGCGCAGCCAGTGCCTAAATAACTAAGATAAATACAGTAAATATAATAATAGTAATCTCTATTACAGATGTGCTTTTAATTGCCTGGCAATTGTAACACTAACTTATTGCATTAAAAGTAATACTTATAAATGGTATTATTAATTAGGGCACATATGTTTCTTATATCAAAAGATGACTAGTATATTTCAAGTAGTCTGTGAATTGTGAAGGTAAATGTAAATAGTGTTACTTTTGACCCCAATGTACAATACATATACACAGATACAGTACATATACAGATAGTTGGATACAGGATAGGTGGGCACTAGGGACATCTGGGCACCTCGATGTAAAATTGGCTATAAAATGAAGCTGATAAATGGGTACTCTTTCCTGGTTGGCTGAAAATGTGTCACCTACTTGAACATTTATTTTCTGTTTATCAAAGAGCTGGAGAGACAGGGAGACTCCTGCTACAGAACAAATGCTCTATTAGCAATGCTATAGCAAAATGTTTTGTTTTAACCCCAAAAATATCACCTTTATATCTTTAAACATGGTATGCTGCCGTGTTAAGTGGTCAGATGGGTGGGCCGTGAACGCTTACGAGATTTTCAAGTGAGTCCTGATCCAGAAAAGGTTGAGAAGCACTGGTTTTGTAAGTGCAGTACTGTTTGCTGTGCTGTGTGAACTGCAACAATAACAGAGGCAGCTACTGCAAGTGCACAGTATGTGGTCCTACTATAATCTGTTAGGGTTTGTTGTGTGTGGACCAGAGTAGCTGCTACCTGTAATGACAGCTAATGGGAAATACAAACAAAAATAGACTCTATTCCTACAGTAATGGGGGGATTGTATGAATGCAGTAATAAATGGACTCAAGTCAAAGTGGTTTCTGTTTTTCTCCCTCCTGATTACCTCTGGCTAAAGAAATAAGAGAATTCCTGGAAAACGTGGGCAACCTGATCACCCCCAATCCCCCAATCCCCACCCCGGAGCGCTACTATATTCAATTACAAGACCCGCTCCTGTTCCAGGAAGAAAATCAGTGGTCGCCATATCTTTTCAAACTGTTCAGGTTGGTCCTTTATGGTGTATCTAATTTTTCCAAATGGAAACCTCTTTCCCTTTCCAACACATTAAAAGGAGCTTCTTTGCTGCAATCAGTCCATATGACAAAAGATGTTGCTGCGTCTCTCTTAAAGATCTCAACACATCTGATATTCTCAAAATGATTAAGACTGGCTCAGATGCCTGATTTATATTGTTGCGTGCTAGTGTTGCGCTAAAATAGCAGATCTTCAAGCTCACAACGTGTCATGAAAAAACGTCTCCAGACTCTCCACATTGAGTTCTGATTCTGCATGGGGACATAAAGCAGACCTGTCCCAGATGACCTGAGAAGTCTGGATTGTTCCTGATGTAGCACAAGATCAAGAAATGTGACCAGAAAGGAAGCGGGTGAGCAGATCTTAAAGAGCGTGAGAGGTGCCAACATGTTTCAACAGATCAAGGATGAAAACCTTCATACTGTATACGTATATGCAGCTTTGAAAGTTAAAATTCCATTAAATAATGAAACTGCAAGGAGCAATTATGGGCCAAGCACCAAAGGGTATAGATGGGGAAACTAATGACTATAGTGCAACTTGTGATGAAGAGCAGGTTTCATTCAAATCAGCTAACACAGCACATCTGCCCCTCCCTTCCCTAAAACACTAAAACATGCTGGCCATAACTCCAAGTCCTAGACTGTTCTCCCTCCTGGCTCCCAAGCTGTAGACTCACCTCAGTCAGGACTGAATGTTTACATACATTTCATCACACATTTAAAAAAATAATTATGTGACACAATTGCTAATTGTTAACTGTGCTCTAACAATGTATAGATAAATAAATGTTTAACCTAGTTTTGTTGTAGCACTTAAGTGATTTGCAATTTACTCTGATCTTTCACTATGTTCAGGGCAATCCACATGTCTGTTTAGTGGGGTGAAGTAGATCAAATATTTTGTAATGACAAAGCATGTCTGCGAAGTGTCATTCATTGCATTTATTGCTTCGTTAAGTATGCCTCCAAAAATGTGTTTTTGCTACTTGCACACCTGAGAGAGAGAGAGAGATAGAAAGAGAGAGAGAGAGAGAGAGAGAGAGAGAGAGAGAGAGAGAGAGAGAGAGAGAGAGAGAGAGGGTTTCAAAGTGAAATTTCACTTCCTTGAGTCAGCAAAAGGGTAGTGAAATATTGATGAGATAAGCAGCACCACCATGTTTCAATGCACAGCCATTTCAAGAGGGTTACTGTATGGTAAATTTATACAGCTACTTTTCCCAAAGCACTTTACAATGAATGCATTAGTACATTAACATACACTGATGGTGAAGGCAGGCATGCATGCTTCCAAGCAAGGCCAGTGGGAGCAGAGATCGGATGTTCCGAATTATAGTCATCACGTCTTTATTATGATTCAGAGAGTTAGTAGAATGTTCTTCTGCAGAACATGCTGAATTAGCATGAGTACGAGCTGACTGAATGCTACCATGCTAAATCCCAGGACGGACTGAGCTGTGTTTGGTTTTGCAGAATCGGTTTTGCAGAATCGTTTCAAGAATCACTGAACTTTTTATAAGACGTTCATGAACGTTAAGACGTTCATGAAGGTCTCTTTGACCAAAACGTCAACTGTAGTGGCACTCCGTCTATTTCTCTTGAAAAAATTCAACAAAATAACATTCTTTTCAAAATCATATTTATAATATAAATAAGTCACTCCAATATAAAGACAAACTCAATGTATCATGAATATAAAGCTACGTAGAGTGTGGCAATTCATAAGTTGCAAAGGTCAGGGATGGACAAATACACAAAGGAGTCCAGACACAACAATGACAATGGACAGTGTTGCATCTATTTGCACATAGCTGCCCAGTACATGTACACACTCTGTAGGCCTCTGAGCAGTTCCACTGAGGATTCATTGGGCATCAATTAATTTAATCAAGCATAGCTTGCCAGTCTGGGCACTCACACTGATGGTCTTAAGGTGACAACAATGGAGCATTGCGGTACTTCAAGCAGGCACAGAAGTCAAGCCGGTCGCACGCTCATACACCCTCCAATCACAAGATCACAAACGTGACACGTTGTGAGCTTGTAGCTATTTTTGGTAAAGAGATTTGGTGTAGAGGGAAAAGGAGCGCACCAAGTATAGAGACAACTCATGTCCAGTTACAGAGGGTTTAAATAGTTAAACAGATAAATAGCAGAGATTCAGTGAACAAACTCAAACTCAGCCTACTCCTTTAGCAGCATTTAGTTCTTCACTATGTCAGTATTAAATGCAGGTTAATATTGTATCATTTCTTTTCATTTCTGTGTATGTTTAGGTTCTGCCTTTGAGGGGTTCATGTTTCTGTTATCATGTCCATGTAACTACAGCCCAGAGCACCCACTTTGCGGCGAGATCAAAGCGTGACGCGACTCTCTCTTTTACGGCTCTGGGGAGAATGTGATCTCAGAGTCATGTGTCATGCTTGCATAGATTGTTCTGGAGCATCACTCCACACCGCCAAATACAATGTAAATATCTTGACGCGAGTGTCTGAATGAAAGAGAGATAACTATGTTTTCACCTTGCACCAGGGCTCCCAAAGTCCTTTTTTTTATCTTCAGAGAACAGGCCTCTGGTGTATTGTCTTATGGTAACAAGGCCACACAGTGGGTACTGAGATTATTCAACAAGGGAGCTGTTGAATCAGAAATGTTTGCATATATTGTATTTTTCACTTGTAGCGCGAGGTCTGGGGGAATGTATATAAAACAAATATAGATCCTATTATTAAATTATAGAAAAGAGCTATTAGTTAACACATTCACTGCCAGTGGTTTTCTAAAACAGACTGCAGCCTCTGTAAAGGATAGGCAAAGAATAAGCATTGTGCTTCAGCCTATTCCTTTTTTCGGTCATTGAATTTGGATTGTGTGAGTGAGTTGGTTGGGTACATTTGTGATGATGATTTTTTCACACAGACCAAAATAAACCATTCATTCATTCAACCATTAATTCACAGAGAAGATAATGTGGGAAATGTATAGATGTGGTGGGTGCATTCAGGGGCAACGAGCATGATAACATCCCATTTTGTTTATATTCTGAACTTCAGACACCCTTGGGCTCTTCATTGTGCATTTTGCACACAATGGAATGAACTGTTACAGTATACGTAATGTTGATAGCTTACAATAATGTAAGTTTAGGCTCACAAGTTCCATTGTCATGGTTGTGTATAGCCTAATGTGAAAAGTGTATTAAAAGGAATATTTAAGACCCAAAATCTCCTATCAATTACTCACACCGCGACTTGAATTCATGGATGTTGTTTTATGTTGCATTCCTTCACAGTGGATGAAGAATCCAAAAATGAAGAATTTAAGAAAAGAGGGGTCCAGGACTAACAACAGCAAAAGTATTGTGAGCTTGTAGTTGCCAAATGTTGCTAGGGTTCAAGTTATAATGTCTAAGACAGTTGACAGTTGACTGTTTATAAACGGCAACAACATCGCTTTCAGAGTGTCATTACTTCCAAAACACCACATTTTCGCTCACTTCCAGAATAAAAAGACTCACATATGAACGGGTGGCACGCCTGGGCGAGCGTCTAGTAGTGACCTCCTGTTGGAGGAACCCCATGCTCAGGTTTTTCGCTCCCTGCTTGAGGATTCTACAAATGCCTTCAAAATCAGTAGTTCTCAAACTATTTTGTAACTTTTAACTTTAAGCCTATATACTTAGTTGACTGGGGTCCCCCGGCAGTCTTTACTTGGTTCCCTCCTTTTGTCTCTCTACACCGAATCTCTTCGCCAAAAATAGTCAATCTACAAACTCACAACGCATCACAAAGTGACACATTGTGAGCTTCTATATCAGCTATTTTCGAAGAATGTTCAACTATTATGACAAACCGAGAACAGACTAAAATGTAAAAGTTGGCATACAAATGTTGATACATGTTCCAAATTAGAGATACAAATATAAACACTTATTTAGAGATGCAAAATATAAAGGCAGACAGAAGATGGAAGTAGGTAGGCCATGCCATTTGCCCTACTAACACATCTATAGTGAATAATATGTTTGGAAACACTTTTTCCTGGAATTGTTTCATTTTCAAGTGGAGTATAATCTCATCCTATGCTCTGAAACAAACAGCGCATTATCTGAATGGTATTTTTTATGTATGCTCATAGCATATTTTCTTGGTGGTCTCTGGGGCAGCCTTGCTCTGCGCGGTGAGCTATTACAGAGTATGGAAGCCACAACCCTGGCATAGGCAGTGCCCAGACCTTAAAAGAGTCCAAATCACTTCAAGAGTAGGCTACTACAAAATAAAATGTTCATTCCAATTCACTTAGGCTGCCTTGGAGCTGCTTCAACTGGATTCCTATTCAGTCAACAAAGATTAAATGTTCACAGTGATTCTGAAATAAATGCCAGAGGGTTTATATTTCAGAGGCTGGGGTGTGAGTCGTGCACTGAAAGCAAAGGATATGGCAGACAGGAGGCACTGGGTTTGCCGGCAAATAGCTGTAGGGCGGTAGAAGGCTTTTCAGCCCACCACTGTGTTCCGTGGCAGAACAGTGGGCCAGGCGTGCTCCAATACCGTGCTCCAATACCAATACCGTGCTCCAATACCTCTAATCAACTGATTATTTACTTGCATAGGCCTTTATATTCCCTGAGGAACATAGGCCATTGATGAAACACCTCCATCCTCTTCGGTCCTCTCTTGCCCTCTGCTCCAGTTGTTGCCATGACAGCCCTTGTGCCTTCATCTCCTGCTCTGTGGTTCTTCTCCAGGTGGTTCTTAGTCTGACACTCAGCCTGAATTTTCACTCAATTCATTTAGTTTCACTCAGCGATTCAGGGGCTGGAGCTATAGACCCCTTAACAGATGACGTCACACTGGTTGCAAGCGTCATACTGCGCAAGTGTCAAACCCATTCTGTCAGGTCTCACTAGGGCGTGCAGCACTAGCCAACACACAAGAGGGGGTTGGGTTGTGCTGAAACCAGCGCACCCCGAAACAACAGGTTGAGAATTGATTGTATGAAACAATCACCTGTGCATCCAGTCTCAATGTTGGTAAACAGATAATTGGTCTATAGGTGGCTCTAGGCCTTCCTCTCTTCCTCCTGCCTTGCGGGTTCCATGTTAGAGCATGTTTTGTGATTGATCGGTCTTCGAAGTGTGTGACCTATCCATTTCCATTTCCTGATTCGTGTTTCCATTGTGTCTTTTTTCTTGTGAGGTCCCACAGGTTGGCATTGGTGATGCCTAGGAGGCGTTGAAAAATGTTTGTATTTTGTTGAGTATGTTGGTAGTTATATTCCAGGTTTCTGAACTGTAGAATAGGGTTGATTTGACATTTGATGGATTTTTTTTGCTTTCCAGATTGTAGTCCTTGCTTTTCTTATTCTGGCACTGACATCCTCATCTGTTCCTCCGTCCACAGTAATCATGCTCCCTGGGTAAGTAAAACTGGCCATCAACTCAGTAGATTCTATGATAAAGGCCATGCACCATCAGCTGTACGTATGACAGCTCTATGTTTGATTGTAGCTTGAAACAATATTGAAGCATCAGGCAGGTGGATTGTGCTATGTACTGAGAAGATGTAGTAGTCTCCAATGATTCATAGGAGCTGTACTGTGCATTCCGTATTGATACTAGTTGTACACTGTTCCCCAGCAGCGCAATTCCATTGAAGGTCAATACACTGTGCTTGCTTTCCTTCCTGAGTGTCCTATTGACACTGACGACACTCAAATGCACGTGGATCGATCAAAGCTATGAATCCTGTTGTTCTTTTGCAATAGATTTGTACCTGTACACTGTGTGATTTTAAACTTGTAATTTGTGATAAATGTACAATTTATATTTCAACAATGTTTGCTACAATTTCTGAAACACAGTCCCTAGGCTACACAGCCGTCCACACAGTCTAGTGACTAAAACAGACCAGAGGCTACATATGTCGAGTTCAATAGATTTGAATAGAATAAGAGGGGCCAGGACAGTCTTTACCACATCAACCATTACAGTCATTACAGTCATTACAGTCATTACAGTCATTACAACCAAGCCTGACCAGCTAACCCTGGCACACTTGCACCTGTACTACTGGGGTGTACACTACATCAGTGGTTCTAAACCTTTTCAGGCCCAAAATAATCATATTTGAACTGGGGACCCCCCAGAATGAACAGGGGACCCCCAAAATAATCAATTTGAACTAGGGACCCTCCACCCTGACAAGCACTTTGTAGGAGTTGAGGCATTACATTAAATTTGACTCTGTTCCACAGATAAATATTGTGAAAATAGCCCATCCACAACCTCACAACGCCTCAGCTATCTTCACAATGTTTGCCCTTTTCATATATTAGGGCCTATTTGACAATTTGGCCAATATTTGACCAGTTTTTATGTATATTTTGTTGATTACTTTTGATGCAGTAATGGTCTCTTTTCATTTCATTTGTTTTATTTATTTTTTTGGTATTAAAAAGGTCTTTAAAGTCCTTAAATTGTCACTTAACTGTCATCTAGGGACCCCCAAAAATCCTGTGGGGACCCCCCTGGGGTTCCCGACCTACAGGTTGAGAACCACTGCACTACATAACCATTACAGATGCCTTGATAAGGATAACTGTTGTGAGACTCATTCTGTATTGTAATATTCAATTAACTGGCAATAAACAATCTGGCATCTGTCTACATAACATGCTCATACATGTCTACATAACATGCTCATACATCTAAAATGTAACTTAGATAGCATGTTATGTAGACAGATGCCAGGTCATTGTTGGCTTGGCATCCTATTGTGTGTATAGTTTCAATGTAGGCTGATGATAGGTTCTTGGTTTACTTATGTATTAGTCATTATTCGATTATTGGTTTACTTATGTACTACTTTATTAGATTACTATTTTTATGCATTTGATGTATTACAGTATGTGTATTATGATGTATTATCTTGTGTCCTTGCTTACTGTAAATCGCTCTGGATTAAGAGCTAAATGTGTCTGCTAAATGCCTAAACTGTAAACTGTAAATGCATGCATTCACTGCATGGTGATAGATTGTACATTTATACTTAATTTTTGTATGTACTATACTGATAGATTATACCGTATATGTTAATTCAGGCAGACCATGTGCAGAGAAGCCTAGTGTCAGAAATCTATTTATTCTATTTTTATTTGATCATATTCTTCTTAGTCTTACCTCTGCCTATCCTGTGTTTCAGTCTGGATGCAGGCAACCCCCCCCCCTCCCCCAGGCCCCCAACAAACTCTCCACTTGCTACCATGTGAGCAATCTGGGAACCCAGCTTTTTTTTTTACAAGTGGCATACTTTTCCCCAATTATATACAAAATATGTTATTAATCTGACAATGAATAAAGCCATCTCTCTCTCTCTGTCTCTTTCCACCTTGTGCGCTAAGAGAGTGGAGTGCAGTGCCAGTGGAAAAAACAACGCAAAACTTTCATTTCAAGCCATAGCCTTTGAATTTCCTGGTGACAAAATCACATTTGATACACGGAAATTACAGCCACACTTGGCGGAAAGATCGGGGAAAGATCAGTGATATGCGTTGGGGCTATCAATCGCCTTGTGTGCCTTTCTTCTGACTCTGATTATCTCCAGCACTCCCCAGTCCAGACCCCAGTTACCTATGTATATATTAAAAATATGTATTTGAGCATGAACAATCAGGGCACCAAGCAATTGTGTGGTTTGAGTGTTTGCTAAATCCACCCCTCCCACCGGTGTATGTTATCTCCTATCTCCGCACACACACCAGAACAAAACATTCTATAGCATCTTCAAGCACCTCAAATGTGCTACAGCTAATGTACTGTATACTAAACTAAATCATTTTACTTGTGTACTCTTCAGATGTAACAGAGGAAAAGTTAATTGCAGAAGGTGAAGACAACAGTAGTTTTTCTGGTACATTTCTGAGAGATAGGCACTGAAAACACAGTCTGAAGAGACAAGCCACCATTTGTATGCATGGCTGGCAACTGCATGTACGTGATTCACTTTGAAGTCTGTGAACCTGCTTGTCAGACTACAATTGCAGTATTGCTCTTGGAAATGTATTATCACATTATGTTTGCGTGTTATATATAAAACAAATTGAAGAACTGTGCGTTATTCATATGTGAAAATGCAAAACACCAAATCTCATGTTTGCCTTTGTGCTTTTCAAATCCTTCCACCACTCATCACCTCCATTTGTTGACAATGATGACAGTAATTTTAGCAAACACAGGCCTGTTTGACCAGCAAAACAACGACTAATTCATGAATGACTGCCAGAGTAGTTTACTGCAAAACCAGGGTCAGGGGTTAAGCAATTACAAATGGGATTGGCTTTCAAAATAGTCAATGGGGCTTTGCCCTCAATGCCCTCATATCTGACTAAATACCTCACAAAAGTGAGCGACACCCACTGCCACAACACCAGAGGGAGCGACAACCAGGCATAAAAACGCAGACGCCTCCTCCGACTCCGGGGCGTCTATATCTGCAGGCGCCATTTTTGGGAGGGCAAGCTCATAAGAGGCAGCAACTAGGTGGTTGGAACTTGCCAAACTCACTCGGATTTGTGAACTACATCAGATTTTATTGCAGTCTTAACAGGGCCCCAGAGACATGGTCAGATTGGACATGGCCGTTTGTGTGCAGCTTGGGATGAGATTGGTTCAGAACGAAGATGTGTTCAACAGCCTTCATGCTATGTTATATTGTCATTGTGTCAAATTGAGGCTTCACCACATCGCCAATCTATAAATTATAGAGTGGCAACACGGCAAAAGTTGTAACGGTTATATTCCTGGGAATTGTATTATTTTATTTATTTATTTATGTACTTACTAACCATTATATTATACTGCTCTGCGACTTTGATGTTATAATTGCTTTCAAATGTCTTGGAGTGTTATGTCTTGTGTTATGGTTTCAGTGCCATTAAAATATAGAACACAGACTGTCAGTGTCTCAAACCGATTTCATTTGTATTTGCCGTTTTTGTCAACAAAAAAAAACAACCTCAATGGTGGTCAATGGTCTTTCAAAGTTGATACTGTAGGTCCAAAAATGTAATCATAAATATGTAATTCATTGTAGATTTTATTTATTTAATTGTGGTATTTATTATCTAATGTTTGGACCTCAAAATCTCCATAGATAGCTGTGTTCTGACCTGAATAGCATGATGAGGATGTTGGCTATAGACAGAAAAGGCAATTGTGCAATGTGGCCTGCATATTTCATGTATTTTGTCCATTTCAGTGACTGGACTGACAGAAATGCTTTGTGACTACACTGTTACTTGGATTAGATTAAACTAAGTATTCTGGTATAAAATATGCATTTTAGATGTAACCAAGTATAGGCCTGGATCCATAACTCCATGTCTGGCATTTGTTATAAACTTAACCGCTTGAAAATGGATTGAAAATTCAGGGAGTTGTGATGATTTTAATAGTGGAGAGACCGTCTGCTTCAATGGACATACATGCATTAGAAGGCTTGGCTGCCTTCTCCAATATGGCGGCCGCAGAGACAGGTCGCTTCAATAGACTGCAGCAGCCAATGAGGTATCCATGTTTCTATATCCATGTGGTACCACCCACATATAGAACAAACATGGGTAAATTATCCTTCTACTACACTGCCACCAAAGTGTGGAATGCCTTGACCAGCCCTTACAAAATGTGGATCACTGGCTTCCTTCAAAACAGGCCTGAAAAGTAATCTTTCAGGAGGCCAAAGGGGGAGGTAAATCTCACTTAGAAAGGTGATGGCATTCACTGCCTTCATTCCTACTCTCAAATGAAGGCAGTTGATGCCTTAGTTGATGTTGATTTGTTGATGTTGAATTTATGCTACCGGTATGTTGAATTGCATTGTACTGAATTGAATACATATGACCACAATGGAAACAAGTCCTCAGGACTTTTGTGTTATCCTTTTAGCCCAAATGTATGGCTGTATCACCGTCCTCTCAGCTTAGCATTGTTGCCGTTCAGGCGGAAACATTGTGCGTCTGTAGATGTATGACAAATTGGCAAAAATTGCCAAAGCATATGGGGCAGCTTAAGTGGTTAACCAACCTCTAAAATTAGATTAGAAAATGTTTTAATTTATGTACTTAACATTACACTGATGAAACCTTCTGAAAATCACCATCTTTTCGGGTCGATGACGTGATTTGGGGGTTTGTACACTATAATTTATCTAAATGATGCTTGTCCTCCTACTCAGTTAGGGTTCTGTAGAAATTCACCTTGGAATTTAAGTTTAAAGTAAATCACACTGGGTTAGCAAGACTGGAGTAAATGTTAATGCAATGTAAAATAAAGCAATAAAAATAAACAGTTTTCAAACATTCATTTTAATCCCAAGGCAAAATCCTTTCAACACAGATGGCCTGCAAGCACCATGACGTGAAGCATTTCAATGTGTTTCAGTCCCCAGAAGCAGAAAAGAGCATCAATCAAGTCTTATCAGTACACAAGTGACACAAAGTCAACTGATAGATAACATGATGACACACTCCTTCCTCCAGCTACAAAGGGATACCATTGGCATCATGAGTGACATTCCTGTGTAGTATTGCCACCTAGTGGTGGCTGAGTGTCAACTAGAGTTTAGAGATGGCAGTGAGGAGCGAGCCGGCAAGGACCACCAGGGCAGCCAGGAAGAAGATAAAACAGTTGCCCAAACCCTGCAAAAAGACAAGAGTCAGCATCATGTCTAAACCATAAGTTAGCATCAGGTCTACATTTTAAAGGAGTAGTTCACCCAAAACATTACAACAAAAAAATCCATGAATTCAAGGCTTCATGAGGTGTGCAATTGATAGAAAATAATCATATGTTTTGGGGTGAACGCCAATGGAGAAATTAAAGGACGACTTCATCCACTTTAAACCCATCTTTATATAATAGGTACTCACTAATGCTCATTATAATATGGTACAATTTTTGTCTATTAAATCACTGTCTCAGAGGAGGGATGTGGACAGTTCAGAAATGTGTCTACCAGTGATATCATCAATGGCGAATCCAAGCTAATAGAGACTGCAGGCTTTCTATTCCTGGAGTTAGCATGCTATAATGGTTAGTTCTCGCCTTAATGAAAATCGAATTATTCATTTTTTAATCTCGTTTGGAAAAAAGAAACCTGCTTAACGATGATGTCAGTGGTAGGCGGGTTTCTGAAGTGTCCACAGCCCTCCTCTGAGACACAGACGGAGTAGAAAAGAATGCTACCATTTTATCATGAGCATTAGTGAGGACCAAGTTGTCCTTTAAGTGATTTCTGGGTCTGAATGAATCAGATTTCTAAGTCTGAACTAAATTAATCCTGAAGGATTTGTTTGGTGTTCAGACAACGATGCAACCTCTCTAATCAGCCTTCATCTCACTGTCAAAGCAGCAGCTTCAGAATAACCTGTTCATATACTCATATCTCTCACAGGACTAATCCAGTCAGCATGGAGCACACTCGTAGGAAATGGCCGTGTCATTTGGTGACGTGACATTTACCTTAATCTCTCTGAACACCAGGGACCCCCACAATGCCGCCACCAGACCATAGCCCTGCAGGGAGAAACAAAGTCTTATGAGAAAGCCCAATGAGTGATGATGCCAATTTGATTGAACACTTCTTCACACATACAGTACAATCACATCTGGGAGTCACCCAGTACAACCAGTCTTCTACTGTTGGCCTTGGAACCCATTTATATATCAATCAATAAGAGTATTGTATGAGACCACATTTAAGCATTGATTGTCTTGTAGCGCTGATAGGACAGGAGAAAACATATTTTCCGCTGCCATTTATGTGATCCATTTTTTCTAGCTACCTCTCTCTGTCAGATGAATTAATTACTAATCAATTCCACTGAGAAGTAGTTAATATGAAGTTCTCAGCATTGAACCCAACATTTTGAAACATCGTGCAGTATCCATGTGACAGACATTAGGGTGTACTCACAGCAGTTACTATAGGGAAAGTAACAACAGCACTCAGGTAGCTGTTGGCCAGAAACCAACAGTAGGTGCCCATTGCCCACATAAGGCCGGACACGAAGCCTGGAGAGGGAAAGTTTGACATCAGGAGACTTTAATAATAGTGTAATACACACACAGTACATGATAACCACAGTAAAACTAGGAGGTACAATAATGTATGTAATGTACAATACTGTATGTACCATCTTTACTGCATTGCTAGAAAAATAAATATCCTGGAACTATTGGCAGAACATGTTGAACTAATGTTTGAAATAACTGCCTCAACACAAGTGTACCATGTACCCTGAGGCATTGCAGTCAGCCAGTATGTAGAAGGTGGATTATTCAGGCGTGCAGCATTATTGTTGACATTGACTGCACCAACTCTGCTCGAGAGAATTGTCCTTTCTTATTCACCATTCCTGTGTCCTCATTACTTCGTGTAACAAGTTCACCATTTGAATAAGAATGAAACTTTCTCCCAGTGAAGTTGATGTCTAATTCACAGTATAGGACCACATCAACACAGGTCGTTGCTCAATGCCATCAGATTGAAATCAGAATGTTGCGTAGTTACTGAAAATGTTACGGTGATTCAACACAACATACTGTGTGTTATTTGGCCCCCAAAAAATCTAAAGACTACAACTCAAGACCACATACCAAATCTAAGATTTATTTTGTGCCTTGAACTGCAAGCTAGCGTTTCGACCCATCATCCGTTCTTGTAGAACTGCAGATAAAAAGCATCAGTCAAGTGAGTTACCTGGAAGGACGGCTCTGGAGTACAGCCTGGGCCTGTTCTTCATGGCAGCGCAGTAGATTAGGAAGTACACGGTGCTTGCCAAGAAAATCCCACAACACTGGGCATAAACATAATCGATGTCTGTGCAGAGACAATTGAAATAAGAACATGGTACACTTGCAGATTTTTTTAGGCCAGTCTACTCTAAAACAGACTTCAAAATGTGTTTTTAATCGTAGAACTGGTGAGTTCAGAATATGAGTATCCAATATGAGCATCCAAACTTGTTCTGAATTTAAATTCATTATTAACATGCACCACTATTCATAAAATGTTGGAATAGTTTTTGTTCCCCTTAATAATTCACTGATTTCAACTGAAAGTTAAGGTAACACTATAGCTGTGTTTTCGCTACAGTGCCAGTATTTTACCTGCAAAACAATTAGCATAACAGGGTTAACAGGTGGAGTTGGCAGATCTGTTTATAGCCTAGAATCTGAAGATATATCTTGTAATCGACTTAAACGGCCACTTATTAAATCAGATTAAAAACAGCTGTGTGCTGCAGTGTGTTGCGACTTGCGAGCACTGTGAGCAGTGTGCCGCTCTCGCTCTCTCAGAGTGTGAGACTCTGACCCACCAAAAATGTGAACATTCTGAAAAAAATAGAAAACAAGCTTGAATCGCGTCACAATGCATTGTAAACTTGTATATTTCCACTATTTGATGATGTACAACACCGTACATACTGATAGAGGTTAACTGATTAAACTGCAGTAAAATCATATTGGGAACAACAATTTGCTCCCTTGATGTCCAAAATGTACAGCTGTCAATAACACACACACAATGAATGGCAATCATTCAGTAATTGCTAAACATGTATAGAATTGTAGGTCTACTTATTTTAAGTAGCATTTAAACAAGGCCTCATGCAGCTACTGTACCATCAAGCAGTACTGCAGGAAACAATTCCATTTGCAGTGCACAGAGATCTGAATAGGAACATTCTAACATTGAGGAAAACACTTTATTTGCAAGGCTATTGTGCATTCAGATTATTCTGTGCAGGTTGAGGATCAGTACGGCACTCTTGTAGTCTGGCTTCTACAATGGTTAAGGTTACATCTTTTTGGCCAGATGGATTTAAACCAACATTCACAGATTCAGTGTAGTCAGTCGGCTCATTAATGTCATTCAGTGTAAGAAGTACCACTAATACCACTATTTCAATATGTTGAGCCTAATGCCATGCAAATGTGTTTAATCTCAGATCTGAGATAGATTGGTCTGTGTGCGTGCGTGTGCGTCTCTCATGGATTGAGTCAGGGGAGTGCAGAAGGTCAACAACATAATGTGTGCGGGTGAGTTTGTGTTTGAGTACTGTATCAAAATCATTCTCCAGACAGTTCTTTGTTTTCCAAACAGAGTGTGCCTGAAGGCCGATTCAGACCGATTCAGTCAATTTCAAGGATTGAAATGATTGATCAGGGGACCTGGAGTTCAGGTACTGCCTGTCTGCCTAGCATGAATACAATGTATGAACAGAATTTCTTGCTGAATTATACTTTCAAAGCGGGCTAATCAGATGTGATGTTTTCCCTTCCCAGGTTTTGATAATTTGCTGTTTTTTAAAGTGCGGTCCATTGTAAACTGACCTCTCACTCTGTGACTCACATTAACACACTGCTACATGATTCTTCTTCTAAGCCAAGATGCAGAGCTTAATTGTGAAACATATTCATTTAGCTACCACAGTGGAAATGTAATCTCATGAAATCGAATAGAAGAATCTCATCGAATATTCCCTAATGTTTAATCTCTCTCTCCATCTAGTGTAGAGTCCAATTTATGCTTCCTTAAGAATGTGTTGCGGGACAAGATGTATGAGGTATAAATGTTGACGGCAGCATGACAACTTGCTTACCGTTCATACTGGCTCCATGGAACATGCTGTCATGGCATGAAGAATGACTCTTGATGTAGAGGATGGGAGCGAACGAAGATCCGTACAGCAGACCAGCACCTACAGCCATGAGACAGCCTCTGGTGGACAGATAGGATACAAGAGTTAAATCCTGCGTAATGGTGGGTGGATGGGGCTATGTCATTACGTTGTATCAATTAACTGAATAAGCCTAGGCACATTCTAGTCTGACATGTTTAGCCCATTTACTAATCGACATTACCAACAACAAAAATCCAAAGTAGTTTAATTTACGAGGAAGTCCCTGCATTTTTGACGAGATGAGCTATATTCAATGGCCTGTAACAAGCGACCGGGGGGGGTCGCGATTACTTTTTTTTTCTCGCTTTAGCAGAGTGAAACCCACTGTGTTTAGCAACCATCAGGGGATTGATTATACTGGATATAAATATTCTGTGACTAGTTGAAAAGGTAAGGAAAACAAAACAAAAAAATCGCTGGCAGTGGGCGGTTCATTTATGTATTTAATCTGGCAGTGAAAGAGTTAAATAAATGAATACAGACTGATGATAATAATGATGAACATAATGTTATGAAGGACATACAGTAGCTGTTTCTGATTCTGACAGATCAATAATTCCAAACAAATAATCATAATTCAACACATTTTTCATTAAAAAAAAACACGATTGTAATGGTTCAATGGATAACAGGACTTTGTACAGTATGACTACTCACATAAAACGCCGCGTTTTGGCTCCAACCCTGTCGATCCAGAACTCTGGGGAATGTGAGCCATAAATCCCCGAGTTTATTCGCTGCAGAATGATGGAAGAGTGACTTCAATGTTAATAAAAAACAACTACTACAGAAGAAGTACAGAAAGGAAATCAAATTGTCAGAGTAGGTCCTTATCTCATCGCCAGTCTCATCCTTTACCTCGAGACTACAATCTGTCACGCTCCCCACTCACTTGGAGTAGTTGCTGAGTTAATCTCAGCTGCTTGTGCTGTGATAGCTGCCAATTTACGTTCACCCAACTAGTGGGAAGAACAGAGCACTCTTTACAGCATATCTGAAATGCACCTTTCTAGTTTGAGATGGAATTGTACTTGGGAGGTCACGTGTAGATGCACTGCAGCTCGCTGCTCTAGCTGACTCTAAACATGCACAACTGATTAGTGTGCAATAGAGTGTATGAGCTTGTATATCTGCTATTTTTTAATAGCCAAAGTATAAGATAATGGTTCAAATCTAAAATGACAGATGCTTTCCCGGTCTTAATGGGTTAAGTCTGCTGCTTAAAGTAGCCGCCTTGCTCCCCACCGACTGTCCAGTTCCGGTGTCCTGCACCTGGGTTCAACAGCCTGACCGTGTCCAGCCAGTGGTGAAAAGGTGTAGTAAATACCAATATACTGCATCAATATCACTTACTCTATCAACAAGCAGGGGAGTCAATTCAGCGGAGAGATGAGTCTCCATATTTGTTTTTACAAAGAAAAAGATAAGCCCACTGTAACAGACAAGACAAACAGCTGTCCTTAAAACACTCAATATAAAGCAGTAATTTAATGTGAGTCCACTTAGTGATTTTCTCTCACCTGAGCAGACACAAACCAGCCCCACAATAGTTCAGTAGTGGCCGGGATACATGCTGAGCTGGGATTCCAAACCACCCAAATCTGAAATGGACTTTAGAATATTAATAAAAATAACTTTTCAAACAATGCTACCCAGTGCTTTACAACAATATAAAAATGAGACGGGAACAAAACAATACAAACTCAATATTCAACAAATATTTTGACCAAAAGCAATTCTCTCTCTCTGGCTAATTTTAAAACGACCAAAGTCACTCACCTTGAACTTGCCCAGCCCATTAACAAGCTGGCAGACCCCCACATCAAAATCCCAAGTGCAAGACCAATAGATTTCACGATGGGCACGCTTGTAATGTTACCTGTTAACAAACATCAATAAGGATATTTTGATAATAGATGTGTAGCACCATTCATACACAGAACATTCATACACCTTCAATGGAGGTGCCAACAAGGTCAAAGAGCATTCTCTCCCTCTCCTTTAGACCAAAATCAATCCGATCATGAAATCGGTCTAATGACCAACGTTATATGTTTTGTCTGCTCAGTCTCCCGTGTTCACAGATCATTTTAAGACAAAGACTTTTTGTTTCTATACTCAGGATTTTATCTAAACAAGATAAGGGTGCCAAATATGGGGTAAATAATAATAATAATGAGTCCAAATGCCCTGAATTGATAGGGGCCCTCTGTATGACATTTTAGGTTGTATATATATTTTTATATTAATAGTCCAGTAGCCTACCTGTAGCCCAGATGACTCCTCCCAGCATGGCAAGAGGTTGGAACTTGGGTGATTGAAGCATCACATCTCCAAACTTGGCTAGGAACCAAATGGCTGCACAGGTGACCCACTGGAAGAACATTCCTACAGACAGCAGGACGACAGCAGACCTCACACACTCATACCAAAACAACAGTCCACCTTAAACTGGATACAATATGAGATTGAACAATCATTTACATTTATTGTAGGCCTCATTGTTACAGTTACATTAGGCCTACAGTACATCGATTGGGGTTGAGGAATAGCCTATACCTACCATCTCCTGTATCTATCCTTTTGATGGGCACCAAGTTGCTTCCATACAGGAGCACCGCCACCACGTTGGCAGCGAAACCATAAGCGACATCTGTGATATTGGTCTCATTTGAAATAATAAAGGTGAAATTGACAACGGGATGGTTCTTATCAACCTGAACATCTGGGAAAACACACAAAGTAAAAACAGCCCATATTAGCATTTGACCCACATCTGAATATATGTAAACTACCAGCGATTCATTTTTCGATGAATTGAGTACAAAGGAAACAAGCCATATAGTGCTTTCTTGGGTTTAAAATCTTCTTAAACCTTGTATTGAACTGTACTTCCCTGTGCCTGTCTTTGCAAACTGTTAATCAAGTATTCAATCAATCAATCAGTTGAATAGGCTTAATAGGGAATACATTGATAGGACTAGGATACATGAAGAGTGGGCACCAGGGAAGAAGGAAAATTGACTATTAGGTCCAAAATGTTTTAAAAAATCTAATGTTTGAAAAATGTTATTAAGTAGGCTTAATGTAATGTATAGGCCACATGATGAGAACATGCATGGCACATAATTATCAGACTTAAATGTACACTTTAACTTCTTGTTTATGCCCAAAATAATTGGATATACAGGTTTTGTAGCAATTTGTGGCAAATGTAGAAATATTAGGCCTTAATTGTCCAATGTTCATCATGTTCTAATCATGTATAGGTCTACTTCAAATCCTACTTTTCCAAATAGACAATTGTACATAGAGGTGCCCACTGTTGCCCATTCATAGACTTGTTTGACAGCACTGTCATCAGTGTTGTGTTGGATTCATGTTAATGTGTATTTTCAGACATTTAACCACTTAAACCATCAATCCTTAGTAAACTTGACCTGTCACTCAGTACTTGATCTGCACTCCCCCCTCCTCTACACCAAACCTCTTTGCCAAAAAATAAAATGCAATTTGGGGCTAAAGCTCTACTCAGAATAGGGATGCCATAGAGGGTTCAAGTGGTTAATGTAAAAAATAATATCCTATCTCAGACCCCTGTCCTACAGTAACAATATACTAAAATATGAGCTGCAACCTTAAAGCAAATTCAATGCACAGCACAGCTATAGCTATTCTATCAGGCTCAAAGACAAGACAATATACGCACCTTGACCAGCAGCAACGTGTTCTGCTCTGTAGAAGCTCACTGTTAATAAGAGCATAATATTTAAAAGGAGAAGACGAGGAAGACATTTTGTTAGGAACATCTGTTTGGTGTTTTCTGTGAGAAGGGAAGGATTAAGCAGTTAAAAACGTCAGGAAAACTTTGGCAATGGACCAGAGAATGAGTGGTGCGGCTGAGAGACCAGGTGATACAAATTATCTCATCAATGGTCTGGCTGCTACTGGTGGAAAAAGTAGACTACTCGCGTTCTTTACTTAAGTAAAAAGTAATCAATACTGCAATGTAGAAACACTCTATTACAAGTAAAAGTACGGAAATCAAAATCTACTTGAGTAAAAGTACAGAAGTATTGGTGTCAAAATGTATTTACAAGTACCAAAAGTAGAAAGTAGCCTATTCATTATGTAGAATATCCCGTTTAACAAGTCTTCAAATGTATAAAAATGTTTTTTTTTTAAATAGCAGACCTATAAGCTGTGAGCTTGATTGATTGATTGATGTACTTTATTTAGTAAGACATGAGAACAACAGTACATGGAAGTACAAATTCACAATACAAGGTCTACTAAACTGGAAGACTCATAAAAGCACTGAGCTTGTTTCAAATGAGTTCCCCATGCACACAAATCATGATACATATAAGAGACAGACAGATATACACAACTACTATAGAATGTCATACAATCAGTTTACAGGTTACTGGTATGAAGAGTGAGAAATATGTACAAAAGGAGAAGGAGAGAGGGGGGGGTAGGGGGGTAGGTTAGGTTAGGACTTAGACAGGGGCCATTTTCCAATTGCAGCCTCCTGAAGGTGTATCTTTAGGGCTGTTTTGAAAGATCGGCTATTCTCAAATGTCCGAAATGTATGTAGGGCTGAAGTTGTTACATTAATGTATATTTTGTAGGCTAATAATCTACAAAGTAACTATAGTAACTATATGTTTTCAAATAATTGTAGTGGAGTAAAAGTACAATATTTGCCTCTGCGATGTAGTGGAGTAGAAGTAAAAGTACAGAAAATTTGAAATAATAACACTCACACACTCATGAATGAATGTATTTCTTTAATTGACATGATCATTTATTTTCATAAAGTGTTAATTTTCAGAGCTGCTTCTCATGCAATCTCAGTAGGCTAAGTATGGGCAACTCTTTACTGATAGCTGACAGCCAATGACAGCAAAACTAACTAGCAGAAAATAAACCAAATAAAGAAAAAAGAAAACACTTGATATAATAAAGTAGGTATGTATATATGATTTGAACATGCACAGTAGACATCATTATCAGAGCAGTGTGTGCGTGTGTGTGTGTGTGTGTGCGTGCGTGCGTGCGTGCGTGCGTGCGTGCGCGCGCGCGCGTGCGTGTGTGTGTGTGTGTGTGAGAGAGAGAGAGAGAGAGAGAGAGAGAGAGATAGAGAGAGAGAGAGAGAGAGAGAGAGAGAGACCTGTGTGAGGATTCCTTTGAGGACCATATTTACACATGTATTGCCTTATGGGTTAGCTATTAATATTATTAGCTATTATATTATTATTAATCTTGTATCTGTATTGTATTGTATCTGTGTTTTGTGTGGGTATAGCAGTGGATGGATGAATGGGGTTTATGACTAGGCCTACTTAATTTTGTGTTTGTGTGTATAATATAGGCCTACTATTAAGGCTCATAAGGTAGCTACAAAAACAGGTTGATGTATTTGGTGTCTCAGGATGTCCTGTTTGGTCCTGCTGGACTTCAGTCTAATCAGGGCTTCCTTCAACAGCAGGAAAATGCTTCACTGTTTCCTGTTATTAGTGTCCCTGGATGCATCCATCTCCTTTCTGCTCACTGCTCACCATTCATTCTATTCTATTTTATGAATATGGTCTCGGAATGTAGGTGATCAATTCATATGAACATGAACAAACAAACACTCAAAGTTTATAAACGACACAGCAACTACTCAATACAGCTCTTTCTAAATAAAATGGCAGTGATCAAATCAACCAGAAGATGTCGCCTGAAACTCACGTTCTTTGCCCATGGGGTTCATTACATCAGCAATTAGCCTAATGGTTAAGCGTGATGATGGAGTACATCTAGAAGTTAGAGAGAAGAGAAGGGGATCCGTTCCAATGACTCAAAAATATCTGAGAATCGCTAGATGTCATACAGACAATTATTTAAGAGAAAGTCACATGTTGCCATGATGGCACGTGCTTAGCAGCCATGAAGAATCCGAAGCCGGTCATCTGTTATGGATGAACTTCAACATAGTGTTTGTACTTTCTCCCTTTTTGGCCCGTACATCTACGTAAACGGTCAGATTTCAAATATAAAGTGCTTACCCCATGGCCACAAATGTTACAATTATGTACAGGCTCTCAGAAGTACCCGTATCTTCCGTATTGTTCAATACAAATTTTATTAAAATTTCATTTTAATCCGATCGATGGGCATTTTCTCATAGAAATATAACATATCAGAGTGCAATACATCTCCCAACCGATAGGGTCGCGTAGTAGTTGAAATACGAAGAAAATGGCCACCAATCGGATTAAAATGATTTTTATTGAACAATACGGAAGATACGGGTACTTCTGAGGGCCCGTACACAATTTTAACATCCGTGGCCATGGGGTATGCACTTTATATTTGAAATCTGAACGTTTATGTAGATGTACGGACCAAAAAGGGAGAAAGAGCAAACACCAGGATGAAGTTCATCCAAGACAGTTGTGTGATCGTGATGCACTGGGCTCTGTGGAAATGTTCTTTAGATCATAGACCAAATCCACCCTTCCTCTCTCCTCCTGCCAAAGACAAACTCTCAATCTCTTCTCTTCTACAACACGGATCTCGTTGCATAGCTACTTTCATATTCCACCACTGGTACTAGGCTAGGAGGAGATGACTTTCGGAAGTTGCGCGCTCCTCCCCGGTCTGACTTTGGCGCAACAACAGAGATCCGCTCTGATAACCATGTTAACAATAACCTGATAAAGTTGTAGTAGGTAATGGAGAAGAAGTCTCTCTTTCACTGGACATGTTGTTGGTGGTCTCTCCTCCTCGGACTGGTCGGCAGCAGCAGCTTTCGAAGGTGTCCTCCGTCGAGAAGGAATCTGATCGTCGCCGGGGTTTGTTTCGTCTACCTGTTTTTTGTGGTGTCACAGGTTGGATACAGACGGGTTGATAAGGACAATAAGTACCGATTAAACAATGTATATAATAATCTGTATAATCTGGGTCTGACCGCAGCTCGGCCAGAAGACCCGCTGACCGGTGGAACTAGGAATAACGCTGGTATTAATGACATAGCAGTCCCGACACTGCAGTCCAACGTGGTGTACATAACACTGAGGTCTAATAAGCGTCTCAAGCCGGCTGTGATCCGGGGAACAGTCAAGCCCAAACTGCGGAGGAAAGCAAGAAGGAACAAAACAGACAATAACGACGCTTTTACGCACAATAAAGCGAACGCTTTGGAGAGGATCGGGGACGGCGCGCAAAAAACGCGTGCGTTCGGATCCAAAACGTCTCGGAAAGAGAGCAGAGACATTGATTACAGATTGTTGCACAGTGTAACAGGTAGAGATGATGATGATCGGTCACAACATGACGTTAGTTCCATCAGAACGTACGGTCACAAGGCACCGCCGTGGTTCAGCGCGGAGGACGTGCGTCTCATGCGCTTCCTCGCCGACGCCAAGGTTTTGCGCATCAAAGAGGTCTCGTATAATAACAATAAGGGCTCTGAGTCTGATCCGTCTTCTTTCTTGTTGTTCGAAAGTGACACGAACGTTGTTGTTTCACCGACAAAACAAAGAGACAAAGTGTGCCAGTGTGAACAGTGTGGGGTCATAAAGAGACCCGTGGACACCAGCGAGGTGTTCGCCTTCCACCTGGACCGCGTGCTCGGCCTGAACAGGACGCTGCCGGCTGTGAGCAGGAGCTTCGCTTTGATACATGGTACATATGATGCAAGCGATTTTATTCACTGCTTAAGTCCAGTGGTTCTCAAACTTTTTCATGTCAAGGACCCTCAAAATGATATGTATTCCAGGGACCCCCCAGAACAAGCAAAGATTTGAGTTTAATGTTTGCTTTAAAAATATATGTAATCAAAGATTTGCAAACATTTTCACGAAAACCTCTCACTACAAAAACAGTAGATCTACAAGCTCATAGCGCTATGAGCTTGTATATCTGCTATTTTTGAATAGCCCAAATGGTTAGCCCCTATGGTTAAAGTGGTAAAAATGATTGTGACACTATATTAAAAATGTAGCTGGGGACCCCCCATTTTAATATCTTGATTATTTCATCTACAGCACTTATTTCAATCTTGAAAATATTGTATGTGAATTTTGTTCTGTTATACAGTCCGTTAGTACTGTCTGGCTGTCTGCTGTGTCAATCAGATATTGATGTCTGTCTGTGGTGTTGCTGATGCTGTTGTTGAACTGAGCGTGATCACTGAGCTGTCCATAAACCGATTGATTGATTGATTGATTGATTAAAGGTGACACTGAGGAATTAAATTGCCCCCCCCCCCCAAAAGCCTCATCATTTACATTTTAGATTTTTTTCCCCCCAGGGTGACTCACAATGAGACGGAGGGGATTGAAGCTTTTGAACAATAAGTGAGAATTGAACATCGAGGGCGCTCAGGTGTCACAGTGGTAAAGTATACAGCGGCGTCTGGGGGTTCGAATCCACCGCGGTGTATCTGGCTTTGTCGAGTGTCCACGCGAACACATTTGGCCCGTGTTTGAGGGAGGGAAGCCGAGTAGGGAGGGTGTGGGTGATATTTGTCACTGCACGTACTCCTACGTGCTGGGACCTGGCTGTCAGCAGGGAGTGTTGAGTAGGACGAAGGCTCTATGTCCTCCCGGTGGAGGCTCCTAACTGACAGGTGAGCCAGTAGGATACAACAGCAGTGACAACACACAGAAATCGGTGTGGGGAGCAATCAATTAGCATGAGAAAAGGGGGTATAAAAGAAAAAGAAGAAATGAACATCTGTCCATGTAATCCTTCTGTCTTTAGATGGCCAGCCGTGTGCTGTGGTGTCATGGGATCCATCTCTCTACCCAAGAGGCCTTGTGGCGGCCAGGTCGACTGTGGTTTTAACCTGGAAGGAGTACCAAAGCTCTCTGAAACAGAGATGTTGGCATAAAAACATCATGCCTAAATTGGACTCTGGCTGCTCCACCATTCACCACTATGAATGGAGCAAAGTGGCTGTGTTTGACTTCTTGCTGCAGGTACAATGCTGTGGACAAAGATGAAACGTTTAGAACACAGGGCAATCCTCAGCAGTGTTCATTTAACTTTGA
Organism: Gymnoscopelus microlampas; assembly: GCF_963454915.1. NCBI lineage: Eukaryota > Metazoa > Chordata > Actinopteri > Myctophiformes > Myctophidae > Gymnoscopelus > Gymnoscopelus microlampas. Next base: position 15,571,724 of record NC_139955.1, on the reverse strand, counting down.
GAGTATAAACATTTACTCAGATGGACCATAAACTGTTAATTTAAATTAGTATGTTACTGTGTATACTTTGGATTAAATCCCAGATCTATATAGGGTTATGTTTTATTCAACCATCATACCATCAACAGACACCTGAAATGTAACTTTATGTTTAGATCTATAACCGTCTAGACCGGAGCTGTTGTGGCTTCAGGCCCCGGCAGGAGGACCTGTGTGTAGAGATGGGCCACCATGCCGAGTGTGTCAACAGAGACCACGTGCCACTGGCGAACATCATCCACAGGGCTGACGACCCCAGACACCTGGTCTTCACCAACAACAAGGGGTTCTTTGACCGCAACGAGGACAACCTGGACTTCAGAATCCTAGAGGGAATCAGAGAGTGAGTTGGAAGAGTGTGAGAAGTTTAAACTACTGAATTGAACCCTGATTTATGCCAAAAGCTCCGCGTTTCACAGTGCATCACAATGCAGCACGCATTGTGAGCTTGTAGATTGGATATTCTCAGTATAAATTAAGCATTATGCAAGTATAGAATCAGAAACATTCTATTGTATAAAGCTCGTACAAGTTTAATTTGTAAAAACCCAGAATAAAAATATTAAATTGAAAGTTTTAGCTTAGCAGTCCAGGCGCAGGTCTGATATGTATTTTGTCGCTGAACAAATTAAACATAAGTAGCAATATTTTAAAATTGATTCTCTGACACACATTCTATGAAGCCTGTGTAGAAGTAAGTAAAAACCAAAAACTGAAATGAGTACAGATTGAACAGTATAATATGAAAAAAGGGCATAACATGAAAGTAGGTGACCATCACAGAGCCCCTGTGAGTGTGTAGAGAGGTATTCTAGCTACTGTATGTGTCTGTCTCTCTCCATGCCTTGGGGAAATGCTTGACATTTCATCTGTCTTGTGATCAATAAATCTATCTGTCAGTCACACTGCAGGGACCAGGGTGGCGGGGCAGGCTCCGCTGTGCCTGGCAGGGACAGTTGTCCCATCTCCTCTTACCAGAGTTCCTCTGATCTTCCGATCACACAGCCCAACCTCCTCTGCTGTTCAGAGTTAGTCTGAGATCAGGTTTCTTTACACTACGTCCACCTGGATGTCATCAGTGTGGGATTCTTGTTGTCATTAGTGAAAACCTTTTGAGATGTCGAGATGATAAGAAACGTTCACAATAATCAGTGATGATAATGGGAATGTCTCAGGGAATATGAGATTAAAATAGGAAAAAACAAAGACAAAAATGTGATCTCGCAAACGTATTCAAAACTAAAATCAAATCTGATCTAAAGTCAGCTCAAACACGTGTGCTATAATGCCTTGAAGCTTTACCAGAGCATTATTCAGCTCCAACTGCTTCTTTAACATATTGTTTTCGTTACTAGCCGGGCCAAACCCACACATACCCAACACTGCCTCTGGCAGGATAATTGGTCTCCTCACTCCCAATCTCGCTGGACTAGGGCTTGCTTTGGATACCTGATACCTGCAGCCATAGCCGACTTAAACAATATACCACGCAACAGGTCTGAGTGTGTTCAGCTGTCTGTCATTGTACTGTTTCTTGTGTGCTGTTCTATGTACTGTACTGTGCTGTTGTCTGATATGTACAAAGCATTTCCCTTTGGAGATAATAAAGTATGAAATCTGAAGGAATCTTTGAAGGAAATAGGAAATCACTAGACCCGCAAGCCAGTTTCTAAACCCTTCGCTCAACTGGGTGGACATAATTCTCCATTGCAGAATCAAACCAAAATCTTTAGGACGGCCCTTCATATTGGGAAGGTGATATGATTTGTCTTTAAAGCAGTAGTAGTGTGACAAGAAGACGTATTGATACAGTAGGTGGAGATTTCCACTTGTCTGGGAACATGAGACTAGGAAGACACTGATCACCTGCTGTCTTTCTCCTCTGTCTGTCTCTCTGTCTGTCTCTCTTCAGGTTGCCGGAGCAGGCGGTGGGTGTGTTGAGGACCAGGAAGCTGAGGGAGAGACTCCTCCAGTCTCTGTTCATGGACCAGGTGTATTGGGAGAGCCAGGGAGGGAGGCGGGGCATCGACAAACTCATCGATGTCATAGAGAAGAGGGTCAACGTCCTCCATACCTACATCAACGCACATGGGATCAAAGTCATCCCAATGAACGCATGATTAGTTTAACGAGCCTTAACAAGGTTGACGAAGGTTAATGGACAAAAGATGGATTTACATGAATGGAATGGAATGCACTATGTAAGTGTGTTAGATGTTTCTACTGTATGTTGACAACGACTGACTGGAATCCAGATTTTTTTGTTTGTGAAGTGAGTTGTAGCTTATAGGAAAAATACAACACTCAGGTCTAGTGGACATGTTATACACTGAAAAAAAGAGTTATGTCCTTACATCATGTCTTAATATATTGCTTGTTTCTCTAAACAGGAAGAGACCGTGTCACTTGCCTCAAAACTCTTGAAACAGGATAGGTCACTGGGATCAAGATTACATAACTTACATACATATCTTTGAAACAACTTGATTTGCATGGGAATAAAGTTAAGATAGTTTGGTATGATTTAAAGGAAATGGGAGATTAAGAAGCAAAACTGGTTTAAATTACTTACGTATGCAGATTTGATTGTTTTGCATTATTTGATGTGTTTTTGAATGGGTAGGGATGTAAGAGTAGAGATTGTATAAGGTCATTTAGAACCTGCTGTGAGGATCTCTTGCTTTCATTTTTACTGACTTCAATCAATTCTAATGATTTTCAATGTATTTATTTAATTTCATACGTTCTATTTTTTATCTTGAACATGTTTCAGCATCAGATGACAAATAAAATGCTTATTTAATAACATCACAACACTGAATACAGTGCCATTGTTTAGATATTCTTTCCATCAGGAAACTCAGACAAAGGGGTTGTTTGAGTTCATTCATTCATTCAGCACACTAGTCTGGGAGGTTATAGCTATAGTATGTTCATACGAAAAAAGTTTAAAACGTGTCCATAGGGCTTGGCTTGGGAACCGGAGGGTGGCTGGTTCAATTCCACCATGGACCACAGTACGGAGTGAGGACTGGTAGCTGGAGAGGTACCAGTTCACTTCCTGGACCATAGCACATGGTCCCTGGGCACAGCTATGTGGCAGCTCATCACTCCACCATCTCTCCATTGCAAGCCTTGTGAGTGCATGTCTGTATTTTACGTAATATTCTTTCTAGATAGGCAGTTTATATTACACTAACTGAGTATTTACATTTAATATTGTAGAGACTAGTGTATTCATATAAACTGAGTGTGATAGAGTATTTATGTGAGCAGAATATCACACTGACTGTATGAGTATTTATATTACATTGATTGTAATTCAAGTGTAGCAGCAACAGCATCAATTCATGTATAAACAGGATAGGTACAAAAAAAGAATAAGGATACTGTAGCACATGCTCTGACTGATTTGTATATTCAATACATATTGAATATAATATATTCAAATGTATATCAATAAATATAAGTACAATGTACAATCTATCACCAGTAAGCATGAATATACATCTATCACCAGTGAATATGAATGAATATAATGTATCTACAGAGTAGACTGTCAACAGTGAATATGAGGCTGATATATGTACAGTGTCAGCTGGCCTTCAGCAGCAGGGATTGTGTGGATAATGTATGTACAGTCTATCAACACTGAATATAATTAGCATATATACAATCTATCAACAATTAATGTATGAGTGAATAAAAGTGAGTCTCACAACTGTTATCCTTAACCGGCCTCTGTCAAGGTTCAGTAGTGTCCAGCCCAGTTGTCCATGAGCAAGTGCACCAGAGTCAAGCAGGAGTAAGTCATATTGACTCTGATGGATTTGAACAGAGTAATACACTTATAGGTATTTATATTTAATACTAGCAGCGTTCCCAGTTTTATTATATGGGTGAAATAGGCACAAAGGTTTTGACCTGGCCATGACCTTCCATCTCATGCCATCTGCTGTCAATCTTCCATCTTGCGCACCAGGTGTGTTCTTCACTCAATCTTGCATCTCATGTGCACACTACACTGTCAATCTTCCATGTCCTGGAGGCCAGTCTGTGATGACTGTACTATGACTTCAGTCATTCACTATGCAGAGTTTCAGCCTCTCCATTGACTTCCATGCAGTATAAATTTTAAGTTTTCAAAAAGGTGCCCATTACCTTCCCCAGATCATAACTCATTGCCATGGAAAGCCCAATCTAACCCTGGGGTGTGGGCGTGTATAAAAGACAGACACACGCACACATGCACGCACACACATGCACACAGACAGCTTGATTATATACACTAGATAACGGTATTTACAGGCTCTGGACACAGTGTTGCACTGCAGTTCATTGTACTGTATGTGAAAGCTGAGCTGTGTGTTGTGCGTGCTGTGATAAACAGTGGACTCTGGGAGCTGGGATCTACGAGGCTTATAGTGTCTATTTTCTCCTGAACGGAGCAGCAGTTGTCTGTCCTGTTGTTTTAACCCCTCTGGGCCTGTATTAGCTACTGAGAGCTGAACTGTGGCCCCTGGCTGTGTTTGTGTTGGGAAGGCCCCACAGAGCTGTACTATGGACATCCCATGCTCTCCTCAAACACATACAACTATGTATCAATATTCACACACAATGTTGATGAATGAGACATTTGCTGACTCTTAATAACCTCTACTGTACAGTACAATATAATTGTAACATTCAATTATACAGTAAGACATCCAGTAGTAGTACATAATGTAAATGTTGTGTTGAAAAACTACTATTTTTTTAGACAAGACCTTTTCTAAATTAAATAATAGTCAGCATAGTAAGTGTAGTTCAAATCCACTAATAGTTTAGTATCAGTCTGGGATGTTTTCCAAATCCCATTTGAAAAGGAATCCATGTACATAAACCAGTCAATCACACCCTCCCCTACTTGTCTGCCTGTCCGTCTCTGCCCTCACATAGAGAGAGAGAGAGAGAGAGAGAGAGAGAGAGAGAGAGAGAGAGAGAGAGAGAGAGAGAGAGAGAGAGAGAGAGAGAGAGATTAGTTTCCTCACCCTATAAATGGTGTCTCCACGATTCAAAGCAGAAACAGTCAATTATATCTCAATAAACCCCAGGGATACGTAAGTATTTTACTGTCCTGTCATGTACAGTATTTAGGATCCCTGGAAGGAATGTCCTGGTTCCAGCATGAAATAAGTTGTGTTAAATGCATACAGCATTGTTGTTTCAAAGGCACAAATTGCTGGGGAAAAAATCCAACCTGTCAGTAAACCACCAGTTGTCATAAAACAAGCAAAACCTAGCAACCATATTAGACAATTAACAACACCACACTGAGCATACTGACTGCAGAAACCATTTAGCAGTTTTCTGTCACTACGTGTTCCGTCACGTTGGTAATGATATGTTTCTGTCTGTCTGTCTGCCTATAGACTATCGTTCTCTCTATCCTTTCAGTGTCCTCACTGTGGACTCCTACAGTAATTTAGCTCACTGGTTCTCAACATCGGGTCCGGGGACCACCAAGATTCCAAATGTATGTACATCCTTACGGGTCTGTAACTCTGAGAGTATACACAAGGTTCCATTTGGGTCCACAAATGGTTCCATATGTAAACTCTCAGAGTGAACTCTGAGGATTTTACAGTGTCGATTTGGGTCCCAGAGATAGCAAATCGTATGGGGGTCTGCGGCCTACTGGGGGTCCTTGAAATTAATAAAGGTTGAAAATCACTGTTGTAGCCCTACCCAGGTTCCTTCTCTTGGGTCTCAGAATGAGTCACAAGCTGAGGTTTGTTCCTCTCCGGTCCTCCAACAGTCAGCCTGTTTCAGAGACACCAGCCAGCATCACAACACTGCAGCTCTTTATTCAGTGAGCCAGCTGTGCCAAGTCAGCCTCATAGTGTCTCCATGATCTCACTTCTCCCATTTGCGGTCCTCCGGACCTTTGCCAATGACTCTCACTGGACCAAGGACGGGAAAAAAAACTCTAAAAGTCCCAGTACTGTTAATGTTTACGTCCCCTGGATAAATGGAAACAGTAGCTCAGTAGAGCTGCATACTGTATACGTACTCTGGAGAAGAGATGCCCTAATCAGGGCATGCATCATTGTGGATCCACTCTGCACATGCAGGTGCACCTGCATACCGGTACATTGCTTCAACACAACACATTCTCCCTCTCAGCTCGTCAGAATTCATTGTCGTTCGAGCAACAGAGTGGTTGAAATGCTTACTTAATACATGTTTTGAACTTCATGAACGTAACTTTATCGACAGCCAGTACTGTAGTCTGGCACTACTGTATGCCAGATTAGGTTTGACATTGAGTTTTGTTTTGTTGACCTGTATACACACACATTAGCATCTTGAATGACCACATTTTCCCTCATTAGCAACTTTTGAACTAGCTTTTATATTTTATCTTAGGAATTAGTAGTTTAGCAGTTGTTATTATTCCAAGCATTTTTCTTTATAAGGCCCTGCCAACATTAGCTTCATGCTTTCTGAAAGCCTCTACTGTAAATCTTCATTTAATCAGTAAGTAGTCAGTTTAAGTCAGTCTGTGATCCATGTACAGAACACTATGTTCAAAGGAGCAGTGTTTTCACCCACTTCTTCAACTGTCCAGCTGACCATGGTAGCAAAAAAAAACAGCCTGGTTGTTCAGTGAGAAACCTGGCCATGTGTTTTTTCAGCCATGAAGAGTCGTAGGATCCGCAGCTGGAATGTTGCACCAACCCTCCATGCCAAGTCCAGTCTGCCCTGCACGTCTCAACAACATCACACCTGGGTGGCGGGCTGACATACAGAGATAGAACTGGATCACACAGCGATGATAATAATGACAAAGCACTAAAGTTGTCTGTCCTTTGTCCATTTTGAGATATGGGCTGTTAGACATAACAAAAATGCTGTGCCATGCTGACAGCGTGTCTCTCCCCTCAGCAGAGGAAACTCTGTTTTTTCCGATAAGAACTTTCAGTAGAGATTGAAAGAATGTCAACAAGTTCTGCAGATGAAGTCATGTTAAAGCTTGCTGTCTTCCTTTGAAATGCTGAAAAGCCCCAGAAATCAGCCTTCTGTAATATTTCTATGTAAGAAGATCACACAATGAAGAATAGGCTTTTTTTCCTTTTTCTTTTTTAAAGGGGTTTAGCCTGAAAATAGTAGTTGTACTGTACATGTACTAACATCTCTGGTAGACTTGGCAGGTTGCCAGGGTATTTTCGGATTTAATATTTTCCTCGTTCAACCTTTCAACTCTGTCAGTGTTTCAGTCAATGAATCTTTACAGAGTCACGCCTTACATCTTGAATCTAGAAATCCTCTGTACAGTTACAACTATTTGTATCAATGGCAACCAGGACTTCCAAAAGTAAACTCTGAAACTAGAACTATTTGACTGTCATGTAGGCCTATGTAGGATTCCAATCAGGTTGAAGGCTGTCAGGCAAGAATGCCTTTAAATGACAGCGTTGCCACAGGCACTGTACCTCTGCACTCAACACAGTAATGTCTTTGAGGCCATTTAATGAATGCAACAGGATGCAACTCATTCAATTTGACAACCTCTCTGAAGTTCAACCAACGTTTCAAAATTTGGTTAAAGGTGGCTGGGTTCATCCCTGCTGATATGAAAAAAAAAGAAAAAAAAGAGGCTATATACTGGTCACATAAAGAAAATTACCTACAGTGTACCTTATACCATAAATTGATCCATTTAGATCAGGGGTGGGCAAGCATTTATTTCCAGATCATACTGATACTATCATACTGACTTTGATAAAGTGAGTGAGGGGCCACACACTGTACAATTGAATTGAAACTTGAAACACATCGTGCTGAATTATGTTAAAACTGCATGAATTTGGTAGACATACCAGACTATCTTTACAATAAGGTCCTTGCTTTCACAACAACAATTTTCAGTTACAAAATGATCCCCCCCCCCCTTTTTCTTGAGCTGCACTGTACTGTATCACTCTGCACTCTGTACGAGGTTACAATGAAAGGATTACTTGCATAAAACAATCTTATCTTAACTGATATGCACCACTCCAAAGGTCACTGATAAAACACATTGCATTATAAATATGGACTCAAGGCAGACTGTTTCACTGTTACATTATAAACATAAAACATTTGAGTACATACTGTATGGATGGAAGAATGCAGGTATGTACTCAAATGGTAAATATCAATTACTATTAATTGGACTAAATAAGACTCGTGCACGTCTTTGTTGGACCCCGACTGGAGGTGCAGGTCAGCGCAAGAGGTTTATAAAAAAGACCTTCGAAAGAAGGGACCGCAACACTCCAGGACTGATTTTGCTTGTTTTTATTGCACAACGCGTTTCGCTTCCGCTTCCTCCTGAGGAAGCGGAAGCAAAACGCGTTGTGCAATAAAAACAAGCAAAATCAGAAGCGGAAGCTTCTTTCGAAGGTCTTTCTTCTTTTAGTTTTACTATTAATTGGAGTTGAGTTAAATTAATGTCCCAAAACCATTAACATACGGCAGCCTTTTAGAATGTAGATTCTACATTCTAGGCCTAGGGGGTCTTGGTGGGCCGGATTGAGATGGTCAAAGGGTCAGGTCCAGCCCCCGGGCCGTATATTGCCCATGTGTGATTTAGATTGATATGTTATTGTATTAATGTAATAATAATGTATTATGACTTGCATGCATTGCTTGCTTGCTCAATTAGCGCATGCATTGCATGCGCTAATTGAGAAAAGTTACATATGGATCGCCCACAAGGCAGTCTCAGGCCCATGGGCCCATGGACTCGAGATTGGCCCTGCTTTCAGGTGGTCCAATTCAGCCCATTCACAAGCTTACAACGTGACGTGTTGAAACACGTTGTGAGGTTGTAAATCAGCTATTTGTGCTATTTTTTAACGTTTTGTTTTTACATTGCTTTTTTTTTAATTATTACAACAGCCAAAGAGCCTAAATATTAAGAGCTGTTTTTGTTGCTGCATTGAGTTTTTCTAACTTTCATTAGAGTAAAATTAGATTTTCCCTTACTCCGTCACATGAATGTCTGGACACACCCACCACCATACCCTTGGTGTCCTTCCTTCAATGCCGCGCCCCTGGCTGAGGTCTGTCCACAGCCTTGATGGCATGTCAGACATCTGCTGTGGAAGAAATGTGGGCCAATCATACAAGTTGTGGTCTGAATATGTCACTTTCTATCTTTAGAGTGGTGGTGGCGCATCAGAAAGCTCTGAGGATGCCTGCTCACATGATTCAGAAGGCTGGCTGTCAATTTATCACATGAGGATACAGATTTTAAAAAAACAGAGGTATGGAATGTATTTAATTGAACCCGTATTTTTCTGAACCCAAGGGCCGAGTCTGCCAGTGGCCCATACTTAAGAATGATCGAACCCAATGGTTCTCAAATTTAACCACCGGTATAAGTTTTGAGTTCAATTAACTAAATGTTTTTCAAGCTCAAACTAGACAAGGGAGAATTGTCTTGATAAACATAGTACTGGAGATCATGTCAGTATTTGAGACCTATAATATTTCTGTCAAGCTTAAATACCTGTAGGTCCTAGGCTACTCATAAAGAGTCTCTCGTCAGTTATACGGCAGGAAACCTTTTTTGTCTAATGTGTAGAAAATGTCTGAGAACCTCTCTAGCGTGATGATGACGTCCTAAAAAAATGATTCAAACTGTTTCCACAAGTTTCAAAATATTTTGAAGATAGCAGATTTATGAGCTCACATGTCGCACCACGATGCATTGTGATCTTGTAGATCAGTCGAAGTATAAAATACGGTTACGGTGGTTAAACTGTTTTTCTGGGGACCCCGTGGAACTCCTTCAAAGACTCCTGTGGATCCCCGAACCCCACTTTGAGGACCACTGGGTTAGATCATTCTTAAATATGGGCCACTGGCAGACTCGGCCCTTGGGTTCAGCCTAAAATTACAGTCTACAGGAGCCAAGTGAGTTTCCTTAAAATGTCATTCCCCTCTCAACCATCTTTTCAGTCATAAACTCAAGCCTAACATGTTGAACAATTAGCATCATGTATAAACAGAGACATACTGTATAGATATCTATAACAAATGCTTCAGATACTGTAGGAGACATGCAAAAGAAGACAAAAGAATAAACCAAAAGATAAAGCAAATGCCTATGTCTATATTTTCATGTATTTTACCAGTTTTTAAATGACTGGTAAAGGTCTGATCTATACATTAAACCAAACTAAACGTAACTGCCTACATTTATTTGCTCTTAGTGATGAACGAAGTCATGCAGTCAAACCACAAGCTGAGGCATAAATAGCCCAAACAGAACATAGCTGACCTCTTGACTTAATGTCTACCCATGCCAATGCTGACCTAACTGCTTCATTCTAAACTATACAGTAATCAAGTTAATTGCGTGAAGTAAAAGTTGGGTCGTTGTTGCAATTCTACCACTTAATCACTACTTCCAAAAAAGCTAAAATAGCCAACCTACAAGCTCACAACTTGACGCAATTTCGCCTAGTCTAACATTTGCAAGTGAAAGTGGTTAATTCCACTTTAATTCCACACCAGCTAGAAGGTAATCTAATGAGAGAATAAGCATGACTATTGGAATAATAGGATCCTCTCTTCCCACCTACAGTATAGACAGTTGTAGGATTCTGTACTAAATCTAATCTAACAAATATTAAACAAATATCACTGGCACCAAATAAGGACTTTTTCAAATAAGGGGGGTCTGCAGCTTAATATGCATCAATTTAGGCAGTGCTGGAAAAAGTAGAAATTGCGCCCTTACAATTAAAAGTCAAAATATACTTAAAGTACCAAAAGTTGAAGCACTCATTATTGTCCGAATCTGTCAAAATCTTTTGTATTTATAAAGATCACTATTTCCATTTGGCCAAGGGTAGACCGTCACCACACTAGAAGATGAACTCGAGCAGACAGCCTATAAAGTGCAGCTTCACCACTGAACACTATACATTGTGATTTGTGCGGCTTTGTTCACAATATATTTCACTATTTTCTCTCTCCCTCTACAATGTCAATGCCATAATTGTCACAGAAGTTGTTGTTGTTGTTGTTGGTAATAGTAGTAGTAGTAGTAGTAGTATACTGTATGTCTAGACTGAACCAGCTGTAAACTATGGCAATTTGATTGGTCAGTGGTGCAGGGCACCAGGGTGCTCTCACCTTGAAAACACCCCAATTATTTGACAAAGAGTGCCTGATTAACATTCTCATTGGTTGTTTTTGGAATCAGTCTTCCAAGAGATGATGAATCTGTCTCGTAACTAAAGGTCTCATTGTCCTGTGGACGGTCTTATTTTTACCCTGTAGGCTATAAAACATGAGCAACAGTAATAAAAGTAGCCTCTGTGATGGTGGTATAATTTTAGTAGACAAGGGCAATACATAAAAGTGTCTGTTTGGGAGCTTTAAAGACTTGCAGCTCTCTTCAGAATGGGAAAGACAATAAATCAAGCTGCTGCAAATCTAAAAATAACTTCCAAACAGCCTTGTGATAAACATTCAACACTTCATTAAAAAGTCAAGTAAATCAGACGTCTTTTGGCTGGAAGTGCATGATTAATCGTTTAAAACAGGGACAGATTTTGATATAATAGATGAACAGCTACTGTCACTCACTGTATATATAATGTAAAGAAAATCAGTCTATTGGTCTGCAGATAATGGTTCACACAAATTAACCTGCTGTTGATGTTTGTCTGCTCTGCAGAAGCAAGAAAGGCGTGTATCCCTCAAAACATCTATCCCTCTATTCATCTCAACTCTGCCCAATGACCACTACTTTCAACCTGGCCGCACTATTTTGGCCATGACATTATAAGCAACAAAAAAAAAGGCCGATGTAGAAGCTGACAACGCATCACATTATAGAACACCGAAACACCTCCTCCTCAGCCTACGTGGAGGAGGAAGAGGTGTGAGGCAGCTCTCCAAACTAAACGTTCCATCATGGTGAAGGCTGCTTGTTCTTACATGAATGCAAACAGGAACAGCCTGGCCAGGGCAGAGCGGCCAACAGGAAATGACTAACACCAGCCTCGGGGCGTGGCGGGTTGAACTGGACCCTCCACGCCCGGGTTCTGGACTTGTTGGCACCAGGGGTCAAGATAACATTGAGGAGAAGTCAAGACTTTTCCTGTTTTGTTTGCATTTTATATGGCTAGCGCTATATATATATAATATATATAATATATATATATATATTATATATATATATATATTATATATATATATATATATATATATATATATATATATATTATATATATATATATATATATATATATATATATATATATATATATATATATATATATATATATATGAAACTTGTTTCCCAGCGATAATTATAGTTTAATAGTTACAGTAATTATAGTTTTCAGGTAATCTTCGCAAATGTATCCATGTTCTATACTGTAATAGGGAACTACGTATGTCTAAGTATATAAGTAATGTGTATTTCTTTGTTGAATATACTCTCCCACATTGAGTGCCACAGGTTGTGGAGCTTATCCTAAAGTCACATGGGATTTACAGTATCAATACTGTAAGTGCTTCCAGTGTGACTCTTTATCACTGGACCTACAAAAAGGTGTCAATAAGCCAGTCATGGATGTGACTGGCTCCTCTCCAGTGGTGGTCTCCAGTGACCCTAGACACACGGCCAGTAGACTGGAGGGGTGAATTAAGGAGATGAACTTGTGTGACTTCAGTAGATCTGCTCATTTTGCCAACTCTCCAGTTGAAGAGGCAGGGCAGACATGTAAACTGCAACTCTACTGCTCTCTAGTGGGGGAAAGGTGAAATGACACAGCTTCCCAGGAGGCTGACGTGAATGGATGAAGTGATGAGGACTGGCTATAAAGTGTTTGTTCAGTAACAGGGGTCATCCCAGCTCTTAATCCTCTGGCATTTTGTTTTATAATGCAATTTTGGGTAATGGGTGGGATGGACGACTTGGAACAGAAAAACAACATTTTCAAGTGGGATACCAATTGCAGCCAACCAGGAGAGATAGAGAGACAACCAGGAGAGACAGTTTATCATCTTCTATTTTATAGTGTTCAGTTCCAATTCTGTCTGTTCATTTGGACAGGGACCCGATCCTCTATACTTAAAACTGGTGTTGGCTGGCTCTGTTGGGAACTGGAAAGAGGGAGTCCATTCTTTTGTGTTGCACATGGTGATGCCTAGACTGGGTTGTGAGCTTGTAGATCTGCCATTTCTGATTAAGAGATTTGGTGTAGAAAGGAAAGCAGACCAAGTACAGAGCAGGTCTGTTTCATTAAAATCCAAAAGACAGTGATTCATTGTATAATTTGAAAAACATGTGTAAATTACCTCTGGGTGGACCCCTGGACATAAAGACCTAATGAAGAAAGAAAATCCTATGCTCACCTTTAAAGAAAATCAAAGCATGGATCTTCCTTAATCCAACTAAAGAAAAACATGAACAAAGGAGTAACAAAAAAGAGAAAGGCCACCCACCCCTACACTACCAAGGCTGTCGTGTACACTAAACCGTGTTAACACTGGCACATCTAATACACTGGCAAACACTGACATAGAGGACTTGTGTGGTTGGAGGCTGGTCAGGAGGACGACAGAGGAAATGGCTACAGCCGGCTTTATGGTGGAGTCCACCAACACAGGAGCCAATCAGCAGCCTGGTTCCACCCACCAGTCACACTCGGACACCGCCCAGTCGCCATTCACAACAGCTGCCACTCATCACCACTCAATCACCCATGCAAAAAAGACATGCACAGGGCAAGACACCACACCACACAGGGAAATACACATGATATAACCCAAGGGTCAAACGTCGAGTTGTGAGCTTTTAGATTGTCTATTTCTGGTCATATGATGGAGGCTGAAAATGTAGTCTGAATGCATGTAGGAAACAAATGTGTATGCATACTGTAGGAGTATAATAATGTATATTATTCAATATGATGCATGTGATGATCCACAGCTCATTTCTTGTGGGATATTGTGAGTGAGTGACTGTGTCTCTCAGCAGGTTCCTATCTGGAGCAAATCGTGTTGGCGACGGAGCACTTCATGTGCTTGTGGGATTGTTTCCATGGCAACCACCTATTGGATGTAGGAAGCTGCGTCTCAACACATGTACTTGCACGCACACACATGCACGCACGCACGCACACGCACACACGCACACACACACACACACACACACACACACACACACACACACACACACACACACACACACACACACACACACGCGTGCACACACACACACACACACACACACACACACACACACACACACACACACACACACACACACACACACACACACACACACACACACGCACACAGTTAGTTCAGAGGCTTACTTCAGAGTTAAAATGACCAAAACACACAAACCTCAAGCAAGCCATGTAGGCCTATATCACACATGGAGCGCACACACACACACCCACCCACCCACCCACCCACCCACCCACCCACCCACACACACACACACACACACACACACACACACACACACACACACACACACACACACACACACACACACACACATACACTTCATAGAACTTTTAGCCAAAAAAGGGCCTTTGAATTGTAGAAAGTAACGCTGTGTAGAAAGTAATGCTCTCCTCTCCTCTCCTCTCCTCTCCTCTCTCTAACCTGATGCTTCCATATGTTTTCCATTTTTTTCAGTTTCTCTGCTCCTAATGTGAAGTCCGGGTGGTTCTCTATGTTCAGACATTGAATAAGGCAGGGCCTATATTAATTTATTCGGGGTTCATATTGTAACACAGCTGACATTGAGACGTCAGCTACTTGATCTGTTGAAGAAAGCAGTGAAATAATGAGCTCGGACGGCAGTTAGCTGTGGAACTGTCACACAACTCCGGCATAGACACCTCATTCCAGGGACTCGGGGGGCTGAAAAAGATAAATATGCTCTCATGAATAGCAATTGTGATACCTCGGTATCTGCTTGCTTGTTAAAAGTGGCTGGAGAGTTGACCAAAATAAATTGTTTAGCTGCATACATGCATTGCGTGTGCGTGCAGTCCAAAGGACAACATTGTGTGACTGACGAATGCTATTTTATTATTTACAATTACTGCTTATAGCTCTGAAACGAGGGATGATCAATCATTTACATCAAGACAATGCACTTGGCAGGCAAGCAAAGCAACCTCCCTCTGACAGCCACTGTTGAAGCATGTGACTGAGTCTCACCTCCCCTAGAGCAGCATTATTAGTCTATACTGGAAGCAAGACAGAGAGACAACTGAATTAACGGCAGCATTATGGAACTATACACTATTTGATTGTATATATGCGAGAGGAAATGCTCCACAGGGGAATGAGGAGCTGCTTTCATCATCTCTGTCTGTGGCCGACCAGCCATCTCTGTCTGTCCGTCCATCCATCAAATAACATTAAATAACCTATAGACAACCTCTCTCTACCCCCCCCCCCCCCCCCCTTCTCTCTCTCTCTCTCTCTCTCTCTGGGATTGACAAAGAATAATTATGTTTAATGGGCTGGGGGTAGCGTGAGAGAGAGAGAGAGAGAGAGAGAGAGAGAGAGAGAGAGAGAGAGAGAGAAAGAGAGAGAGAGACTGTGAGATGGAGAGAGACTGTGAGATGGAGAGACAGACAGGATAGAGGGAGGTACACAGTGACAGGAATTACTGTAACAAAGACAGCGAGGGTGAGACACACACACACACACACACACACACACACACACACACACACACACACACACACACACACACACACACACACACACACACACACACACACACACACACACACACACACACACACACACACACACATGGGGAGACAGACAGACGAGACCCACAGAGAGAGGGAGACAGAGAGACACCAGAGGGATTGTGGTATTGACAGGACATTAGGCCTCCTACTGTGTTTCATTTTACACCAAAAATACATTCTGGGCCTGAGTGGAACAACAAATGCAGAGGTGATAATTTGTTGTTCACATACCAATACCTTTGGTTAGTCTATAAGTCAATGATAAAATAACCTACATCAGGGGTCTTCAACGTTTTCAGGCCAAGGACCCCTTGGCTGAGAGCGAGATAAAGCAGGGACCTCCATTATATATTGTATAAAATATTTATTTTTTCATATATTTCATCGGCAACTTCATAGACTTGTTTCACAGCACTATCATGCTGGATTCATGTTAATGTGTATTTTCAGACATTTAACCATGCACTTCAACAATACTTAGTAAACCTGACCTTTCACTCTGTACTTAGTCTGCTCTTTTTCCCCCCTACACCAAACCACTTTGCCGAAAATAGCAGATCTACAAGCGCACAACAGCTTGTAGATCTGCTATTTTTGGCTAAAGTTCTCCTCAGAATAGGGATGCTTGGTTGAAGTGGTTAATGTAAAAATCGCACAAAGATTTGGCGGACCCCCTGTAGTAACTCTGAGGACCCCCTAGGGGTCCCGGACCCCCTGTTGAAGACCTCTGACCTACATGTATGATCAACAGCAGCGGCCATGTTGTCATGGCATCCTGAGGTCATTCCACAACGAGGTGTGGTGACAGTTCAGGCCTTAAGCACTTTCTAGCTTGCACCGATTGGTCAGCTACTGCTGTATCAGCCCGACGGCTGAGAAGAGTTGTCACCCTCTTGGCCATTTTATCACCCTGGGCATATATATTTATATATTTAGAGAGAATGAAGGAGAGGAAAGAGATCAACTTCAACTTTATTGTCAAGTTCATAGGTGTAAAAAAAAGTATAGGTGAAATCATGTTTTCAGGAAAGTGAAGAAGAATAGACAAAGAGAACAGGTCAGATATTCAGATATTCCTGATATGAGTACAGTGAAATATATACATATACAAGCAGATTAGATTTTTCCAGATATACCTATTATGAGTACTAGAAGAGTAAGACATTATATGCATACTGTACTGAACATATGCATGGTTAGAATGGCAATGAATGATATGAGGAGGTTAAAATAGCAGCATTTATCTCCTGTTATTTACCAGAGAAGGGTAATGAAAGCAGAAGAATACCAGCCGAGAGACCGGTAGAGAGACAGTGAGAGACCAGAATGTAGTTAGAGACAGACAGAAAGGTGTTCCAATCGAACAGGACAGGAAATGAGGGACAATTTCATGTCTTTGTCTTCTTCAATTTCACTTCATGTCCACTGGAAGGTGCTGTTGCACTTCCCCGTTCATGTCGTTAGACAGTGACACATTTGGACATCTGTGTGTGTGTGTGTGTGTGTGTGTGTGTGTGTGTGTGTGTGTGTGTGTGTGTGTGTGTGTGTGTGTGTGTGTGTGTGTGTGTGTGTGTGTGTGTGTGTTAGTGTGTGCGCGCGTGCGCACTTGCAAGTACGTGCATGTGAGTGTATGTACTGTACATGCTGCTGGTGGTGGTGGTGGGTGTAGTCATTTATACAGCAGTTGTGATAGATTTACATAGTAATGAGTCATATAAATATATACAGCAGATTGTAAGGGGGGAGCTGACAGGACATTCAACATTTACATCCTGATAATCCTCCTGAGAAACCCAGCAATGGAACCTTGTCAACAGGTCATGTGACCAAGCATTAGCATACGACCACAGACCTGCTGATCTGGACAAGGACAACAAACTACATGAATGTAGTATATTAAACTGTTTGTATTGTTGTTTCTAATGTATATCTGTCTGAATGGATGTTGGGTCTCATGTATACAGTACATTAGACCCAACATCCATTCAGACAGTAGACTATAGTCTACTGTCTGAATGGATGTTGTGTCTAATGTATAGTCTACTGTCTGAATGGATGTTGTGTCTAATGGGTAGTCTACTGTCTGAATGGATATTGGGTCAAATGTATAGTCTACTGTCTGAATGGATGTTGGGTCTATTGGGTAGTCTACTGTCTGAATGGATGTTGTGTCTAATAGGCGTAGTCTACTCTCTGAATTGACATTAGACTATAGACACAACAATGTCTATGGAACCAAAAGGATCAGCAAAAGAAGAAAGGATGTGAAACATAATGTGGTAGGTAGGATGAACAACGATGGACACTCAAGCGATTAATTACATCTTCTCATGTGACATCAAAACGCTTTTTTATCTTCTCCAGTTGTACATGAAGCCAGAGATATAGACGTTCACACACACACACACACACACACACACACACACACACACACACACACACACACACACACACACACACACACACACACACACACACACACACACCCTGTCCCCTCTGGTCCAGTTGTCTCTGTGTGGCTCTGTCTTTCTCTGTCTATGTCATGGCACTGAGACACTGCCGCTGTCACACACATCCACCAGAGACTGACCTGAAGGGATGGAGAGGAACGAGAGAGAGAGAGAGAGAGAGAGAGAGAGAGAGAGAGAGAGAGAGAGAGAGAGAGAGAGAGAGAGAGAGAGAGAGAGAAGGGGGTGGTGGTCTCCAGGGAGGTGATACAATCTACTCTAACTGTCAATCCTCTGCTTACATGCGCATGCATGCCCGCACACGCACGCACGCACGCACGCACGCACGCACACACGCACACACACACACACACACACACACACTTTCACCTCTATCCAGAGGTCAGGGAGGGGGTTTCCTGAGAAATGGTTGCTTCACTCAGACATGATACTGATTACATCCAACTCCACACACACGCACGCACGCACGCACGCACACACACACACACACACACACACACACACACACACACACACACACACACACACACACACACACACACACACACACACACACACACACACACACACACACACACACACACACACACACACACACACCACTCCTTGGAGAGGGAATTAAAATGGAGAACAGAGAGAAACCTCAAGAGCAAGATGAGAGAAAGACATGCAGGAGAGAGAGAGAGAGAGGGGGGGGGGTCGTACAGTATGATATCATATAATATGATATGATATGACATGACATATAATATGATACATGATGTGATGTGATATGATATAAGATGATATTACATTATGATATGATGTGATGTGATATGATATGAAAAAGTATAAGATAAGATAAGATAAGATAAGGCTCTGACAAGTGTTTAGATACGTGTTTTTGCTGTACTGAAGCTGACAATATGATTTTTCTACCGAGTTCATTATTCACCTGTTCTACAGAGTGGCTGCCAGACCTCAGTTAAAATCCTAATTATACGCTGGAAGCTCGCAGTGAACTGCCTCCATCCCACTCCACTCTCACAGGAGTAGAAGAAACACGAATGCCTGATGCAGAGGAAGGAAGTCACAGAGAACTGTAGGTGGGGAAGGATGTTATGCAATGTTGCAACATGTGAGACAAGACCTGGTGAACAACACTGGGATTCAATGTTACAGCATGTGAGACAAGACCTGGTGAACACTGGGATGACCTCAGTACAGTTGTGTGTACATACATTTATCTCTCTAGACCAATAATCTAAGATACAAAATATCTCTATTCTTTATCACTGGAAAATGTGGTGTCTCCCTGTGACCCAAACTTACAAAAATACATTATGAATGAACCATTGGTGAGCTTGTAGATTTTTTTTTTTTTTTACATTTAACAATTGTTTTTGGGTTGGAAAGTAAAAACAAACAGCATCGGGACAATTACTCACAAGTCGCGACACATAAAAACGGGTTTGCGACCTATTTGGTCAAACACGATGATCAGCTGATCAGTGTCTCTTGTTGACAAAGCAGAAACAACAACCAACACCATCACATCTCTAACCTTTTCCCTCCTGCCTGCCTGCTGCTGGGTGCCGTTGCAAGCAGCGCTATGCTCCCATTTTTACAAAGCTACATTTAACAAGGATCATTTTACTGCAGTTCTTTAATTCAGTGCCATTAAGCCTTTCCACCCACTCTGCTCACTGTAAATACTGTATGCCCTGCTCATCTGGCATGTGCTGCCTCTAAGCTCATTTTCTCCTTTTTACAGTAAGACATTATCCATTTCCTTAGCTTCTGAAGACCCCTTTACAGTACATACATGTATTCACGTTCAATATTCAAGATTTTAATAGTGACTTCTCATGAGTACACAAGAGTACAATTCTTTGGTTTTTCGTTTTCTCAACATTGTAACAGCAATAACAGCACTAACAAAAAGATAATTAACACTGTGTGTGCGTGCGTGCGTGTGCGTGTGTGTGTGTGTGTGTGTGTGTGTGTGTGTGTGTGTGTGTGTGTGTGTGTAGTAAACTGAGTAGGTACAGTATGTGTTGTTTAGCAACAGTCAGAGACTTGTAGGCATTCTAGCCTGGGATCTGCGCAGCACAATTACAGCTTTCTACTTGAGCAACTTTGGTTTAAGTGCCTGGCTCATTTGCATAGCTGTTGTTGGTGGTCTGGGATTCAAACTAGCAACCCAAATGATCCACAAATCCCATATGAAACCGTACAAACTACAATGTTTCTGGGGAGAGTGAACAAACCAGAATACTCATTTTTAATTATTAGTTATACAAGTTTCTCTGATGTGAGGCTAAAACCCTCATCTGTTCGGTACAGCATGATGTGTTCCTCAGCAGAGCCATATTAAGTTTTAATTGAATGTCATTCTCTCTGGCAGTGAAGTGCCGACACTAGAGATGTGATCTTCGACTTGGCTCCAGTCTGTCACAGGTTGACTGCCAGGCAACTGCAGGCCCACCAGCTGTCACTAAGTTAGTGCTGGAACTTTTCTATGGGTTTCTTTAATTATTCGCTCAGAAGAACCCCTCTCTGTCTGCAAAGTAACAAGTTCAATGTCAATTTATAGCAGCGTAGGTCTACATTACTATGTACCACCTGCATACTTTGTCGTACACTGAAAAGTGAAAATAAACAATCTACAAGCTTGCAACGTGTTGCATCACAATGCTAGCTTGTACAATGGCTATTTTCCATCTTTTGGGGATTTTTTTTTAATAAAAAAAGAATGTTCGCCTATTATGACGTGCCCAGAATAGGGATGCCAGATTGATAGTGGTTAGAACCTCCACCACACAGCTGTCTGTGTAATGAACACGATCTCCTACATGATGATTCTAGGACCACAGCAACCCTATTTATTCTCTTATTGTTAATACAACTGCCAGATTCATGTGGTTATTTCGTATCATAATGTCAGACCGAATGAAAAATGTATCTGGCCTCTCAGAGCTAGAACATCAAACATTCCAGCCTGCCATTGTCCCATGAAGCAGCCAACACAAAGGAGAACATGAAAGAGGCTGGTTCCCCTCAGAGGAGATCTCAAAGAAATCCCCCTCTCAGAATGATCATCTCTATTACCTCAAGAATGCAGTCACAGCCAAAGCTTTTGTTTTTAGTTTTTAAATTATTATTTTTTAGAGCAGCCACTTATTCGTACCCCTATTTTTCTCCCAATTTAGTCGTTGGGGCAATTAATACCTGCTCCCACGTTTGTCCATAGCACCACAAAGGCACCAAAGGCCTTAAAAACAAGGCTCCAGACATCCCAAAACAAACTGGTCAGGCTACTGCTTGGTCTTACACCTACAACTCATCTAACCCCTGCTCATTTTGGTAGGGTGGGATGGATGATAGAGTACAGCAACTTGCAATGGGCCTGGTCTGCAAGATACACTGCACCACAAAGACACCCATGTACCTGTCAAACTACTTCAAAAACATCAAAGACGTCCACAAACACCAGAGGGAGCTCCACAAATCACATTCAGCCCAGATTTGTCTCAAACAGGTGGTTAAATTCGATCTACTGCTATGCCACCAAAATGTGGAAGGCCCTACCAACAGTCATTAAAAAAGTGTGAATCCTTATACTCTCCTTCAAAACCGCTCTAAAAGAGCACTTACAGGTGGCTGCAATTCAGAACTGGCTCATGAAAAAAGTCCCCCCGAACTGTTTACTGTACATATTTTTCTTTTTGATTACTACTCGTTTATATGATGTTTTTGCATAGTATTGTATATTTGTCATTAAATGTTTCGATGAATTGAATACACATGGACCCCAATGGAATCAAGCCATAGTGCTTTCTTGGGTTTTAATCCTTTTAGCAGACCTTGTAGAACTGTACTTTCTGTACTTTTTTTCCGGCAAACTGTTCATAAAGTATTCAATCAATCAATCAAACTGCTATTGTACCCTACTAGCTCACCTGCCAGTGAGTCGCCCGAGTACGTAGTGCCTCCTCCCGTTCCATATTCCCCACTGTCAGGCGCTGCCCCAGTCCTTGGGAGTACGTGCGGCAACAAACATCGCCTGGCTTCCCTCCCCCGAACATGGACAAATTGTGTTCGTATAGACACTCGGCCAAACAGGATGCACCGTGGTGGATTTGAACCCAGAGGCTCCACACATGGTTGGGCAGGTACTTTACCCTGCTGCCTGAGGGCCCCTAGCCATACCTCCAGCACACAGGACAGACTGCCTGGCTACTGGACAATCCATTCACCTATTATAATCCTCTCTGGAACAGCAGATGACTGATGAAATAGGCTTTTACAGTATCTTTAAGATATGATGAGGAAAAGAGAGGAGATTTTGAAGCCAGGAATGGCTTCTGCTTTGATTTAAAAGATAAGTTGGTATTTTGTGAGAAACCTAATTCACATTCTGGGACTAACTTATCACCTGAAAGTCACTTACAAACATAATTTTCTTTTAAAAATAGAAAACCCTTCAGAAGTCTGGAAAACCCCACGTACTGTACTACTCATGTGAGTTTAGCTTGTGTTTATGCAGTACAGTATGTCTTTTTAGTAATGTTGTGTTTACAGTTCACCAAAGAGACATGGTCAATATATTCCATTATACCACAGTTAGTTCCAACCTCGCATTTTGATTAGTTGAGATTAGAGGTATTCTGGGTACTCGGTCCAGTCTGGGGGACCCCCGGTCCCGTGGACCCACTCTTAATGAGTGCTGCTATGTCCTGATAACAGCACTCTCTATAAAAGTATCACTCCATCTTATTCACCTTATTACTCATGTAACCTAGCAACAGCCACCAGCTTTCAGAAACAAAGTAAAGTTAACCAGAATTTCATACCGCGCAAAAAATCATTAAAACTTGATCAAATCTATTGGCTTTGAAGAATTTTGTTAATAAAATCATTGATGACAAGTGATGACTAGCCAGCACCTAAAAATACACTAAATGCAACCAATCAATGGTTTATTCCACGTATTGTGCTATGCTAATAAGGGAAAGAAATAAACATCTTCGCTTCCTGTTATAGACTTTTATAAGCTTGAGTTATTATCTTTACATTATCTAAAACTGTGGTATATAATTGCAATAAAACACTTGGGGTCATGCCATACCATGATGATAGCACTGCTGTCTATGGTCTATTGCAGTGTTTCTCAACCTGTGGGCTGGGGCCCATGGTGGGCCGTGAGGATATTGCAAGTGGGCCCCCAAATATTTGACATTGTATTTTTTTGTCCGTGGACCCCTAGGGGTCCTTGGGGGGGTTCCAGGGGGTCCCCAGCAACATTTTATACTTTGGCTATTTTTGAAAAATCGTGAAAAGTTTTGCAAACCATTGAATATATATATATTCTAACCAAACATTTGTAACTCAAATCTTTGCTTCTGGGGGTCCCAGGAACAAAATATTTTGAGATGGGGGTCCGCGGCCAAATACATATCATTTTGGGGGTCCTTGACATGAAAAAGTTTGAGAACCACTGCTTTAAAACATTGATTTGATCCTAGACACAATACGACCACTTACCACAGCAGCTGAAAATGACCCAGAGGTTGAGAACCATATTGGTCTATGCTGGCATGGGTTCCCAAACGTTTCAGGCCGCGACCCCCCCAAAATAATCATATTTGAACTGGGGACCCCCAGTTTGGGAACCACTGGTCCATGGCAGTGGTTCCCAAACCTTTTAGCTCAAGACCCAAAGGGAAAATGTTAGTCTCCCCGGGACCCAAACTAGTGAAAATAGCAGATCTATAAGCTCACAACATGCCGCTTTACGTATTTATCAAATTATTGAAGAAAAAAAAAATTGAGTTGTTTTTATTCAAGATTCTTTTGTGCTTTAAAAATAATTAAAAATAAATGTAGGAAACTGAAATTTAAGGGATATTTACCCACGACCCATAAAAATGTACCTGTGACCCACAAATGGGTCCCAACCCACTGTTTGGGAACCAGTGGTCTATGACACTTAGCCTTTGGCCTATTGCCTGAGGAGTGCTTCACAGTAACACTTCCACTTGTATCTTATTGCATAATTGTACAGACCATGACTGTCACAACAGAATTATACTGTATGACAATTAATCTGCCTGTGACTCATTGTTTAGTCTAGTCAGTTACATAAACCTCTGCTTTATGTAACTCCCCTTCCAATTATCATTATGAACAAAGAGCCACTCATATTTGAGCCATTACATCTGATAACTGGGACATGTTGACTACCGCATAATAACTGTAAACGTATACCCTGCAGAACTGATCTAATGTCTCTCTATGAGGCTCTGTAGATCAGTGTTTCTCAAACTTGTTCATATTAAGGACCCCCAAATGTATTTGGCAGTGGACCCCCATCTGAAAATATTTTGTACCCCCAGAAGAGAATATTTGTGTTTCAAAAAATGCAAAACTATTCAAAATCTTCCGACCATTTTCAAGATTATTATAATTTTTTGCAGATGTACAAGCTTGCAGCATGGCACAAAGTGACGCGCTGTGAGCTTATATCTGCTATTTTTTAAAAGCCAACATATAAAACGTGGATGAAGTGGTTAAAATGATTGTGATGCTGTATTAACAAAAGGGCTCTGGGGACCCCTTGGACAACATTTTTTGTTTCTGAAAATGTTGTTACTGCGTGCGTGCGTGCGTGCGTGCGTGCGTGCGTGCGTGCGTGCGTGCGTGCGTGCGTGCGTGCGTGCGTTCGTGCGTGCGTGCGTGCGTGGGTGCGTGCGTGTGAGTGTGTGCGTGTGTGTGTGTGTGTGTGTGTGTGTTTTAACAGACAACAGAGCTACCAGAGGTGTCCCCAAAAACACAACTAAAGTGAATGTTACACAGTAAAACTTTAAGGGCCCTATCTTGGGCGTCGCCTTACGCCTCCTTATGCCTAAACCGCTTTGCCATTTTTCTATTTTGAAAAACATTTTTAAATAGTTCAATTAGCCGATCTACAAGCTGACAACGTGTCGATTTAGATAGGCTATTTGAACTATTTGAAACAGTTTTTCAAAATAGTAAAAAAATGTGTGTAGTGAAGTGACAGATGAAACAATATCATCACAGCAGTGATGACAAGATGGGGATCGGATTCAAACCTTTACACTCACACGGGCATAATTATCTGTGTGCTAACTGGCATAGCCATCAGACACGCCATCACTCAACATTTCTATTCAGCAAGATTTCATGGAACTAGTCCCAAGACGCGTTAAAAAGACCGCACGCACGCACGCACGCACGTTCATTTTTATCTGCTGGTTGGGAAAGCTGATTAAACATTTTCACCTGCGGCTATGCCCTTTTACCTCCTTTAGCACAAATAAAAGTCTGGTCTCAGCAGACAGGAGGGTATAATTGCAGTTCCTCCACTGAACTCCAGAAGTAATAGGGTAGGGGAAAAAAGGCCAGCTTTCCTGTCAGATTGGATGAGACCTTGTTTTGGGCTATGGGAGGACACTCAACAGTTTGGGAGCATGGCACATAAAGTATTTTTATTATAATTTGTTTTGTGTTGTCTAGACAATTCTTGCTGTATTTTGG
The DNA here is from genome assembly GCF_963454915.1 of Gymnoscopelus microlampas. Lineage (NCBI taxonomy): Eukaryota > Metazoa > Chordata > Actinopteri > Myctophiformes > Myctophidae > Gymnoscopelus > Gymnoscopelus microlampas. Next base: position 15,545,896 of record NC_139955.1, on the reverse strand, counting down.
TAGCTCAATTATAATAATAACTTATTGCTCCCCGTGGATACATTCATCGTCTCTCACTGAGCAGCACGTGGAGATCCGCTGCAGCTCTCAGGTATGTGGCAGGTGTATGTTCCTAACATGCATGTCTTCATGGTGTGAGGAAAAAACATGTGAACATGGGGAAACATGCAACTCCACACAGAAAGGCCTCAGTCGGGTTCGGTTCCTCTTAGGGGTAATTCAGCCCGCTGTTTTCTCCTCAACTTATAATGCTTAATTAATGCTCTGTCATAAGACGGTGTCAAGAGCAGTAGTATGATGAACTATAAATTGGGTTAAAATGGTTTAGTCTCCTCACAAACCTTTGGTCTGAACTATAGACTTTAGTTTAGATGCATTGGTAATACATTCAGTTAATTCTTTCAAAAGCTTAGAGTGTTGTGTTACTGCTAAAACATTTGTTTTATGTTAACATGCATCTGGTCTTCAATCACTGTGGAGCAGAAAAGTGCAGGTAATTATTCACCTTAGTAGGCCAGAATTTTCTTTTTCATGACAGACTGTAGGGACACTCAGACTGGCCTGTTAGCACCAACAAGGATTAAGCTTTAACCTCGTTTAAATCAAGGTTTATTTATTAATCCAGTTGCTCAAGACTTTAAAACTACTTTTCACTAAAGGTTTAGTTTTAATCTTGATTAATTTGAACCCTTTTGCCCCACTACTTTAAACTCAGATTAAAATTTCAGTCAGGGATTATTTTTAAACTTGCAGTTGAGGTGGTTTAAATGTAAAGCATATATTATATATGGCATATAATTAGATGGCTGTTTGGGAAACTATCCGGAAATAATTTAAAGTGCCATAGTGTAAGGGGAATCCCTGCTAAAAGGAACATTTATAAGCCCACAACGGACCATAGTTGGTGTGACGTGTTGAGTTTATAGATCTGTTCTTTTTAGCGATTTACCATCGGATCACGGAGGTTTATAAAGACTGTTTAAATAATGTATTCTTTGGCTGCAGGCGCTACTTTTAACCTAGGTCTGTCTATATATTCTCTCAAAAGGTAATAAAAAAGTAACGCTAATGATTACTCAAGAAAGTAAGGTTATTTTATTTTCTGTTTATTTACACAACAAATCTAAGATGGCGATTTAATGAATTAACCAAAGGTTAAAGTTTGAATGGCAGGTTAAGGATTTAATCACAGATGTGTTAAGCAATGCTTAAAATGAAGTGGTGCAACACAACTCCGTGTATAGGAGAGACAGACAGTAGGACAGCTGAGATGGACACAGTAAAGTTGAAAGGAGTATATGAGAGACAGACAGCAGGGAAGCTTAAATGGAGACAGTATAGGAGAGACAGACAGCAGAACAGCGGCGACAGTGTAGGAAAGACTGTAAACAGTAAACACAACGCATTACCACAGAAAGGGTCATGGTGGATGACCACTGCATTCACTGGCAGGTTCAAGTAATAACATGTGAGCAGACTGTTAATTTAACTGTGAATGTTGTTAACCACATTCACAGTTAAATGTAAAAGTAGACCTACTTCCTACTTTGGCCTTACACAATAAATGAATAAAAGTCCCTGATGATCCATGTGGCTGCTCATTGTGTCAGGGCACATGAGAAAACACAGCAAGACAGAATGTTACACAAGATAGAAGCAAGTCCTGTCAGCTCTGGAGCCACGGGAGTAAAACTAAAAAAGTACTTTAGATCAGTAATTCTGAAACTTTTTATTTTCAAGGACCCCCAGTTTACTGTGCATTATACGCCACGGACCCCCCTTAACTCTGACACTGTACAAATGGACCCAAATAGACCCGTAAGGCCGTAAGGGTCCATTTGGTTCCATTTGTACACTCTTAGAGTTACCAATCATTTTGCTGGGGACTCCTCTGGTACCCTCCAAGGACCCCTGGGGGTCCCCGGACCCCCATAAGAACCACTGCTTTAGACTTCAAACCGATAACAGCAGTGAACCTTTCATCCACATGAACTTCTGTTTGTTACACTAAAGTGGTTAATGAAAGCTAAGATATTTTTACCCAACCAACATCCAGTCAGATACAGCCAAGCGCACCGGCTTGTCTCCTAGCAACTTGAGAGCTTGGATGAAACCAATTGGCAAAAAATAGAACCCATGCTGTGGCGTGGAATCCAGACTGAGTCGCTTGTTTTTTCACTCCACTCCTCAGGCTGATTTCCGAACGTCACCTGTTATGGAGTGGGCACGTCATTGCTCAACGAATCACAGTAGGAAGGGAAGTGACTTGAATTTTGCATTGGAGAAGCAGAGAAGCAGAGTGAAAAAACAACAACGCTGAACGCAGCGACTCAGTCTGGATTCCACTCTGTAGCCTACTCCCACAAAACGAAAGAAATAAGAAAATCATGATCAGTGTGCGTGTGTGTGTGTGTGTGTGTGTGTGTGTGTGTGTGTGTGTGTGTGTGTGTGTGTGTGTGTGTGGCCGTGTTTGTGTGTGTGTGCGTGTGCGTGTGTGTGCATGTGTGTGTGCGCGCGTGTGTGTGTGTGCCTGCGTTTAAATGAAGCTGCAAAGCTTAGCTCAAAAACAAAACCTTATCATTAATTCAAAATGTAATTTTGATTTAATGTATGGCTGACGAGAGGAAGCAATTTAGTTTCCTACGTTCACGATTTTCTTGGTAAACAATAACCAATATAAAGACGGAAATTGAAGTATAAATAAAATGGTTACTGAGCAGATCTTTTATGTATTGGTTTAATTATCACACGTCAGTATGCTGACAATGACAAAGTTTCCAGTTAATGGAACGATTGATTGTAATTCTGCATGTAAAAGCATGGCTATAGCAGGGTGCCATCACACATGACAAGCTTCAACCTTGTATGGCCAAAACTGTTCCTTTTTTATTGCTATTGAAAAAATGATGTAAAATAGTGAAAATAGCTGATCTAAAAGCTCACAGCGTGCTGTAGATCTGCTATTTTTACTGCTTTTGTGTGACACTTGTATGATGAAGTATGGGCATTAATTTACAAAACTATGTAAAAAGTTGAAAGATGGATCCATACAAGGTTTCTGCCCAACAGCAACAAAACGCCATCAATCTGGACAAGATGAATGCTTATTACAGCTTGTACATAGACCACCAAACCTAATTGATTAATGAGGGGTCATTAATTAAAAACAATGAGTGATTCTGCTGCCAATGATAGTCAACTGACAGTGTCAGTTGACTAAAGGGGTGATGAACTAACTAAAAAGTAATGAGTGTCAAATAAACTGCTGGCCAATACAGCATATTTGTACTCAGGTTACATGAGTGGTGTATTGATTCTACAACAACAATATCAGTTGCTTACAACCAACCTTGCTACCTGGCCTCCTGTTCAACGCATTCACACAGTCAGTTAGGGTGGATTTGAGCAAATGTCAGATGTTCGCCCTGATGGGACTCCCCGTCCCATCGCATGCTAATGAGGACGTGATGATTTATGATTCTCTCCTTAACAGCATGCAACTCCAACGGCGCTGAGTTGGCAGAAGTGTGCTTCGCATCACTTGGCACGGTGTCGATCTCCTCAGTTAGGCCTACTCAGCGTTGCACGGTGACACAGGTCTCAAAGTCACCCTTTTACCACATAAACCAATGCAAACAAAGACAATTCTGCTGCCAATAGACAACATTACAAAACCTGCTTCTGCATTTCATTTCTGTTGATCTTGCTATTTATTTGGAAGAAGACCCAGACTGGTTCTTAAAATAGGAATTTTAAGTGTATACTTGCATTGGGAAATCTTTTCCTAACTATTATACAATTGGACTGTGTCAAAAGAGGCCCTATTGTTGCTTTCCCTTTAAGTCATAATTCATCGTCAGCGTCATGCAAAAATATGGAAAATAGCCAATCAAGTTCACAATATATCGCATCGTGACGCATTTTGAGCTTGTAGATACACTTAATACCTAAGCTGCAGACTTGGCAATATGTTTGGTGACAGGGGCTATAAGACAGAAAGGATTGATGTGGCTGCTGAATACTTCAGCACCACAACACAAGATGAATGCCTTCCAACCTAAAGCCAAAACTAAAAAGGCCAACTCTAACTTTTGTGTCACCCAGTACTTTGTTTTTAATTTAAAAGGATAATTTGCAAGCGTTGACATAATACGTATAGTTGTCTGATCTCAGACAGAAAACTATCTTTACAGAACCAAGTGACAATAGTTGATATGCAACGTACACTACAGTACATACACCTATTTTTTGCATTATATATTATGATGAATGAATGATCTCGAGCACTGACTTGTATGAATATTGTGATTTCTGATGAGAATGTCAACATCACTTTTTGTTGTTCAGCTGACATATATTCACTTTGATTACTAAGACCTTTGAGGTCGAAACGCTGTACCATATCAATTTGGGAGGAAAAAAACAGTGTGTGGATAAGCTCTCTCTTCTTATAAACAAATAACTACTTTAGACTTGAGTCTTACTACAGGTTTACAAACTCTAACCTTGTCACTATCGGACCTTCTGATGTACACAGTCCATTACTTTCACTCTGTCCCCAACAAGAGCCCTGGTGTTGTCCTTCCGTTCCTGTTGGCTCTGTGCTCGTTTTCAAAGCCATCTGTGCTCGCCGTTGCTTCTCCCGGTGGCACAAGTTGTAGCCGTCGCCTGTTCCTTCTCACCTCTCCTCCCCTCGGTGAGCTCTCTTGGTATGAGCGTACAGCTCTCCCGGATGACAGATGCTGGTCCTTCCCATGTCGTGTCCTTGTCCAACTTCATCAGAACGTGATCTCCCAGGTGTAACCTTGGAAACGTACCCTGTGTCTCCTGCTGATGTAGAATGCCTGCTGTAATCATACTGCTGCTGTTTTATTCATGAAATTGATCATGTCCAGTGCACGTTTTAGCTCCTGAACATTTGTGGGCTCCTGTAGCTTGTTGATGGCATTCACTTGTGCTCTCACTCGACTGGTGTCCGCCATTCATTCATTCTCTCCAATGTGCTCTGCAGGTGTTTGTCACGTGCACTCATGTCCTTGCCATGGACAATGATATGGTCCATATACTGTACAGTACACCGCTAGACCCTCAAATCCCTCCAGCAGTTTGTTAATTTTACGCTGGAATATCCATGGAGCGATATTTATTCCAAAAGGCAGGCGCTTGAAACAATACCTCCCAAAAATTGGTTAGGAGGCCGCTGTCTTCTTGCAGTCGTATGTGCCAAAATCCTGAAGACAATCCACAGACGTGAAGACATGTGGAACCTGACAGTTTGGCCATTGTCTGCTCTCAGCCTGACATTGGCAGTTGATACAGTATATGCCTCTCTTGATATTCCCATATAGCTTTTGGAGTCCCATGCAAATTATCACTGTGCTTTGTTGGCTAGCTTCGCTTTGGCCTAAGTGCTCTGAATGTCTTCAGGTTGCTACATTATGGTAATGTCAGCTCCTGTATAGATTCTAGACCTAACTGTCCGACCTTTTGTTCTGACCTGATTTACTTTACTTACTGCTCCATGGTAGAAGTTTTCCTCTGTGTCTTTACTATAAGCGACTTCTCTCATTGATTGAAGAGACATTTTCTCTCCCAATTACCTGTTAAACCACATTTTTTTCACTGAGATTCAAATGCTATAGGCATTTGGCTGGGACTTTGTGCCTCTCGTTCCCACATCAGTGACGTCTGTTGTCCTGAGTAGGCGGTCAATCACTTCTCTCTTTAACAGGTAGTCTCGTAGCTCTCTGCCATAGTCGCCGAAGTGTCACCTCCTGCATGTTGATAAAGCTTTATTGATCCCTGCAGGGAAAGTCAGGTGTTGTAACAATAGCAGCGACAGCAGTAAGAGTGAATCACAGTTGAGTGCTGCCTGTTGCTCCTGCATGCTGGCTTATCCACTATGCTTTATCCTCAGCTTGCCTTCTGCATGCAGTTTCCAAGGTGAGGTTGGACATGAGCTGATGTCGCCTACAGAGCTCTTTGTCCCAGATACCAACTGTCTCTGATATTAATCAGTTCTCCATCGCTCTGTTCATAGTGTGCTTTGATAAATGACTGTGTGACCATTTCATAGTCATCCTCTTATCCTCTGGCAAAGGTGAACAACTTCAGCTTCACAACCCATGGCATAGATAAGTGTGCCAACCTGGACCTCACCGTCTTTGTTAGCCAACTTAGCAGGTGACAGGGTTCCAGGGGGTCCCCAGCTAAATTATTTCATATAGCATCAAAAGTTTAAGCAAATTAACCCTATCTACATGTACACAATGGGTTGCGATTGTGAGCTTGTAGATCTGCTGTTTTTTTTAATGGAGAACATTTTTTGAAATATTTTGAAACAATTTTAACAAGTCAAATATTGTCTTGTTAAAGACAATATTTGCACATCATATTTTAAGATGGTGGTCCGCAGACAAATTCATATTAATTTTGGGGTCCTTGATATGAAAAAGTTTGAGAATCACTGTATTATAGCATTGTTTTATTGGTTAAATGTACTCCATCTACTTGTATTACCAAATACCTTGACGATGAACAGAAGAGAAGTTGAATTGAGCGGACTAGAGCTGATTGGTAAAACACTATCAACCTCAGGCTCTAATATAGCATAATATGCACAATGGAGTACACACTTAAATGTGATAGTAGCAGTCAAACTGTAGCTTTAACCCTGTGGCTGTGTTGACTCAGTACTGTTAGGATTTAAAGCTTGTGTTAAGGCAACCAATCCTTGTAGAACTAACCTTTTAACTAATATAAAGGGTTCTCCACTGCTCCCCGATGGATATTCCTCCAGATGAACCAGCCATCAAACCTTCGTCACCCTCTGACCTCTTCTCTCAGAGGTAAGCCTAGAAGGAGCTGGATCCTTCAGGGATCTCGTTGGCCTTTGGCCATCTGACCTGTGACCCCGTTACAGTTAGTCTCCCACTCCTCATGAACATAGCCCCCCTCCTCCTCTTGACCCCCCCAAACACAGTCACGCACACACAAGCTTCTCAGCACCACCTGGAATTTCCACCACTGATGTGATCAGCTCGTAGCAGATGGTGCGCAACACACACACACACACACACACACACACACACACACACACACACACACACACACACACACACACACACACACACACACACACACACACACACACACACACCTTCAGAAGCAGGTACCGTACACAGATTGGTGTGTGTGTGTGTGTGTGTGTGTGTGTGTGTGTGTGTGTGTGTGTGTGTGTGTGTGTGTGTGTGTGTGTGTGTAAGAAGAGGTGGAGGTCAGTCCAGACAGATTGGAGCATAAATGTTGGATGGAGATTGGAGAAAGCAGCCGATAAATGAGACATCTCATGGAGGCTGATTGCTTTTCCCCAAGGTGTACAGTGTGTGTGTGTGTGTGTGTGTGTGTGTGTGTGTGTGTGTGTGTGTGTGTGTGTGTGTGTGTGTGTGTGTGTGTGTGTGTGTGTGTGTGCGCACTCGCAGGCATGCCTGTGTATAGGGCATACGATAGGTGTGCATGTGCGTTTGAGTGATTTGTGTGTGTGAGACTTTGATCATCCATGTTGTGTGTTTATGTTTGTGTGCGTGGGTGAGATGAAGAAGCAACGCTGAACGTCTCAATTTACAATGTCATTTAAACAGACACATTGCCACTATTCCAATACTTCCCACAATGCACTCCTGCAATCGCTATGCCAGAGACAGTACAATATAGATCTTAAAGACACTTGGTCAGGCTCCATCAGAGATTCCTGTTCATCCATCCATCTTCTACTGCTTATCCGGAATGGGGTCGCGTAGGTAACATTTCCAGCAGAGAATCCCAGACTTCACTTTTCCCGTGCCAAATAACTTCAAACCGGGGGATCCTGAGCGATTCCAAGGCCAGCGTGGAGATACAATCCCCCATCTGGTCTTCCGTCTGCCCCCTGGTCTCCTTCCAGCTGGACAAGCGCCGAAAACCTTCCTAGGGAGGCGCCGAGGCGGCATCTGTACTTGATGCCCGAACCGCCTCAACTGGCTCCTTTCCATGTAAAGGAGCAAGCTAAGTCTACTCCGAGTGTCTCCTGAGCTTCTTACCCTATCCTTAAGGTAGATCAGCCACTCTCCTGAGAAAACTCATTTTGGCCACGTGTATCCACGATCTTGTTGTATTTCTTACTTTGATCAAACACTCTGATGAACTTTTCAGAAACTCTAAAGAAAATACTTTTTTCTCCCTTCTCTTCTCTTCATAATACCCTTAGGACATCCTTCCTGCTGTTACGGTTTATTGCGTCAGTAACATTCTCTTACTGTAGGTATCACACACTCAAACCCTGAATGTTCATTTAACCCTGAGAGAGTACAAATGGACATGTAATTAATACGCAGGGTTTTATATTATTCATATTTCTATAGGCCTATTTCTCACAAATAGCATTGCGACATGCAACATGTGAGCTTGTAGATTGGCTATTTGTGTAGGTATATACTGCCATGATTAACATATCCTTTGGATTTGTTGAATTTATCTTTATAATATCATATGAAACCAATGAATCAATCAATCAATCAATCCTGTCCTCTCATGGCTTTATTGATCAGCACTGTTTTTCATTCATTTTATCATTTCTCACGAGAATTGTAGGTTTGTTTGATCTGCGGGTGAAAGCTGTCTTATGAATAATGTTTATCATGGATTGATAGATGAAACAGAGTTCATTTCAATTCCTTTCAAGCTTCCTCTTTCTTCATCTATCAATGCCTTACTTTGCTATATACAGTATAGGGATCTCTCACTTTTATCCAGTGTATGGGAAGGGGATACGATAGGAATGACTGGACTCTAATAATGTCCCCCTGAATGATTTAGACAGTATTTATATTTAATTTAGTTAGCTGGAAAATGATTCAGTTCCATATTGTGGCCCTGTGGGTGTTTCGCTGTTCATATGTATTTAATGTTGAGACTTTGTCCTCCGTCGACAGGGGACAGGGCTACGGGAGAGGAGAGAGGGACACAAGACACAGTTTGGATTTGGACTAAAGTATTTGAGTATTCCTGTCCACATGCAGCGATAAATTATGATAACATCAAAAGGCATTTTTGATAGGGGTCTGACAGTTGCCAGACATTCTGAAACATCAGAAATCTCCTGAAGGCACGGCAAAACACTTTTTTCAGTAAACTCATGCTGACACATTGAACCAAACGTATGTGTTCTGTGCTCATAACAACTCATAGTGCACCAAGTGTTTCATTTTCCTCATTTCCATGAAATGAGACTAATTTATTGGCTGGGTGATGACAATGATGACAACACATCCATAAAAAAATAAGAACATTTTATACTGATCATTAAGATTCAACTGTACCCCAGCTAATTATCATGGTTGGTATTTAAGCAAGCATAATGCTTGAAAATAACAGTAATGTACCATATGGAGAACACTTTGTCTATTATAATCTCTCCTGCATCAGTGGTTCCATGCAGGAACATTTAGCTTTTACAGGTATTGAAATAAAGCAAATAGGTCTTTATGGGTAATAGCACAAATACGTATTATGTAAATAGCTCTGCGGAAGATAGAGATCACAAAAGGTAACATAGATAAATGTAATCAGCCAAAATGCCAAATGTGGCAATGGGAAGGAGATGTAATGTTTTTAATTGTACTTGGATTGTACTGGATTTGGGGTTCTCATGTATATATTTTCTTACCAGCTAACTGGACAAGTTCTTGCTTGGGTTTATTCCTTGGTAACATGGTAGGCTAGTCTAGACAAGACATTGACATATGCTTGCCAGTTGCCACTGAAATTAAATCTGTGTTGAATTAAATGCACTACGTTAACTTCTGTAGATAACAGTATAGTGTTAGATTCATTTTAATGACCTTAGAAAATCAAATGGCTCTTAATTATTTTACTGGCAAGCCAGGGAGATGTGCAAACTAATTGGCAGAGAATTTTGTGCTTACATCCCTGGTGCCTCTGACATATTGATTAATTGATAGGTTTATATTCTCTAGGAAACTTTGCCAGTGTCATGTGGCATCTAGACTCACGTAGCCAGACAATTAGAGATCGTAATGTTTTAAATGACAGACTAAATCGAATTTTAATATGATCTAGAAAAGCGGAGAGATGCCCACTGCAAAATGCCCACTGCAAATCACGGTACCAAAATAAAGGAGCGCCCTAAAGTCTTTCAATTGGTTCTGCACTGCAGTTATATATATTTTTTATTTACAACTTTTTTTCCACCCAGTCTTAGTATTGAGGGAGCTGCCATGCAAAAGCCACAATTGTAACCTTGAGCTACCTGCTCTATTCATTTTCTCTGCATCTCTCACATGTGTGCATCATGCACACACATGGTGTAACCTTGCATCAGCTGATGCCCTCGGTGCTGGGGGTACACAGCACGATGCATTGTAGAGTCTCAGGGGGTACATCTGTTAAAAGTTTGGGAACCACGTACTGCCATACAAGATGCTACCAATAAGTCAGCTAATGCCCCTAATTAGTTGTGACCTACTTACTTGGCCAAACAGTATTCATCCTCCTATTCACAATGTCACAGCGACACAATTGACATAATCGATCATTAAGAGATTCTACAGGACTGGCAAGCTACAAGACATACTGTAATACACATCCTATACACATGAAAGGCATAATAAAGGCATACCTCAGGAATGCAGGGAACGTGGTTCATTTTACCACAAATCTTTAACCAACATATTCCCCACTAAACCCCTCCCCAGGGTTTTCCATAGTGTTCTTTAATAATTGATTGGGCCAACACTGTTTTTCTGCCATGTTTGTGGGATTATTTTTGGCAGCATACAGGACTTCCGCCTCAATCCAGTCTCATGCTGATTGACACCAACAGCCAGCAGTTTCCGAACATTTTCCTCCGGTTTATTTCCTGTGTAATGCTCTGAGCTCAACTCTCAGAAGGGCCATTATCAAAGATTGTGTTACTAAATTAGGGCCACAGGGAATTATTCCTTCCCAAGACGGCTCCGATGCGTTACTACTGGAGTTGTAGAACCAGGCAGAAAGATAGAAGACCAGCCAAACACAGCTAGAGGTGCAAATTAAATATTCCACTATAAGAATGAGATCATACGAATGCATATGCATATTACCACCACAACATGCGCGCAATCTCCTACTTTAAGTAAGGGGCTTAGGTAATATATAGGCATGCTTTCTGCATGTATTATTAAACATGTGTTGGCACACACTCACACACACACACGGAGGCACACAAACACACCTATACATGCATATGCATATGCACATGTAACACACACACACACACACACACACACACACACACACACACACACACACACACACACACACACACACACACACACACACACACACACACACACACACACACACACACACACACACACACAAAATATTTAAGCAATGAAAAGTATTAAAGGGATAGTTCACCCAAAAAAATACTCTCTTTCACTCCATGGAGACTTGAATTAATTTTTTTGTTTTTGTCGCATTCCTAAGCCAATAATTTAATAACTAGCGGAACGGTATAGGCAGTGGGTCCGGTAGGAGACACACAGGAGACTCTTTGTGCCTCCTAATAATTGGCTTAGGAATGCGACAAAAACAAAAAAATATCTATGAATTCAAGTCTCCATGGAGTGACTAATCGATAGAAAAAATGACATTTTGGGGGTGAACTATCCCTTTAACAAGAGCTTGTGACAAATAATGACTACAATGGAACACAGGTTATTTTTCCCCCCATTTCCTGAAAAGTAACTGTTTTGGACATATAAGGTTTTGCCCGGCAGCGACGATAACGCAAGCATGCATACATGATGTGATGCTAAACTACCTCATTGAACAGCCAATTTAAACCATTATAATCAACATTACAGCCTCTTTCCCAATTGCCCAGTAGCATAACCTATAAGCACCATAACCCAGTGGGCTCACTAATGATACGACTCTGTAACCTAGTTGTGTGGCACAATTCAAGAGGCACACAGGGGGAGACAGATTCGGGCCAGTGTGTGTGGTGGAAAAAGTACTCCCATTTTTTACTTAAGTAAAAGTATCAATACTGCAATGTAGAAGTACTCTGTTACAAGTAAAAGTCCGGAATAAAAAATTGACTTGAGTAAAAATGCAAAAGTATTAGTATCAAAATGTTATTTTCAAATGGCCGAAATGTATATAGGGCTGCAGTGGGTAATGTATGTTTTGTAATAATAATCAAAATCTACAAAGTAACTAGTAGCTAAAGTTTTCAAATAATTGTAGTGGAGTGAAAGTACAATATTTGCCTCTGAGATGTATAGCGGAGTAGAAGTAAAAGTATTGGAAATTGGAAACACTAAAGTACAAATACCTCAAAATTGTACTTAAGTAATAAGTACAGTACTTAATTAATGTACTTAGTTACTTTCCACCACTGGCCAGTGTGTGTGTGTGTGTGTGTGTGTGTGTGTGTGTGTGTGTGTGTGTGTGTGTGTGTGTGTGTGTGTGTGTGTGTGTGTGTGTGTGTGTGTGTGTGTGTAGTAGTACCGCAACTAAGTACTGTGTGTGAAATGATGAGCTCTGGGTGCAATTATTCAAATTGACGAAGTAGAGATAGAAGGAAAACGCTGGCTTGGCTTAGATGTCATAATTAGTGAGAAGCAAAGACACACTTTACATGATGTTGGTCAAGATTATGAGAGATTATGTAAGTTATAATTTTTGTGATCACTTATTTAAGCAAAGAGAGCATACTATCAGCACAAGGTTTCCGTCGTTTAAAAAGAAGAAGAAGGAATTTCTATGAAGAGTCTGGGATTGATTTTTTAGTACTTCTAATGATGTCTTTTATTGAAGATGTTCCCTGGAAATGTAATGATGTTAATTTTAACGCTCTCAGTGCAGTTTTTTACTAGAATAATATTAATTGGAGAGTGGAAGTCTGTCTGTCTACTCAGAGTTTTTACAAGTAGCAATACCTCAATGTAAACACTCTGTTACAAGTAAAACGCCTGTATTCAAACTTTTACTTGAGTAAAATTACAAAAGCATTGGCATCAAAATATACTTAAAGTACCAAAGTAAAAGCACAACATAATTTTTTTCTTTCAAAAATAGATTTACACACTCTCAACACCTTGCAATGTGACACGTTGGGAACTTGTACATCGGCTATTTTCAGTTAGCCAAATGATAAACTACGGTTTTGTAATAATATAAATTGGCAAAGTAACTAAATCTGTCAAATAATTGTAGTGGAGTAAAAAGTACAATATTTGGCTCTGAGGAGTTGTGGAGTAGTGTACCTCAAAATTGCACTAGAGTACAGTAATTGAGTAAATGTACTTGTTAATTTCCACCACTGGTTGTAGTAATACTGTGATAAACAGTATGTTGTATAAGTATGACAAGCCGTTCTAACATCATATATAGACTGGATATGTATACCGTTATCTGTAATTCAATTCGTCCTAGTCAAAATTAACATCAGCTATCCACTTATTCCACTACGACATTCTTCCTATTCACAATTGTCATATCCATGATGACTTAATTCTTCCTTGGAAAGATTACATCACTTTTACCATTTACAATTATTGATATCTTTAATTACCATTATGACTTGTCAGAATACAATTTGGACAAGAACAAATGTGATTTTGGATAATCTAAAATAGTATTACAGATAGGAGTTTGGTTTGATTAAATGTTAAACGGCTTGCCATATGCCATTGCCATATGCCATTGTATACCTGCTGATCTGGGACTATAGATCCTCCTCCTCCTGAGTAACTCTCCTACACCGTCTCTCTCTCAGCTCTCCTACTGTCTGTCTCTCCTACACCGTCTCTCTCTCAGCTTTCCTACTGTCTGTCTCTCCTGCACCGTCTCTCTCAGCTTTCCTCCTTATTATGTGACCTCCCTGTGTAATGTATGCAAACATTAATTTGACACCAATGTTGTGGTTTTGAGTGATGTCCACTTCCCTAATGCTGGGCTACTGGGAGCAGTAACCCTCCCCCTGGGATCAAATGAACACACAATGACGCTGTAGCCCTCATTGTTACGAGCCTCCACGTTACTTTATGTGAGGGAGTAACGTCGGGGGTGGGGGGGACAGCCTGAATTGAGACAGCCTGAGATGTTCCCACGAGACTATAGGGGTGGCTGATATGACTTAAAACAATATCACGATTATTTTAAACTTCTGCCTTAATTACGATTATTGAACCATTATAATATAATATATATATATCTTCTTATGTTCAAATTGGTTTCAGGGAGGACCGTCCGGCGGGCGGGCCGGCGGACCACGTCGTCTCGCTCATGTCACTATGACTCAGCCATAACCATATAAGGAGTTCCCAATGCAGCTATGCCCAAATATGGAGTGTTGTCTAACCTCAATGTGTCGTCAGGCGCAAACAAATCAGTCAGCTCCATATATGGGCACAAAAGGGACAAGGACTGACAGATATCCGGTTGTCCAGAGCCACAGATTCGACCTCTATGCCCATCATGGTCATGTGCATACTGTATATGGGACCGACCTACTTCAAACTCTGCGTGCGCAGCGGCAAAGACTCAAGGGAGTGCGGTGCCTGCTGTCGAGTAGTTCAGATATCCAGTTGTCCAGTCAATATGCCCATATATGGGCATTGCAATTTATGGGAATATACTGTTGACATTACATTTTACATTACAGTCATTTAGCAGACGCTTTTATCCAAAGCGACTTACAATAAGTGTATTCAACATAGGTAGGGAACGAAAACTACTAATCACCAGAAGTCTTAAGTGCATTTCCTGCAAAAAACAAGCAACCAAGAGTATACCTAGCGCTAAGGTAAAAGTGCAATATATCAGCTACCTACTTTCTTAAACAGATGAGACAAAATAGCAAAATCAAATGAGCACGAGCTCAGACAAATAAGTGTATCGACTAAACAAGATCTAATAAAACAATACAAAACTAAAACAAGAGTTCGTACAACTAGTTAACAACAAGTAGGCCAGGCAAAGAGGAAGGGTAGTTTTTCCTGAGATCATCAGGGATCTCGATTTATATGGGCATATAAGGGACACAGGTGAGGTAGACAGACAGAAACAGACTTCTCCATAATTTATACAAAAGGGACACAGACAGACAGGTACAACAGGTACTCTGACAAAGCCCCCGACACTATGATTCAGAAATATTGGTCGGATCAGCGGTGCAACGTAGGTGTGAGGGCCGCGCCACGGCCCAAACTCTTGATGTGAGGGCATATAAACCTGCTTTCGATAATTCGATTAACCTGCATGAGCAACATCAAGTTGTTTATTGGTTCTAAGTATCGTTTCGATATATTTTCGGTTGATTGCCCAGTCCTATGAGACTATACACTCCACTTCCTGTTTAAAACATCGGCAGAGGAAAAAAAGGGACCACGCACTGCCCTGTTTTTCTCTGCTAAAAATCACACAAAACACTCACTGCACCTTAAGAGAACAAACATATACTGTACACATTTATATTTTGAGTTAGAAGTGAAGTAATTTTATCACTCACTCTGAGGGTGAATTGTTGTGAACTTGACCTACATCATTTGTGGATTGGACCGACACTATGTGACATGAGAAAAACAACATCTGGGTTCCAAGGGGATTTCTGGAGGGCGGAGGGTGAGGGGTGAATTGGAACCAGCCCAGGTGTTGGTGGAGTCATTAGATTATCGCTACTCTCCATCTAGTAGGGCGGGGTCTTATACGTACTTCCAACATGTCGTTTTTTGCAAATGGCTGCCACAAAACGGTCCCACACAGGTTCTGGGACGTTTGCGGTGCTGTCTGGGAATAGTATACTGTATGTATTATGTAGTCAATGAAAAAGGGTACATCAGGCGCTTGGGTGGCACAGTGGTAAATAGAATTCCCACCACTGCAGAGTCTAGGAGTTCTAATCAATCCGACATTGCATTGACTTATATTCATTCCAATCCATTTCCCCTTACCCTCAACTTAGTAAAATGGGGCATGCCACGCCCAATAAACTGGTTTGATATCCAACACCTGTCCCCAAATGTGGCCAATATCAGGAACACACGCACACGCACACACACACAAAATACAGGAAATACAAGAAAATCCACAAAATACAGGAAAGTCCACATACTGATAGGTCCATGTGGGTCTAGTCTCGGCTCTCGGGTGGTCGTGTCATCTCCCTTGATCCGTGGCAATCTGTGTTCATCTGGGCATGAAATGACGGTGATGATTATACTTTATATACTAGAAGAGATCACAGCAAACAAGATGAGAAACAACAATATGAGGAAGCTCACCGCTTCACATCTGCAGGGTTACTTCTTGGGTGATGAAGGGGTAGCCCTGTTGGGGATAGAGTCAGTCAGCTGTTGGGAGCGCCTTGCTTGTTGGGGAGGAGCTGGTTGTTGGCTGTGGCATTGGGTTAGTAGATGGTGAGTTTCAGTGTTTGTGAGAACAAACAGACATTGTTCTTGTTTGCATCTGCTTGACTTGAGAGTTTATCAGAACAGCAGCTGCTAGCCAACATGTGTCATGTGTGTGTTAACAGGGTCATGCCTATGTTCCCTCAAATCTACGTTCCCTCAGGGGGAACGTAGGATTAGGCCTGGGGTTAGGGTTAGGGTTTTTGTTAGTGTTGAGGTAATCTCTCAAGAACAGATTCCGACCTGCGGTGGAATCTGTCGGAGCGGTTCGTCCTAACCAGTGCGCATTGGCTAAAAGTGGGCGTGCCTTCAGATCAGGAAGTGGGCCGCGCTTTACCCAATCAAATGTAGTGGGCGGGATTCACATGTCCATCCACCATGATCCACCCTCCCCCCCTCGAAACTAGCCGAAACTAATTTAACAATAGCGTCCTCGGAGCGGACAAAACCACGGAAAGATATTCACATTTTAAATTACTCTTTCATCATAGAAACAAGTGGGCTTATAACCAAAACCATCCATGTTCTCTGGGAGAAGTGGTGTTAGTGTTCCGTGTAGAAATATTGTTAGTGGGAATGAAAACATGGTCGCACCAACCGGAAGTGATGCGCTATAGGCAGACATGAAACCGGTGTTTCCCTGCGCTCTAGTCTAACATTACTGCCAGACTCCACAGAATATCAGAAAAGCAGAGGTCGCTGTTTTTCATTTTCTGTGGGGTCTGGCTACGCGAGACTAGTGTTGAGGTAACATACAGTAGGGCTGAGGGTACATAGACACACACACACACACACAGAGGAGTTACACCCAAATGCAAGACAGGTTTTGATAACAAAGGTTTACCAAATGTTCTTCAGAAACAGAACATGTGCCAGTCAGAAGGCTGAGCACCCACATACAAACACTCACACCAACAGTTCAACATGAAAAGAAAAGACAGGGGAGTTTAAATAAACACAGAGACTAACAAGACACAGGTGAATAGTTTGACAATCAACACAGGGGTAGGCTAGAATACAAACGGGACACAGGTGACTAGGGTTACTAATAATCAGGCTGCTAGACAAGACAGCAAAGATAGAGCTACAAACAGGAAGGCACAAGAACAATACAAAATAAGAGACACATCACCTGGGGAAGCCACAGAACTACAAGACCAAATCACTAAATACTGAATAAAATGAACCATTGGAAACTACTGGTACTGTAGATTCTAACTCTATCAAGCAGTGTGGATCTGGAAGGAGTGTCGGATACTGTAGAGAGACAGACTGTGTGGTGTCTGTCTGGTGGGACTGTGGGAGATGGAAATACTGAGGAACACCTGTCATCACAATCTGTTCTCTCCTGGTGATATAGAGCTACTGGAGACCTCTGATAATCTACAGCTTGATACTGTACCTGCAAGAATCACTGTTTATAAATCTCCCTCTTCAAATGGAACACTATTGCCAAAACAGATACAATCCATAGAGATCATAAAACCAAAAAAGAGAAATGATTCCATTACTGACCAAACTATAACAAACAACCAAATGTCTCCATTAAAACAGGACAATCCTTTATTGTTATACATTCTCCCTCTCTGTCTCGCACTCTCTCGCTCTCTCTCTCTCTCTCTCTCTGTGATGCATCTATACAGCATTCTCTCCTCTTTCCTTTCCCTGAGCTATCAAAGTCACAGCGCCACGAAAGAGAAAATAGACCTCCATCGTTTTGTAGGTCAGGGCTGGTTCCTCTCTAATAGACCAGGGAGAACCTTGTAATGCCATCCAGCAGCCCTCTGTCCTCTGAGATGGATGGACTTTACGTGGAGTGATGAGCGTAAACATAATATTGATGGGGGTTGGCCCCAGGCCCTCCTGGTTAATAGGTCCTGACACCTTGGCGTGGCTGATAGATCAGGGGCCAAACGGAGGAAGACTGCGGGCATGGAGCGTCTTATTACAGGCTGACAGAAGGGTGTAGCCAGCAAGATACATCACCCTCTAGGGAACTCTCTCCCTTTCTTTTTGTGTGTGCGTAAGTGTGTGCGTGCTTACATGCGTGTGTGCGTGTGTGCGTGTGTTCGTGCGTGTGTGTGTGTGTGTGTGTGTGTGTGTGTGTGAGTGTGAGTGTGCGTGTGTGTGTAAGCGTGCGTGTGTGCGTGCGTCATCAAGGGTCATTTAGCAAACTGAAATCTTACGAGTGCCAAACTCCAAGCTACATGATGCTGCTTTGCCTTCTGGTCTAGAAAGGTGCATATGCCGTGTGTGTGTGTGTGTGTGTGTGTGTGTGTGTGTGTGTGTGTGTGTGTGTGTGTGTGTGTGTGTGTGTGTGTGTGTGTGTGTGTGTGTGTGTGTGTGTGTGTGTGTGTGTGTGTGTGTGTGTGTGTTATAAACAGACAAACAAACACATAAATATTGTCTGTACTGTGTCACAGGTATTGTGTGTTTGTGATTGCTTAGAACATGGTTGTTTGACGAAAATTGAAAAAGTAAAAGTAACATTTTTGTGGTCCAGAAACGTCATTGAACGTTTCTGGAGAAACGTTCAATGACGTTTTACTCTGGCGATAGGACCAGCAAAGATGTAGCTAGGAGTGCGGCCTTGTAAAAGCCTTATTATCACATTTGTAATACTAGACCGGTGCCTACTCGGGAACGATGCAAGTCTGGAACGATTCAAGTTGGGAAAGCATGCCCCATCCATTTATGCAATGCCCTCAATGCCAGAGTTGTACGCGTTCTCAGAGTACCCATTGTGGTACCCACTACTACCATATGGAGATAAGGTTATCACTGACATTGTGTTGTTGACGTACATGGGCATACGCGATGGTTTGGAAAATCAAATCAAATCAAATCAAATCAAATCAAATCAAATCAAATCAAATCAAATTTATGTAGCACATTTCATACAGCAAGTGCAACCCAATGTGCTTCACTCTCTACGTCGTCCTCAGACGAGCCCTCCATACATCTGGCCAGCTCCTTTGTGCTTTCTGCACCAGCATCTTTCCTTAGTACATCCACGTAGGTAGGTGTTGGACGTCCTCTTGATCGATGCCCGTGTGTTGGTTCCCACAGTACAAGCTTTTTGACCGGCAATTCTCGGTGTCGGTGGCAGCTGTGGCCGGCTAGTCTCATCCTCCTGACTGCTATCTTTTCTGATATACTTGGTAGTGTCCCGTACAGACGCTTGTTGGTAATGTGCTCGTCCTGGTTGATGTTCAGTACCACACGTAACATTCTGGTGTAGCACCCGTCCAGATCAAATCAATTATAAACATTTTGAAAACATTAATGGAAAAAAGACAATCGATTTTTAAAGAAAACACAAAGGGGATTAAACAAAAAATAAATAAAAAAGGAGTGATGCTAAAACCTAGGTAAAGGCAATGCTAAAAAGGTGTGTCTTAAGACTTCTTTTTAAATTGTCCATGGATTCAGAGAGCCACAAGTTCTCAGGCAGGCTTGCCACTTTGTAGGCCCATAGCTGAAGGCTGCTTCTCCATGCCTTTTAGTTCTAGTTTTATCCTCTGGAACGTTTAAGAGACCAGTGCCAGAGGACTTGAGACTGAGAGCTCTACCAGGCACATACCCAGAAAGCATTGCAGATAAATAGGCAGGTGCATTTCCATGTAGTGATTTAAAAACCAATACAAGGATCTTAAAATCAATTCTAAAACTAACAGGCAACCAGTGGAGGGACTTTAAAATGGGTGTGACGTGTGCTCCTCGTATGTGTGCTGCTGCGTTCTGGACTAGTTGTAACCGGACAACTTTCGGCACACTAGATAGGAGAGCATTATAACAGTCTATCCTGCTAGTGATAAAAGCACACATTAGCCTTTCTGTGTCGGCCTGGGAGAGAAAACAACTAACAATATTTCTCAAGTGATAAAACGATACTTGTGTGATGTTCCTGATATGGAAATTTTAATTAGAATCAAATTTCAGAAACAAAACAGAAACAAATTTCTGTTTTGTCTTTATTTAGCTGTAGAAAGTTTTCTGACATCCGTAAATCAGGGAGGCTGGCCGCTGATGCACACACCTGCCTAAACAGAGAGATTCGGTGCATCCTCCACAGCCCTGTGGACAGACAGACGGATACAGACAATTGTAGATTTGGTCACTTTTAACCAAGTGCATTGTTTATTTTATGCATTTATAAGATGATGACAGACAGGTCATTCCAGGAACCTGGGCTACAAAGGCAATGTCTGTATGGAATCGTATAACTGTTAGGACATTCTGCACAGTCCTTTACTCTGCAGCCTCAGCCATCAAACATTAACCCGATAAATCCCACCCAAAACTCCCAGCAGGTGCATGAAATATCATTCCCAGCAGTTACTGTAAATTATATAATCAGATAAGGAATATAGCCAGGTATCAGGACATTTAATCAGAGGTATCTTGGGGACATGGAGGCTGGCTGGAAGAGTGCCACAGTTCTGTGAATTCCCTTCCAGGGTTTTTTACTGTATGAATTACCCAGGAAGATCAATAGTCGTAGGTCTGGAGACTGTGTCCTGTACCGGACATATTTACAGTGTAAACACTTCCCCTTCTAGGCAAGGCAAGGCAGTTTTATTTGTATAGCACATTTCAACAGCAAGGAAATTCAATGTGCTTTACACTTAACGTTTATTTTTGGTTTTAGGGACAGAAAGCAGACCTTTCCCAGATGACCTGAGAGGTCTGGATGATATCATACAAGATCATAACTGTATTTTGGCCCTAAACCATTTAAAGCTTTATAGACCAACAGTAGTATTAGATAGATTTTGTTTTAGGGAGAACTGTAAAGACACTGTTACAGTAGTCAAGTCTAGTTTTTCTAGATCCTGCTGAGACATAAGTCCTTTAACCTGTGCTATATTTTTTAGATGATAGTAGGCTGACTTTGTGATTGTGTTAATGTGGCTGTTTAAATTTAGGTCTGAGTCCATGACTATGCCAAGGTTTTTTAACATTAACGATTGGAGTTGGGCGCTGACTTTTAATCTGTCTTCCTTGGCTCCAAAAACTATTACTGGTACTTCAGTTTTGTCTTTAATTGGAGAACATTTTGGCACATCCAATTGTTGATTTGTTCAATGCATTTACTCAGTGTTTGTATTGGACCATTATAGTCCTCTGTTGATACGGTTTTAACTATAACTATGGTAGCTGATTTAGCTTTATTTAGATAGTGGGAGCATGTACGATATACATATTGAACTGTAGGGGCCCTAGAATGGATCATTACTGAACTCTGCATGTGATTTTTGTTGTGTAATGTGTAATTAGCAATAGATACAAAATAGTCTCTGTTCTCTAAATATGATTCAAACCAGTAAAGTACTGTGCCAGGTCTAGTAATATATTGTGGTCGACCGTGTCAAATGCAGCACTGAGATCTAAGAGTACAAAGTCTGTATTTAAGTGAATGTCATTGAAAACTTTGACAAGAGCTGTCTCAAAAACCTGACAAGAAGATATCCACACTACAATATTCCAGATGACCTGAATTCACCTATACAGACTGTACAACACCCACTCACACACACAGGGGGATATCTTCATATTTATTTAACCAGATCTTTAACGTATCAATTTTTTTTGACTATTCTGCCTTTATTTGGATAGTTCAGTATAGAGAGATTGGAGATTACATGGAGATTTTTTATTTATTTTTGTCTAATTCCATTAAGTATTCCTTGAAGTATTCCTTTAAGCTGTTTATTAGCATTGTTGCCAGGGGCAACCGCTACGGGATGCCAGTTGTGATCTCAAGTCAGCACATAGTTTGTGTGCACACATCCCCAGGTATGGGTTTCATACAAAGCACCAAGTCAAATTACTTACATCAAATACACTCCTGACGAGCCATGGATACATTTTAAAAGCCTTTAATGTCTCAGAGCATAATGCTGCAAAACTAAAACAGTAAAAAGCCGTCTAAGGCTCCCTTAAGCCTAAGGGTTTCCATTTAATCTATAGTCTGTATAATGACTTTGTAAGCACCTCTACAACCTGGTCTGGAGTTCTTACCTACTGAACTCTAATCGAGTGTTCTTAGAGTCTGGTTCTTAATGTCAACTGTTGCACAGATGTATATGCAGCATCCAAGCAATGTTAAATGACATCAACCATGTCAGACTGAGATACTGTACAATACAAGTCTTTTGTACAACACTAGTTCATGCCCGCATTTCCAACCACAGTCTGTCCAGGATATGGGACCGCAACCGTGACTACAGATTCCACCAACCACACAGATCCCTTAGCTGATGGTGAAAATGCCAACTGCTTAAATTTGGGAAAAGTTAAGAATCGGCTTCCTCACTCCCTGCATTATACCAACGGTAAATGCCCACGTGCGCTTTCTGATCGATTGGTACACTGAGGAGTGAGTGAGTCATTCTAGACTTATACAGAACTGTCAGCATACTGCATGAATGGAGGGACCTGTTCCCAATGCTTTCAATTTCATTCCCCTCCATATCCCTGGTGTGTCAGAAGAAGTAGTAAACATGAACACACGCACACACACACACACACACACACACACACACACACACACACACACACACACACACACACATTCTCTGCCCACCTCCATCTTTCTGCTGTGTCTTGGCTAGTGTCTTGGTTACCATACCAGCCCATATGTCAGCAGCTCTCTGGGGAGCAGAGAGTACAGTATGCAACCAATCAGCTTACAGAGAACGGTGGGAAAAAAAACGCAGAGACAGAGTGCCTTGTGATCTCTGAATGCCATTCATCTGCATTGCTGCGGTTTGTTTACAAACCTGCTCCACTGGTTCATGATGTCAGAACAACGGTCAAAATGTCTGCCGGGTTCAAACGATGTGCAGACCAGCCACTTTTGTGCATACCGTCGCTGTCGGGCGGAAACCTTATGTCCAAAACCGTTCCTTTTTTGAGTGGTGCCAACCACTCACAAGGACTGACTTTGTGTGTGTGTCTGTCTGTCCGTCCGTCCGTCCGTCGGGGTGTCCGTATGTTTGAGCATGGCCTCAACAGCTGCAGCTGATTGCAACACAAAGATGCAACCAGTTACACTAATTAAACACAAACAGGAGTGAAGGCACCACTCACTTCACACTGGGTGTGATTTTTTATTATTGCCTTAAAAACATTTTTAAATAGTGAAAATAGCCGATCTACAAGCTCACAACGCGTCGCATTGCAACCCATACAGACAGCTCGTACACCCACACGTACCCACACATATTGTGTGTGCACGCACGCATGCACGCACGCACGCACAGTCCAAACACATTCAAACCTCATAACTGCCGATCACTGTCATCAAGATTCCTGCTCCATAGCTGGCATAATAGTTTCTGCCCCTGTAAGTATGGCCGGGGCCTTCTCCATACATAAATCAGACCCATTCCACTCTGATGAAAGATTTAATCTCGGTTCTCCTCCCGACGACACAGAAAATCCATCTTCGCAGACGAGAAAGCCATCTCTGTGCTGACGTCTCACACAATGGCAGCTCCATCAGCATGCGGCCGCTCCGGAGGAAGGCATGCAAGCTTTGAGAGTTCAGACAGACTCCTTCTTCCATCCTTCACCCTCCAGTGCCTCCTGAACTTGAGGTCACAGTTCTTATTTCATCTATATGTTATTTATGCAGCTGCTAGCACTGAGGTTACACATCCCCCTTCTCCCAAAAGTACCTGCTGGGAGAAAACGTCATCTTCTCATCTCAACATCTCACTGAACTCAGTGCTAGACAAAGAGGGGAGTCAGACGCAAACAGCAACAAGCAGGATGACAAAATATGGAAACAAAGACATGACGGGATTGGACGAACCTGGACATATACGCAGAAGAATACCAGGTCCATGTTCCCTCCCTGAATGAAACAGTCCAGAATTTACGGTGTAGTTTGATGAAAAAAACGTTTTCTTTGTGTCAATCTTAAAGGAGCGCTTCACATTTTATTTTACATTATGTTGACATAATTGGTTAATTCTCTTTATAAGATTATAAGAAACCATGTCTGTCAAACTGTGTGTACAAACTGTGTCTCAAGGATGGGCTGTGGAAAATTCCGGAACCTGCCTACCAATGACATCATCGGTGGTAATTTCAAATATTTCATTTTCTTTTTAGCGGCGCGAGCGGATCCTGCTCTATACCTGACTTTGTCCGTGTTCACCGTCAACGCTCTGATTGGTCAGACCCGTCAACGCTCTGATTGGTCAGACCCGTCAACGCTCTGATTGGTCAGACCCGTTAACGCTCTGATTGGTCAGACCCGTCAACAAAGTTAGGCAATGTTGGAATCTTAGCACAAGTTTTGCAGTACAAGTCCCAACAACTTTTCACTGTTTGTACTTCAGAATACAAACAGACACATGGCTATAAACACATTATAAACACATATCGATGACAAAATGTATCAAAGGCGCCGCTACCTTCACACAGGGTGTGATTTTTTTATTGATGTGAGGACAACGGCTTCTATGTCAGCATGTTACCTTACACCAGACAATGGTTTCTATTTTCTTGGAATCCCCATCGATGATGTCATTGGTAGCCAGGTTTCTGAACTGTCTACAGCCAACCTCTGAGACGCAGAGAGAGATGGAAATGATGCAATCTTCCAATGAGCATTAGTTGAGGACCAATTGAATGAATTTCCTCAGTGCCTCAAGAAAATGACTGTGAGGAAGAAAATGTGCCTCGAACATGTGTCTTCAATATCATCAGACCTCCAGCAGTGGAGCTGAGAAACTAGATAAACGGCGGGGGATGCTGAAGCGGAGTAGGATGGAGGTCCTACGTCCTGCCGGTGGGGGCTCCTCACCATAGACATATAAAGGTAGATGGCTCTTCCGACTCTGGGGCGTCTGTATCGCGGCCACCATATTGGAAGGGGCACGCTTCCTGACTACTGGCCAATCACATCGCGTTTTCCGAGACTTGGCAGAATCTAGTTGTATAAAAATACAACAAGATTTTATACAACTAGATTCTGACAAGTCCCGGAAAAGACAAGTTGTGATTGGCCAGTAGTCAAGAAGCGTGCCCCTATAGCGGCCGTGATACAGTTTGCTCCAATGAACTGCAGTGGCCAATGAGGTATCTAGGTTTCTATATCTATGCTCCTCCCTGGCAGGTGAGCCAGTGGTGTACAATAGCAGTGGCAATCAGTGGGAGGAATTAATTCGTATAACTTAAATTAGAAGAAAAAGGGAGGTAAAATAATTATTAAATTTAAATAATATTTCAAAAACATCACAAGCACATCTTCAGATCGACGGCAAATTTTAATCACACACTGACTCTAAACAGTAAACAGCCTCTACAAGATTTGACTTAGGCCTTGGACCACAAATGCTACAAATGTCAGTTAGTTGCAGTTTAGTTCAACAAATTGGGTACATATGATCTCTGGAGTCATGGGTGTGTAATGAGCATCAAACAGGGTTTTGATATGCCATACTGTTTGCCTGTGATTGGCTTCAAAGATGAGTCTGAGCCGCATTTCTTACAACAAAAATGCAAGCAACCTCTGAAAGCACTCAATCACTTCTGCCCAGGGGGGGGGGGGCACAAAAAAGTTTCACCGTATGCCGTATAAATGCTTCTTCCTCCCGCAGCTTCCTAAGGTCTTGGAGGCTGCAACCCAAACCTTTTACCGGCTTGCTCTGGCGGAGGTATGTGCTCTGTGGAGCGACCTTCTCTAGCTGCTTTTTTTCTTAGAGGGCTCACTGTACTTTCTTGTCATGGCTGCCAGTTCCCACCTGATGTTGTGTGGGAGTCCTGACTGCTCCAGACCATACTGAATAACGGCTAGCTTGCATAATGTCTTCAGACAAGGACATAAGTCTAAGATGATGGACAGGTCATAGCAGGGAGTAGTACAACGCAAGTGCCATCCTCCAAAGAGGATGATCCAATCTCCCACAATGCAGCAGCGCAGACTAGACAGACTACTTGGGCCTCTCCCCTTGGGATGAACCTTCTTCCAGGAGAATGTCTGTGGTTTGAATTTCCACAGACTATTCAATGACCCAGGGTACGTCGAGTTGCAGCCACCAAATATATACAGCTCTCCATTGTAGGCAAAGGCTGAATGACCCGCGCGTACTTTTGGACGAAGCTGTGCAGAAGGCATACTCAGCCAGCAGCTGGTCTCTGTGTCAAAAACATCGATGTTGTTGTGGTATGTGAACCGGCCCCCTTGGCCCCCGAATACAAACATCTTTGTCCCGATGATAGTTGCAGAGTGACCTGATGAAGCAAGTGGCGAGGTGCCTCCGGTGTTAATTAAAGTCCAAACCATTGTGGTGGTGTCCAATCTGTAGATGTCATTAGTGCGTCCAGTCATCCAGTTGTATCCTCCATAGATATACATGACCTTCCCCGTGACACAGGCTGAATGGTCGCGCCTCGCCTCTGGAACAGTCCCGGAAATCTTGGGCGTGAACCACGCGTGGT
The DNA here is from genome assembly GCF_963454915.1 of Gymnoscopelus microlampas. NCBI lineage: Eukaryota > Metazoa > Chordata > Actinopteri > Myctophiformes > Myctophidae > Gymnoscopelus > Gymnoscopelus microlampas. The sequence continues at coordinate 15,518,981 of NC_139955.1, read as the reverse complement.
TGTCGACATTAAACGCATACAGCACGTTGCTGTACTCCAATGGGTTAATAACCCCACCCCAGATGTAGATGATGTCTTCTATCTGAACAGCTGTGTGGCTTAGGCGCCTGGAGGGAACCTCGAGGGGACGTTTTCCTCTTCTATTTCTCACTGCGGGCAACTTCATCCAGCGCAGAGACAGTGTGTTGAAGACGTGCACCTCGATCTGATCCATGTCTTCCGCGTAGGCCTCTCCAAAGATGTAGACCTTGTTCCCCACTGCTACAGCAGCACGATTGTCTCCCTTTGGTCCTCCTTCCAGATGGACCGTCCAGTGAGACATTTCACACACCTAGTACCAGTGTGGATGAATGTATATATTAGTTAAGTTTCACACTCCAGCACCATGTGGATGGTGTGGAGGATGATCGTTTGTAGGCTAACTCTTGCTCTGTAAAAGACTTGTATTGCGTTCTCTGCCACTTATATTGGTGCAGCAGCACAAGCGGCCCACGGAACATGGCCAATCCGTGAAGTCGATGGGTTGGGTTAGCCAGGCATGCCTGTTGATTCTCACTAATTTCCCAAATCGATCCGGTCTAGCTAATAAAGTATTCAATAAGAAAAAGCCTCCAATTAAAGAGGCATGCCGTTATAGCAATGACTTCACAGTGACCATTTGAGCAGTCGACAATCTGCTGCGTGGCACAAGCAATTTTTTTTGTGGGGGGGGGGGGGGGGGTTGGAGCTTGCAGTGTACAAACGATTTAGCATCATGGTAAATGCTGCTGCAGCGAGCCCACGATAAATAAAACAAATGGAAATCACCATACAATATATAGGCTGTCTCAATGTGTGGCTGATGAGCCATCACAGGGCTATAAGCTCCACCACTTATTTGTGTCTTGGTCCATGGCACTGAGATCAGCCAATAGGTAAAAAAAAAGTCTTGAGTCACCACATAGTCTGCAGGGGTCATGGTTATGTGCACTATGTGCGGTTATGTAAGATTATGTAAGACTAAATATAATATGATATGATTGTACTGTACTCACCGTATCTATGAAATCCTAACAAATTGAATAAGAAATATGTGAACACATTTTTCAGCTTTTTTTCTCCACTTTGACCATTACGAAAATGAAATCTAAAAACGTCAAAATTGTACGGCTAGATATTTGCCCAAAGTATGTCTGTAAAATAATTAAAAGCTGTTTAGACCAATCAGAATACTAAATAACAAACATAGGCTAGTTTGAGGGTGCAGATGGCTTAACAAATGCACGCATGTGCGTGCGTGCATGTGACACACATACACCCCCTCAGGCTTTCCTATGTCTGAGACAACACTCCACACCTAACCCACACAGAGTCGCCTCAGCTCTGATGAATCACACCACTGCCATTAATTTATGGTGTCAGGGTTGAGTTAATACGGAGGAATGTTAAACAGGGAACAGAGCCTCCTAGCCCACTCTGAATACAGCCGACACTGTTACCATGACAACTGCAGCCAGGGGACAACTTTTACAGCAAACAAGAAAACAAAGAACAAGATGGGTGTAATCATGGCGTGGCTTCCCTGAGGCGGTTGTCCATAGCCGCTGATCCGGTGCATGTCTGTAGTTTCACGTATCTCGCGGAACTTCCGACCGACCGAGTTTGAAGTCGATCAGGGAACTCCATATATGAGCATAAAAGGGACACAGGCAGACAGACGGTGCGAAAAGATATTGATAAACCCAGAAATCCCCATATATGGAGTACCCTGGCATTATATTGGTATCCTAGACTGGTCTGTACATATATGCCTGACATGGAACTCCATATATGGGGATAAGAGGGACACAGACAGACAGACGGGTACAATGGGTACTCTGACAACGTGTACAACAGGTATTGCATAACTGGGTGCATAACTGATATTGCATAACTGGTTGTAAATGCATGGGGCATGCATTTACAACTTCGTTCCTGACTTGCATCGTTCCTGAGCAGGCCGCTACCCACCAGGCACCGGTCTAGTTGATTAAAAGGGGTTTCATTCAACTTGGCCAGTCCAAGACAAACTCTCATCTTGTTGTGTCTGGAAACAAACAAGATGAAAGAAAATCTATGGACTCACACCATCAGAAAACTCTCATTTATTCTCAAGTAATTACTTAATTAATATCTATGTCTTTGAATCTAAATATTCAGTTTAGTTTTGACACATTCTCAGTTTTGGCGACTCTGTATGGACCGGTTATTAATGGACTCCCAATGTTTTGCTTTAATTGGTCAGATATGTTCATTAGGACATGGACAGGTAGAAAATAATTTGCCAGAAGAAATTAATTAGGTATTGTTTAGAGTCATCCTTCTTCATGCCAGAGTTCTAATCAGTCTCCATATTCTCCTGACAACAAGATAATTGATTGATTGGCCAATAGAATAAAGTAACACATGGTGACACATGGGTTAGTCACAGCCCATCAATTATGAGCTGTAACCAAACTTAAAGTGTGTAAAGTGTTTTAAAAAAAATCTGTTATTCGGTTAGTGACAAAATAGCTTTGCTGTAGTCACATTTTACTTGACGTGGTGAAACATTTTGTGAGCTTGTAGATCTGCTATTTTTGAAAGATATTGACAAATCTTGACGCTTATCTTATAGGGCTCCCTGTCACAAAATATTTTCAAATGGGGATCTGCGACCAAATACATAAACATCTGTCATGAAAACCAAATGAGAACCACTGCTTTAGAGAGGGTTGGGTTACCCTCCATATATTCATCTCACATCACATGGATATTCTTCTTTTGTGTATCATCGTCAGATGTCCAGCTCATTGTGGTGCAGCCACGCCCACATCAAAGAGGCCGGCCTCGGATCGTGGTCTTTACAGGGCACAGGTGGTGATTATGTGATCGGCAGTCTGCTCAAGCTCCCCACACTCTCATACTTCACTGTCTGCCAGGCCCCACTTCTTCATCTTCAGCGTCTCCTGGGACCCAAATGTACGGTAGCAGAGACAACGTGTGGGCCCAGCTGACTCCCACTCCTGCTTCCAGGATGCCTCCATCCATGCCTTCCGCAGGGATAGAACTGAGCATCTCTTGTGCCGCCTTGTTGTATGGGTGGCGGGAGTTGAGTCTGTTTGGAGGCAACGTTATCATAGTGGTGTCATGCAGGACATATGCCAGTCATGTTTCTGGGCTTTTCTTTCCAGGGCGAGGGTAGCAGCCTCTCATCGGAGGCCGTCCGGGGAAATTCCTGCTAGGACTGGGGGCGATCTGGGATAGTCCTGCAGCAGCTTCAGATGGAGTCTGCAGTGCCAGACGGTGTCATAGGTGACTGTCAGGTCCAGGATCACTACCCCAATTACAAAGTAATTGCTAAGTTTCGTTGGAGGACGTTCTGAGACTTCCGGCCAACGTTTCAGTTGTTTTACTTATATAAAATGCCTATAGCCATACACTTTCTGAAAATGCAGATGCAAGCTATAGCATGACAAACACAGATGTTTGTGGAATGAGTTATAGCCTACAGCGAAGTAAATTAAGCATAAGCCTCTTGCGATGAAAGCAGAAGTGCTCTGATCTGTTCAGAATTACGTGCAGGATCTTACTGTCATTGGAGCTGGGAGGGTCACGCACACATATTGCATTGCATTAGGCTGTTCCATTGTATTGCCATGTTTGTCCTAGTGATGACAACATACTGTACCACACTACTTTTTGATGTGTTCACTGTTCATAGATTTGTTTCCATAGCAGCCTGTCTACTCTGGTCTCCCCCTTGCCCTGTGCCTTTGCATACACACACAACCCCAAAACATTGTCATCACATGCATCCATCAAAAGATAGAGGCAGGTGGGGCATGCCTCCTGGCGGAGAGTGCCCCTTTCTAGTTCAGTCTGTAACCTGATGCATCTCTCCCTGCCATCATCCGTTGCATTTTAATGAGGCAGAAGCAATGCTGTCAAGCTGCTGTTGATAAATCTGCAAATGAATCATGACTCGGATTCGCTATCGATGTCCCCTATATGAGGTGGCAGATCCAGGCCAAGCCTGTGTGTACCTTCTGTCATCATTATCCTGGCCTATCAGACCAACCAGCAATCTGACCAGCCTGGCCATGGTGGGAGGCAGCTCTGACGGTCCATATAAGTGAGCATTCATTCTGTTTACTGCCAGGCAGCCTGCACAGTGATTGAAAACTGATTGAAGGACCGCTGTATTTCTCAGGTAGTGTAGCAAGCAAAACGAGGGAACATCTCTGAGGTTTCACTTTCAAAGGGTCAACTTTTTATTTGCATGGAATTGTTTGTCCGTTATTCTAGCTATCTGATCAAAATGTCAAATGTAACCAGGTGAATCCAAATAATGACTGGGAGGATAGAAAATCAGCAGTTCTAGAGGTCCTGGTAGAACAGAAAACCAGCAGTGCTATGGGGTCTTGGTAAGATAGAAAACTACTAGTACAACAGGTCCTGGTAGGACAGAAAACCAGGAGAACTAAAGGTCCTGGTACAGTAGTACCCTCTCTTCGTCAAGATAGACGCAACCGAAAGCAGGAATGCTTGTTTCTTAAGTAGAATTGTTTACTTGAACATTTGGTGCAGAGAATAGTGTTTTAGGATTTTTTAACAAGTGTTATCATAATTACTGATTATAATCTTCATGATAAAATTGTTATCATGTGATTGCCAAATTGCTTTCAGGTTTCATCAGCGGTTAATTTAACCGTAACAACAACTCACATTCATTTATATTTCAGTGGCTGTTTATCACTTGTGGGAAAAATTCAGACATCATTAAACATGGTTTCTTGTGTTATCTGCCATGGCACATTCAGAGCACGCACCTCTGTGGAGGCACTACCTTACTACCATATCCATTAAGTAGAACGTGAACTCAATTTCCAGACCATGCTGGTTATCTGTTTTTCGATGCAAATGTTTCCCATGTAATTTAAACTACTTTGAATTTAATTTGTGTTCTAGATTGGAGAAAAGCGAGGGAGAAGAGCAAATTATTGAGAGGAGAGAGGTGAGCGGAAGGAGAGAGATGAGAGGGATAGAGAAGAGGAGAGAGTGAGGGTTTCAGGTTTGGATGTATATACTTTGTTATACGACCTGGTCGCACAAGAATAGCAGATCTACAAGTTCACAACGCACCGCATTGTGATGCATTGTGAGCTATATACTGTACATTTTATAAAACATTTGGGACATTTAAAATACAAAGTGAATGATTTTCACCTAAGACATGCTGAAAATAGAGATGCCAGGGTGGAAGTCTTTAAGCGGAGAGGTGACATGCAAAATGGATGTGAGAGTGTGTGGAGGAAGGTTAATCTTTATGGAGCAGGGGGTGTGGGGGGGGGGGGCCTCATATAGAAATGTGACATTCATTAAACACTCAGCTCAGAGAGAGTGGCGTGCTGCTGTGAGGTTATGGCAGCCTTGATCCTGATTCATTTGACAGAGTACACCTCTCAATAACACCATATCAGAGAGAGGTCCCTTGTACTGTAGCAGCCTTAGTGGAAAATGCCCTCACCCACGCACGCACGCACGCACGCACGCACGCACGCACTGCGTGACCCCTCAAATCAGCAATTCAGGAAGGCTGGTTCCTCATATGAATGCGTGCTCACGTTTAGACACTAATCAGTTTATGTAAAGTAATGGAGTGGGAATGGGAACAGAATCATCAATCATGAAGATTAAATGAGCATGTAATGAAATAAAATGCAACTCTTCATTTTATCGGTTTCAGCCAGGTCATTGATCACTATGCTGTGTGGATTAACTGCACAATTAACTGTTTTAATTAACATTTACTGAATAATGCACAGTTCCACCAATTATTATACTACGTATATGCAGTGGCCATGGGCAATTTTATTATTAACTACTGTATGCTGGCCGTTGGTAATTAATTATTATTCCCCTGTATGCACTTGTTGATAATTAATTATCATATTCTCCTGTACACTGGCCGTTCGCTGTTGGGCAGAAACCTTGAACTGTAGGCTACGTCCAAAACCGTTACTTTTCAGGAAATAGAAAAAAGAACCTGTGTTCCAATGGATAGTTATTATTTATATTTTTTAGTTCATATTTATAAAAAACCCACAAACATACTTTGTTATACCACTATTATCATTATCATATTGTCATTATAGGTGAAAAAAGTATTATTATTATTATTATTACTACTACATACTGTATGGAAGTCCTTGTGTGAATCCAATATCTCTGCCTGGTGGAGAAACATAGCAATTGGAAGTTTGGTTCAAAACTGTATTTTACAACTATTTAAAAAATATATTTATTCTGCATGAGCACATACATACTGTACATACTGTACATACATACACATACTGTACATACATACATACATACACATACAGACACATACATAATAAACCTGTGTACATGATCTTAAAATGAACGTTTTAAAGAACCATTTATCTTGATTTAATGGAGTTAACAGTTTGGATTAGTCCTCCCACTGCCGTTATCAAGTATTTTTCTAAAATGTGTATTGAAGGCCAACCTGTAACATTAAATTCACCTCAATGAAATGCTGAAAAAATACATAAATACATTTGTAGGCCTATGATCTAAAGCCTGATCGATACAAGAATATCTGATGTAGTGAATTTGGTCTCACAATCTGTCATCATGAATTTTGTCTACTCACAGGTCTAGAGTAGAACAACAGTGATTTATTTGTCAGAAGTACCCAAAATCTCTAGGCTATTTGTGACATGTGTCCTTCCATTCTTGTGCACAACTAATGAAAACATGCTGTTTTCATCTTGGTCTTGATCAGTCACTATAAATGGGAAGAAAGTTAATATGTAGGCATGACAAACTAACAGCCTATATGTGACCATATAAACTTATTCACTTAGTTTTGGTTTTGGTGTTAAAAACTGAAACACGTTGAACAATATTAGATTACGCACTTTTATTTAGAAAGAGTCCCAAAAATAAACAAGTTACCACACATTCCATACAAAATGTTAGAGAAGAGTGTGGATATGTGATGAGATAAGAAATGACTGCCTATTTTTCTATTTTCAATTACAAAAAAGCAACAGTGATAATGATACTACATTACGCCTCCAAGACCACTCAAACAGAGGCATGTGATACTGTAGGTCAATATCAGATAGAGCCAGATAAACAATCCCGCCTCACTAAAACCTTTCATATGTGCCAAAATCAGAAGTGCTTGTCTGTACTATACGTTGTCTCACAAAATATACAATATCTTTAAGAATGCATCCTGGAAAAGACAACACACACACACACACGTCACGCACACGCACACGCGCATGCGCACGCACACGCACACGCACACACACACACACACACACACACACACACACACACACACATCTGAAACGGCATCGTGAATTAGTTAAATAGACCAAAAGTAGTATTTCATGTGACTACCTTTAAAAACAATGACAGAAAAGGGGCTATAACTCTTTTTTTTCTCCAATATTTATACTTTTATATAAAATATATGGTATATATAGTATATATGTCTAACATTGTATTTCCAATCTCAAACAGTTAAACATTAAAATGGAAACACATGTTTAGCTTAAATGAAATGAATTCATGTATCTGCAGCAACGACATGCAACTGGTACTTTATATTCAGATCAATGCAAAATAAATGGAATCCTGAAAGAAATAAAACAGAATGCAAGAAGGCTATTGCACAGTATAAACACCGTTTCTGCCACCAACTGTACACCTAGTTACAAAACTTACAGAATGCATGGTTTACATCTACTGAGAGGGCACTCAGTGATCCTATTAAGACTATCTACTGGCACTAGGATTTGGCACTCGTAATCATTTGGCATCTTAAGGCTCATTAATGCTCCTTTTACGTACGAAAATAGATACGTCCGTTTCAAACGATGTAACCATCACTGCTCACATACAATAAGTCCACCAGAGCAGTGGCTCTCAAAGTGGGGTCCCGGAACATGAACCCCGGGGTCTTTGAGGGGGTTCCAGGGGGTCCCCAAGAAATGAGGACCAGTTAAACCACTTTAATCCTAATTTATACTTCGGTTAGCTGATCTACAAGCTCACAACGCATTGCGGTTATGTGTCTGCTATTTTCAAAATCTTTGAAAATCTTGAAAACATTTGGGAAAATGTTTCAATTGTTTTTAACAAAACCCTCTCTTATGGGGTCCCTGGAATAGAATCTTTTGAGATGGGGGTCCGCGACCAAATACATAATTATCACATTGGGGGTCCTTGACTTGAAAATGTTTGAGAACCACTGCACTAGAGGGCAGTTCAGATACCAAGGTTTACTGACAACAAAGATGAAGGTGGTAATAATGCAGGCTTCCGGATAAGGAAGAGTTCTGTAACAACTGTTTGTCCCTGTGAGCAGGTGAAATGACATCATATATAAGCTCTCAGTGACTCGCACAACCTCTCCTCAAAAAGCTCTGCCATTTTTAAAAAGTCTTTGTCACGTGTCGCTCAGACTGGATGTTGTTACAAATCACGGTGGTCCTGCTAGTTTCGTCCATATCCATAAGCAATCCAAAAGTGTGTATATAAATGAGGATGAAAATGACACAGAGGATGAAGAAAAGGTTTCCACCCACTTCCATTTTTAACATTGAGCATAAATGAGCCTTCATACCATCATGTGACTCTTTATGATTGCGTTTGACTTCACTACAAACATTTTATGTAATAATACATAACTACACGTTTTTTGTTGTTGTTGCATTCATGGTGTGTAAACAGACTCATTTCATCTTGAAAGTACTGTAGATTGACTACCCTGATCCTCATCAGAAAATAATATAAACGCAAGAAGCACTGAAGAAAACAAAATGATCTAAAACAAAACGAAACAAAAGTAAGACTGCTGCACTAACTGTTAACAAGTCAAAATGTCAAAACAATTTAATTGTCAAGCATTGACAAATATTTCATATCAACAAAAATGTTAAAGAATAAGCTATACAGGAAAGTTTAGAAGAGTAATAAATTACATGATTTTAAACATTTCACACTCCGCTCCATTAAGCAAAGTATTTGGCTTTAAAAATATGTAACTAGAAGCTGTTTAGTAATTGTTCTCTCAGTATACTCACATTAACATGTTTATATCCAACCAGTATGTAAGCAAGTTTATTTAAAAGCTATTTCGTGAAAATACCTAAAAACATTTTTTGCTAGTTTTTTTCTTGAATTTTATTAGAAAAAAAAGAAAAGACAATTTCACATCTTAAATGCAGATGAAGGCAGGTGTGCTTGAACTTCTCCAGTACTGGTGGTTGTGGCTACAGAAACAGTGTGTTGTCGACAATGCCAACGCTGCACACACACAGACACAGGGAGACACACACGTACAGACGCACACACATACACCCGCACACATACACAACACAAGATTGAGTTATTCAGAATACTGAACTCCACCTCTCACAAGCAGCCCCTGACGTCAATCGAGCCCTAGTTTCCAGTCCTGTCCCTCCAGTCCAATGGGTACGAAATGATGGTGTCATCAGCGTAGAAAGAAAACCTTTTGTATCCAGAGATGTAATTCCATACAGGAGAAGGGCCTTTTGTTTGGAGGAACAGAGCGGGGAGAAAATAAGTCTTTGTGGTACAATGACACGACAATGCCCCCATCTCAAAGTGCGTTTCACCAGAGAGAGAAAAAGAAAGAGAGAGAGAGGTGAAAGCACCCACAAAGAAAAGCAGGGAAAGGTGAAAGGAGAGCAAAATGGCTGTATTGAAAGCATTGTAAGGCACTCGGAAGGTTGGGGTCTCAGGACAGGTCTGTCAGGCTGACGTTGAGTCCCAGATCAGGTCTGATGTAGGGGACAGCGTGGACGGCTTTGGGACACTCTGGACTCAGTACGCGACCATTCTCACCAGTACTCCCAGTTATAGATAGTCTTGCTTTAGTCCTCATGGCATCCCCGAAGGTCATCTAAGAATGCACGCACCCACGCACCCACACACACACACACACACACACACACACACACACACACACACACACAAACAAGGATACACGTTAGTTCAGAATATCTCCAAATTGTTCAACCTCAAAAATGTTGAAAATGTGAGAATGCAAATGACAAACAAACGTGATCGGCATGAATAAACACGATGCAGGAAGCTTATGTTCATGTAAAGGCTTGTAAATGATCTTAGCAAGCATTATGGTCACGATGCGACAGAGATATTGACGTGGGTGGCCAACATTCATACATGAAAATGAAGTCAAATAGCAAGGGAACTAAAGAAGGACAAACACGATAAGCTGTAAAGAAGGAAGGGATAGCTCTCTCTCATCAAATTATGAGTCAAATCCATACGAATCTTTGGCCAATCTCTTCATTCACTAACATTCACGGATGGAACAGATGGAGCCAAAACAGCGTGCATTTAGAGGGGGGAGGGGGGCGGGGGTGTAATTTATGAAAACCTCGTTTCCTACCCCCTAAATTTTAACACTTTCGATTCCATATACGTTGTAACCTTCCTTATAAGTTGCAAAATTCTGTGAATTCTGCGAGGAAGTTGGGTTAATACTCTGTGCATTCTTTGCCACCTTCATGCGTTTCGCCTCGGCTCGGGACTTGTAACAGAACTCAATCAAGGCCACCAGCATGGCCAGACCGAGCCCGCCGACCAGAATGTAGAAGACCCCAGCCACGTTGCTCAGGCTGAGGGCGCTCGTCTTCTCCTGTGAAATGCACATGAGACGGTGGTCAGTGGGATGAAAGGAGAAAAAGGTAACAAGTATAACAAACAAAATCATAATCAGACAGCAACAACAAAAAGTATTACAACGAGCCACAACAATTCACCGCTAATTCCAATACGTCCACAGTTGATTTAACCCTTTAAGACCGGGAACTGTGTCATTTTAGATTTCTTTGGCTATTCAAAAATAGCGGATATACAAGCTCATAGCGCGGCACTCAAATCTGCAGTTTTTGAAAAAATCTTGAAAATGTGCGCAAATCTTTGAATATATATATTTTTAAAGCCAACATTTGTAATTCAAATCTTTGCTTCTGGGGGGTCCCTGGAACAAAACATTTTGAGATGGGGTCCGCGGCCGAATACATATCTTTTTGGGGGTCCTTGACATGAAAAAGTTTGAGTACCACTGATATAGCAACCTAAGTATTTTCAAAAAACTGTTAGGATTTAAACGACATTTGTAGAATCAGCCAAATTGCACACATTTTCACGATTTTTCTAAAAATAGCAGATCTACAAGCTCATAGCGCGGCACTCTGTGCCGTGCTATGAGCTTGTAGATCTGCTATTTTTGAATAGTCAAAGAAATCTTAAAATGACACAGATGCATTCCCGGACTGAATGGGTTAATGCTGGTATAGTGTCTGCTAAGCACAATAAAATAACAACAGGACAGACTCAAAACACATACTGTGGTTGTTGCGTGTCATTTGGGGTTACTTCTACAGCAATGTGGTGGATAAGGTTAGTATTTGGGCTGTTGATTTAGAAGGCTTTATTTCAAATGAAAGGCAGTAGCAGTCAATATGGCATGCATAGTGTCTATGTGTTGTGAATCTGTGTTGTTTGGTGTGCTGTACAAGGACCATTTAAAGGGATGCCCTGTGACAGAGGGCAGTAGTTGTAGTTGAAATGAGCT
>NC_139955.1:15392307-15502307 GCF_963454915.1 Gymnoscopelus microlampas | reverse complement strand
AAATTTGTGACACATCCCCTCAAAAGGGGATCAGAACACTTACAGAGATGATCTACTGAAAACTATAGATCATTAAACATGTAAAAAAGAAACTAAAGAATTTGTCATAGACTTCAGAAGTCACCACCAGGACCTCTTTCCTCTAAACATTAAAGTAGAAGAAGTGGAGAAGGTTTCCACTTTCCGGTCACTGAGAACTGAGAACCTCACATGGAAAATAAACTGAACTCCACTGTCCATGGAGCTGCTCGTGTCCTATCACTGCTCAGTCTGCTCTATAGAGCGTTGGTTCTCAAAGTGCGGTCCGGGGACCCCCAGGGGACCTTGGGGGGGGTACATGGGTGTCCCCAGCAAATTTTGTTAATAAAGCGTCACAATCATCAACAGTACTGGGTTTTGTAATGTTTCATATAGTCTGAATCAGCTTTGTTTACATTCGTTTACGTGCTAAAAGAGTGACTTTGAGAGCTGTTTTACCGTACAATGTAACTCAATGGGGAGCATAATGTAGAATTACCCATTTCTAATCAATGGAGCAAGTATTTTTGATTTCTTGTCCACGTTTGAAGTTACATCATGGCAAGGTAACTACACAACCCAAACCTCTACTAAAGTGGTCTTGCCCTTTAGCAAACAATATAATCACTGTTCTATAGGGAGTGTGGTGACAGACTGTATTATAGCATGGTATGTCGTGTTACTGCTCTATAGGGAGTGTAGTGACATGCTGTATACAGCATGGTATGGCAACTGTTCAGCAGCAGACAGGAGATCTCTCCAGAGCCTCATAAACACAGCCCAGAATATAATTGGACTCTTCCTGCCCTCACTGTTAAGACACCTTCAGATCACGCTGCCTTCGCAGAGCCAGGCGTATTCTGGAGGATGCAGCTCACCCCTGTCATCATCTATTTTCTCTGCTGTCATCTGGAAGGTGCCAGTGTACAGCGCCTTAAACACCCACACCTCCAGGCTCAAAAACAGCTTTAAATAAACTCCACAAAACCAACATCCTCATAACACAACACTTCTTTTACAAGATGTGATAGCATTTGGTACAGTGTGTGTGTGTGTGTGTGTGTGTGTGTGTGTGTGTGTGTGTGTGTGTGTGTGTGTGTGTGTGTGTGTGTGTGTGTGTGTGTGTGTGTGCGCGCGCGCACACTCTTCTCTTTATATATTCTTCCTCTTGGCTCTATCTTTAAGAAACATGGCATCCCTTATCGCTGCTAGGCTGATGATGGCACACAATTTTATTTACCAGTCACACCGAACGACACTTCCTCTATGAATAAAACATTTGATTACCTCGACGATAACAAAGGTTGGATGGCTACAAATGTTCTCCAGTTAAATCAAAACCAAACTGAAATCATTTGGCCCGCCAAAATCTGTCACTGCCCTAACAAACGTTATTGGCCTCCTCTCTGCAAATTTGCATAACACTAAAAAACATTGGGTGGTTATTTGGACACCTCCCTGAATTTTAATAAGCAACTTTGTTGTGAAGTGAAGCTTTTATCAGTTAAGAACCATTGCTAAATTGAAGCCTGTTTTAACGTATCAGGACCTGGAAACAGTGATCCATGCTTTTATTACCTCTCGGTTGGATTATTGTAACTCTCTGTATCTGGGGCTGACTCAGTCCACTCTCTCCCGTCTACAGATGGTCCAAAATTCAGCTGCCAGACTTTTGACTGGAACTAAGAAACGAGAGCACATCACCCCGGTTTTGGCCCAACTGCACTGGCTACCAGTGAAACATTGTATTGTTATTAAAATCTGAGGGAAACTAACTCATTCTCTGTTTTGACCATTAATTAGTAATTCAGTTTTGAATGTTTGAATGAAGTTGTATAGCTTTCTTTTAACTATGTTGCATTTTATGAGGTCTATATGATGTTATTTTGAACGGAAAGGACTTTGGCTCAACTTCTGTTGTTTTAAATGTACCATACAAATATCCCACGTGTGGGCTATATTTATAATAAATACAATACATATCTGTAAATCTATATCAATTGCCTGTGTGCATATTTGGAATATTGGATGAACCGTTTTAGGAGCTGCTCTGTACATTTTTTCGTATGATAATGTGCAATACAATCAAATAAAGGTATTTGAATTGAATGATGTGCTATGGAGGCGAGAATATATTCAGGTATTTATACCAACCAAACACTACGCTTTCTGATTTCACCAACCGGGGTCAGCCTCTCTAGGTGAAGGTCTGTCGGTTTAGTGTTGGAACATGCAGTGAGCCCTAATCGTACATGATCAGACAAAATAATATGTCCATGAACCGATAAACAGAACAGTAATCAAAGGAATGGAAAAAATATGATTATTTTCCAGGAAACACTGTTGTCTTAAAACGGAGTCATGGTAACATCATTATAGCAGGGAGGCAAGATGAGTCAAATGTATTGCAAAGCACTTAAAACAAGCGGGTTTGTCAACACAGAAAAGAAAAGATTGTGTTTTTTGTTTTTCAAATAATTGGGCAGCATCTTGTGTGAGGGCGTGCGTGTGGGTGTATGCTTTTGCAATTGTTGTGTGATTGTGTGTGTGTGTGTGTGTGTGTGTGTGTGTGTGTGTGTGTGTGTGTGTGTGTGTGTGTGTGTGTGTGTGTGTGTGTGTGTGTGTGTGTGTGTGTGTGTGTGTGTGTGTGTGTGTGTGTGTGTGTGTGTGTGTGTGTGTGTGTGTTTAGTGATCATTAATCTCCCAGGATTACATGAAGGTCCCCACTCTGCAGTGCATCACTAGCTCTTCTCATATCTCATTATATCTGCTGCCAGACACCAACATGACACTGAATACATTAATGCTGACACTGCTGACTAAACGTAATGGTTCTTATGTAAGGGGGAGTGCTGTTAATGTTTACGAACCGTGCAGAATAAACTACAGGCAATATACAGAGAACAGTGTTGGGATAGTTACTAAAACATAGTAATATGTTACTTATTACATATTACTTGTTTAAAAAGTAATGTAGTTACTTTACTTATTACTCCCTGCCAAAAGTACCTAGTTACTTATTACTTTAGTTACTTTTATTTTCTCGCCCCCAGTAATTTGCTTCCTTTCTCCCCAAAAGTCTGACTTTGCATTTTCAACATTAGCAGTTGTTTTTTTTCTCTTTTCTGCAGCCTACATTGTAAAATCCTCATTGTACACTCATTTGAATTATATTAACACTAAGACTTTTACAGTGTATGAATTCATAACTTACAGACTAAATGAAAACCATTTGACGACTATGAATTGAATACTAAGGACCTCAATGGAAACAAGTATTTTAAATGTATTTAATGTATTTTTTGCCTAATAAAATATTCAAATTCAAACACCTGAGCTAAAACAGATAATGACTCATCATGAGACACAATCTGCGTCAGACAGAAAACAGACGTCAAACAGTCAGTGACCTATATTATATATATATAGAAAATAGCCGACGTACAAGCTTACGGCGCATCTTCATCGGTTAACAAGTCGCTTATAATAAGCAGACATGGCAACACTGTTTGTTCCGGTTTAAGGGCGGCCCGCCCTTCCGCAGCTGATAATAATTCACACAGACAAGTGCGCAACGTTTCCGTATCCGCTCTAGACCGGATCAGCAAGCAGCCTGCATAGCAACTCGATCCCAACCAGTCTATCATTATATCAATGGACCAAAAACAACACAGGATCAAATAAACACACTCAAACCCAGAGTACCACCGAGGCTCGTGAAAAAAAGTAATAAGTTACTTTTTGAAAAAAAGTAAAGGTAATATTATTACTCAAAACGTGAAAGTAATTAGTTACGTTACTAGTTACTGGGAAAAGGTAATAATATTACTTTAAGTTACATATTACTTTAGTTACTTCCCAACACTGACAGAGAATACACAACGCTATCAAACAGTGATTTATGTAATATGCTATGTCCTAAAGGGGTGGAAGTGATTTTTTTCCTGATAGCAATCATTGCTATAAAGTGTTCAATATCAGGGGTCTTCCATTCTCTCAAGCTCTATAGGAAACTGAAAATGCATTTTCAGGTTGGGATACCATTACCTACTGTAACTTTATCCAACTCATATAGGATACAGGATAAACAAGTGAGAGTGAAAGTGACGAAACAAGAACAAGCAGACTTATTGGAACTGCCATAACATTTAAACTAATAACACAAACAGATCAGCTTTCTCTAAACTGAAATGGCTTAGAGGCTATACTGCCACTTAAGTAGATGATGAAACCACCTGAAACCACAGGTACAGTGTGCTGTTGTGTCACAACTTTCCATACAGTAAGTCAAGTTACAATAATTCTAGTAGTCCCACCTAGTACCCCCCCCCCTCAATTCAGATACACTAGGATATTGAAACCCAGCAGCAATTAGACTGCTGAATAAGAGCTTGTGGCCACTATGCACTGAACTGAACTGTGTTTTTCAATGCACAGACAGACTGATCTGGTCTCTGTTTTAACAGGACTCTCCTTTACAGATACATTCATGTCTATTCAATTATTATGCACATGAACCACTTTTCTTTAATGCACTTTACTGTACTTCTATTCTCTATCTATATTTTAACTGCATTGATGGGCCTGCCCTGCACAATTAAACATTTCACCCATATTACTTGTAATGTGATGTGACAATAAAGTTTGATTCTGATTCTGATTAAACTCTTGCAATGATGGTGAATGAATGAACTTGGTGGTGGTCTGGTAACCATGGTAAAAAGAGGAAAGTACCCTAAGCACACACCCTCATCTACACCGACTGGGTGAGAAAAGACTGACTGTTTTTAGACTCTATGACAAAGTGACATCTACCTCAGGGCTTAAAGTTAAAGAATTAGGTTCTATCATTAGAATAAATACTATTCTTTTTATTTTCAGCTGTACTTTATAATTCACCCACCTGGGTGAGATGTCGCAGCCCTGTCTCATAAAGGCTCCGAGGGAGAACCACAGGCTGTTGAATATCCCAAACTCGTTGGTCGACTCGTTGGTCTGGATCTGTCCGTCCTCGTACTCCTCCGTGTGCCACTCGTACGGGCTGAAGCGGCTGACTAGGAACAGCACCACGCTGACGCCGATGTAGGCGAACACGATGCACATCCAGATCTCGTAGGCCAGCGGGTCCAGGAAGGAGAAGACGCCCGGTTTGGACTTCTGGGGTTTCTTGATCATGATGGAGATCCCCAGAGACATGAAGGGCTTGGAGAAGTCGATGACCTCCTCTCTCACCAGAGTGATGGTCAGAGGAGCCACCGCTATATCAGCTTTCTGTTAGGACAAAACAGATCATGTGTATTTTACAATCATGTGTATGGACTTTGTAGATTTTGATTATTATTACAAAACATACATTACCCACTTCAGCCCTATATATACATTTCGGCCATTCAAAAATAGCCGATCTACAAGCTCACAATGCGTCGCGATTCGACTCATTGTGAAATGGGACATTCTGCATAAAGGGTAATTTTACTTTTGTTCTTTAAATATATTTTGATACCAATACTTTTGTACTTTTACTCAAGTACATTTTGAATTCCGGACTTTTACTTGTAACCGAGTATTTCTACATTGCAGTATTAGTACTTTTACTTAAATAAAAATATGAGTGTACTTTTTCCACCACTATATACTAGCGTCATGTCCAGAGGCTGCCTCACGCAAAGGAAACAGGAGATAGGCTCCTGCCCTATTTGCCTCAGGGCTCTGCAAGGCTTACTTACTTATTGTACCATACTGGCTCACAGTGCCAGTGAGGGAGCCCCCACCGGGAGGATGTCCAGCCTACTCCTCCTGTTCAACAACCCCTGCTGACAGGCACAGTCCCAGCCGGTATAAGTCGCTAGCGCAGAGGCAAATGTCACCCTCCCCACCTGGCCTCCTTCCCCTGAACACGCCAATTGTGTTCGTACGGTCACTTGGCCATGCTGGATGGATTCAAGCCCCTACAGGTACTTTACCCCTGAGCGAAGACAAAATGTCTTCTAAATCCTAACAGTTTTTTTTTAAAACTTATGTTGTTATATCAGTGGTTCTCAAACTTTTTCATGTCAAGGACCCCCACAATTGTATGTTTTTGGCCGCCGATCCCCATCAAAATATGTTGTTCCAGAGACCCCCAAGAAGCAAAGATTTGAGTAAAAAAATAAAACGTATTCAAAGATTTGCACAAATGTTCAAGATTTTTCAAAAATAGTAAATCTACAAGCTCTGCTATTTTTGAATAGCCAAAATAATGGTTATAGCTCAAATCTAAAATGACACAGATGTGTTCCCGGATTGAATGGGTTAAATAGCTTGACAAAGAAAGTAGATTCATCTTTACTCACCCCATAAACCAACTCTCCCACCATTCCGTTCCAAATCTTTGTCTCTGCGTCCCGTGCGCCGTACTTTCCGTCTCCCACGATCTTCAGCTGGTATTTGAAGCCGCAGTGCTTCGCTATCTCTGCTGCCAGGTCCACACAGTAGCCCTCGTAGCGGTCGTTGTCCGTTAAAAGGTCAGCGTTCTTCTTCAACATCACATAAGGAGCTTCCTATGAGACGCAGAACAACAGAACACACAGCTATTCTCTACTGCAGGCAGGCGGTCTGCACTGAAAGCAGATTAATATAGTTCAACATTGGGTTAATGCAGTGGTTCTCCACCTGTGGGTTGGGTCCCCACCTGATTGGGGGGGGGGGGGTAAAATAATCATGAGCTCTGGAGAGTACCGGTAATTGGTGTTCAGTTTCTCCATAAAACACAAAATTAGCCTTTTCCTAGAATCCATAAATAACAGCTCAAACACAAATGAAATTATGAAATTTCCTACCAGGATAGTGGTGACAATAACAGTTTTGTTTTCCATTCCTGTCGATTCATTTGCAAACACATCCGATTTGGTGACGGCCATTTTGTCCATCTCATTCCAATATCCAATCTGTGGAGAGAAATATTATGCTGAGAACCATAAAGATGACCCACTAGTCAGTGGGATGCGTTGTGATTTTCTTTATTTTTAGTATGGAATTACAGTAGCATTTTCTAAGTAAGTTTGTAAGTTTGGAATAGGGCTTAAATGGCTAAACTTTTCATATGGCATAGAGTGATAACACATGTTATAGAGGCAATTTTGCCTTGAGATTATGATTTTCCCTTTGATATGCCTTGGGCACAGAAAGTTGTAAAAAACAAACAAACACTACTTAGTATTTATGTTATATTCGACATCATCCACTCGTGGTAGTGTCAACTAGTGTTCTACTAGTAGCCTACTAGAGTTCACTAAATAGCTAAACACTAAACAACTAGAAAAACTGCTCATCGGAGCACAGGTCTCCGCCAGGTCAGCTAGGTTAGTGTGGGCCAGCAATATTTGGAATTCGCCAATCAGGATGGAGAAAAAAAAAGTCTTGATCACTTGACTATAGAGATAATGTGTACCGATTTGCGTGATGTTTGGACAAAATGTTTAGGAGTAATATAAAACATTCACAAATCGGCCTCCTGGTGGCGCTATAATAGGGGAATGTTAAAAGGGTGGCATTTGTTGTAGTGCGAATGGCGTGCAAAATTTCACCGCAAAGTTTCACTGCGTTCATGATTTGCGGCATTTTGTTCAAAACGGGCCACTCTTGCAAACTCTAGATGTCAATCTTAGCCAATCAGAATGGAATATGAAAAATCAAACATATCCGTCTTGATCACATGACAATAGAGATCATGTGTACCGATTTGCGTGAAATTTGGATAATGTTAAATATTGAAGCTGTCTAGAGCTTTAGACTGGCCAGTCTCCTCATCCACAGCGGACTTCGGTCAAAAAGTTCACAGAGAGCAAGGGTGGCAGTTCTCAGGTTCTTTATAACTTCTGACCTGTACCTGTGTGTGCAAAGTAAACCTTATAGATACAATCGGAAGGAGAATATATATCTTTATTACACGGCTTGGTTGAATGCTCGATTCTGATTGGTCAGTCATCGGTCATTATTTCTGGATAATGACCGATGATAATGACCGGTGAGACCGACGAGGAAACTGTGTAATCAGAGACTCAGAACACCTGCTCATATCAACCTGCGCTGCTTGATTTTATGCTTTATCCAACATTGACAGCCATGTAAACAAACAACCAATGTCATTTACAACTAAACGTTGCTCTCAAGAATGTTTTTGAAAACATTTGAAGTGAGAAATAGACGATGCAATAACCGAGAAGTCATTCTATTTGATCCACTGCGCTTCCTTGTTTATCGTGGCACAACAACGGGGTAATACCAAAACGCTCGCCCCAAAACACAGTCGCCCCGGGGCAAATCCGGCGGTATTACAGGCAAATCGGCAGTAAATAGAATGGGGGGCGAGTGTGTTTTGGGGCTAGTTTTTTTCCATTTCGTCATTTGTTTTTGCGAGGCGAACTTGTCCGCCCAGCCCAATACTTATGGAATACTTTCATTGCCGTAAGCAAGGAAATACTTCGTTTTGTTGTTACTTTTGGGTAAATGTATTTATGTATTTATTAAGTAGCCGTGTAAGCCACCTCGGTGGTTAATCGCCCTGTCGGGCTTTAAATTTCAATAATGACTACCTCCCCATGCATTATCCCTTGCATATTTTTTACATAATTCGGCCTCCTGGTGGCGCTATAAAAGGCAGATGTAAAAATGCAGTGCAAAGGTTTTTCCTTGGCCTCTAGGGAGTGTGTATGCAAAGTTTTACGAATCGGCCTGTTATAGCGCCACCATGAACATTTTTATAGTTTAATGACTATAGTGATATTGTGTACCGATTTGCGTGATTTTTGGACAAAATCTGTAGGAGTCTGTCAAAAAAAATGTTTTGCACAAATCGGCCTCCTGGTGGCGCTATGACAGTCCCAAGTGAAAAGGCAGAGGTTCTGCTCTGGCATCCAGGGAGTGTGTGTGCACAGTTTCGCTGCAATCAAGCCAACGGTGCTGGAGATTAGCTGTCCACAGACAAACAGGTGCAAAACATAGTCTCGGCCATGCCTTTCAGCCTGGAGACGGAGCGGAGACAATTAAACAGTTGTGTCTATGTTTACCTATTTAACCTATGGTTAACTTTACTTTACATGTAACTCAACCTATGGTTGAGTTACATGTAAAGTCTTGTCCATGAATTGCGTGGTGAAGGGAACCAACTAGTCTGACCTTAACCGGTCCGTTTGTCTTCAGTTCCATGATGTTAACAGAGTAGTTGACTCTCTTCCCATGTTGATCAAACTGGATGTTCCCTGTCAGGCCGTCCACTCGCACCTGGGGACACAAAAAAATACACACTCACAGGGTTGCAAGAGTTGATCAAACTACACCTACACATATAATTAGTTAACATGTCGTTAATTCGTGTTGATTATAAAATAAAATAAGAATGACTTTTTTTGCAACAATTTGTAGATGAAAAATACTCATTTGTCATAGAATAATTGCTAAGAAAATAATCGATAGTTGCACCCCTGCACACTTACAGCCTGGTAGGAAGCAACTTTAAACAATAACAGTAAAGCACTACGGAACCAGGTCAATACAACATTCAGAGTTGCAATGACTTTAACTTCCCTTTGTTGTATTGATTTTCCAAATACAGAAGAAAACATTCCTGACACATGTTATCCTGGTAGTCAACCCCCTCTGCCTCCCTCCCACTTACAGAGTTGTAATCACTTTAATCCAATCCAGTCCAATCCACTTTATTTATAGAGCACATTTAAAACAACAGTGTTGGAACAAAGTGCTGTACACTCAGTAAAAGAAATTGCTGAGTAGAATCAATGTGAAGGTATTTTCCTTGGCAGCGCTGCTGCAGAGATGTTCAACAGAGATGCTCAAACTTTGTGCAAGAATTCTGGCCAGCCCTCACATCCAGTACAACGGGACGGTAACAGACTATTTACTGCAGACTATATATAGTACAGCAGTGGTTCCCAAACTTTTTTGCCTCAAGACCCAAAGCAGAAATTTGATGTCTCCCCCTGGGACCCAAACTAGTGAAAATAGCCGATCTACAAGCTCATAACACGTTGCGATGCGACGTGTTCTGAGCTTGCAGATAGGCTATTTTCACTACTTCTAACTAAAAAATGTTTTGGGGGGGATTTTTTTTCTTTTGAAATAATAATTATTAAAAACAAAATTTAGGAAACAAAACATAAAGGGGTATTTACTCATACAAAATTGGTCTGCGACTCTGCACATATGCATGGGTCCCGAATCCACTGTTTGGGAAACAGTGATATACAGTATGCATCAGTCCTATTATGTAAACATGAGTATATGACCAACATGGCTGCAGCCGCCAGGCAGTTCTCCTCAGCATTGGAGGAGAAGTGTCTCAGACTGACTGTGTGGGCAGACTTCTGTTAGTGGATGGCTTAGAGAATAGCTGTCAGTGTGTGTGTGTGTGTGTGTGTGTGTGTGTGTGTGTGTGTGTGTGTGTGTGTGTGTGTGTGTGTGTGTGTGTGTGTGTGTGTGTGTGTGTGTGTGTGTGCTCGCGCGCGCGTGTGTGTGTGTGTGTGTGTTTGTGCTTTCGCCAAAGGACTTCTGCTGTTACCAAGGCAACCAGCCTTCACCAACCTGTGTGTGTGGTACAGTATGTCTGTGTATCTATCTGTATCTATCTATCTGCGTTTGTGTGTGCGTCTGTGCATGTGCGTGTGTGTGCGTGTGGTGGGGGGGGGGGGGTGACCTGTTTCAGGGCTCGCTCTATCTCCACCCCCTGTGCCCAGGGAACAGCTGGGTTGGCCAGACAGTCTCCATTGTTGGCTCTTCTGGTGATGTCGATCCTCTGTTTGTGGAGGTAGCGGAAGGCCTCCGTCATCACCTGCACCGCATCGTAGGTCAGTGCTGAGGTGTACTGAAACACAACAACAACTTTAGGATGGATGTTCTCAAACTTTTTTATTTCATTCACCCCAATAACTCTCAAACTTATAAACCTACAGTATGTAGTATGTTGGAATCCCCTCAAGGAACCCCTGAGTGTCCCTGTTTCCCCACTTTGTGAACCACTGTTCTAAACACAGAGCAACAGCACAGAGACACATTGTGTACAAGAAGTTCTCAACCAACTCTTAAAGTACTTACAGTGTGTTGTTACGGTGAGTAAGTGAGCGAGACGATGAATAAGTGTGTTTTTGTTACTTTCATTCAGTTAATTCGGTACAAGAAAATTACTCCATGAGATGTCAGAGGTTTTTTCTTTTTCTTTTTTCTTCATCCCAAAAGTGGGGGGGATATCCCCCGAACTGAGTATGTTTAAACCCCCCCTACTGCGTCCCTGCATGTAGGTCTGTGTGTATATACAATGGATGTTTGTGTCTACGTCGTTTACATGTATGAATGCATGTGTGTGTGTGTGTGTGTGTGTGTGTGTGTGTGTGTGTGTGTGTGTGTGTGTGTGTGTGTGTGTGTGTGTGTGTGTGTGTGTGTGTGTGTGTGTGTGTGTGTGTGTGTGTGTGTGTGCTGTTATGCAAGCAGGTGCACACATTCCTGTACATGCATGTGTGTTTATTATATTTATGTAAGTGCATGTGTACTGTATGTGTGTGTTCAGTATGTACTGTATGCAATGAATTTGAATTCATTTTATTGCCACGCATTAACACTAAATAACGGCAAAAAAATTAAACATCTAAATAATTTGCAACCATTACTCAAAATATTAAGCTAAGAAATGGCTAGAAACTATACACTGGAATATATACAATATACAATGTACAATGTGCATAGCAATATAACCAACAATACAATGACACATGTACAGGCCTGGTGCCACAACCCCCCCCCCCCCCCCTAGAGGGATTAAGAAAGTTGTTTGCTTGTTTGTTGTTTGTTTGTTTAATGTGGAGGGTAATTTGTAATTTTCTGGAAGGATTGCTTATTCAGAAAGTTCAACATAAACAAGGAGGCTGCAACTCTACAGAGGAAACTCAACTAAGATAATTTAGCTGGTTTACTTTTCTGCTGGTGTGGCATGTCGGAGACAGATATGTCTAGGATATTTGCATAAGGCCACACAGCACTGTCCCTGGTTATTGAATGGAGCAGAGGCGAGAGAGACAGAAAACATCACTTCATTTCAGCCTTAATTGCTTGCTTTTTGTGGCTGTAAATAGATCTTTCTGCACTAATTAATTGTAGCATTGTAGCAATCTACATCTTGTCTGGAAATGACCAAGAGAGAGAGACAGAGAACTGTGTGGTGTGAGTAGAAAGACTATTTACTTACTTACTTATTTACTTACTTACTTACTTACTTGCTTACTTACTTACCTAATGACTCTGACGCTGTTATTATTATTTTAGTGATTTTAGTAGCCATCTCTCAGTGGTTAGAATAGTTCATATTCAATCTATTGCATCTCAAATTGCATCTTGTAGACTATGTTCAGAGTGTTCTGATCCCTAAATTGTATTATTTGATTTTGAAACAGAAGCCTTGTGCTGTTGTTATTTAGAGTGGTTGTTTGGAAGTCAGTCTATAGTAGCAGTGTCAGCAGTTCAGTATTGAGGACTCCAATTGGACAAGTGAGTTGAGCAGGCTGCTATTGGTGCTGGGCTGGAAGGCTCTCCCTGTTTAACTGTTCTGTTGGAGAGTTAGGCAGTTTCACCCTGGACATGGTAAAGCACAGACCTCCACAAGGACAGAGGAGGAAGGACCTGGACTCAAATAGGACCCCCCCCCCCCTCCCCGCCCATTGGAAGGGGAAGTAGATGCACAAGACACTTTATTCTGCAGTAATTGGATTTTAGATACTGGAACCTATGGCATTTAATGACTCTGCATCTTACAGTTTTAATGGCTTTTAACACAGGACGGCTCTGAAAGACACCCCCTTCCTTCCCCCATTGGACATTGGATTGATGCATTCCCCTCCTACGCCCCTGCCCCAATCCACTGCTCTGCTTTTATTAGCATTAGGTTGAATAAAAGAACATTGACATTGGATTTCTTGCCTCACTGTGTGGTTTTGTGTGGTGTCTCCCCATTTATGGTCACTGCATAGAACTGAAGCCTTTGGCTTATTTCACACTACTGTGTAACACGTGTGTGCGTGCCCACTCACCCTGATCTTGCTGTCAGCACCAGGATATTCCTTCTCTTCCAGAGCCTCCCAGCGCTGGTCGAACTTGGACACCAGTGGATCGTCAAAATCCACGATCTGGAATCCTGACACGTTGGCTCCACCGTACTGGATCTTGGATAGGTCTCCATCTATGAACCCCTAGAGACAGCAGGAATCTTACCTACATGGTATTTGTTTGTTTACTTGTCTGTCTGCCTGCCTGCCTGCCTGCCTGCCTGCCTGTCTGTCTGTCTGTCTGTCTGTAAAATTATCTATAGTTATCTGTCTGTATGTCTATTTATCAAGCTACTTGTATGTGTTAAGAAAACAATAAATCAAATGACTGATTGCTTATACTATTGTCAGCCTAAAGGTACACACAGAATGAGATCAAGATCCACACATTCACTGTTTAATCGTAATTCAAACTCACCAGGTTGGCGATTATGTAGTGGTACCCTTTCACATGTCTACCGATTGTGATGACCTATGGAACACAATGATAAGACACATGATCATTATTAGTAGGTTATCAAAGGCATGTCAGCATCTGTTGAAACACAAAAGCGACAAAATGGACACGAGGAAAAGCAGAGGTGAAATAGTTGACGCACAACGTAAGCACGCACGTGTGTCTTTAACCCAGATATTCAGTCAACTGTTACCAGAGGAAAGCGTCTGTGTTTTAAAAATGTCATTGATATTCAAGCGGAACTACTGATGACAGGATCATACATGACATTGCATTACACTAGTTGACAAATTAGACTAATCAAACCATCTGGTAATGCAATATAATTTAGTTTGACAGACGTTATCACTGGATTATGAAGCCCATGGAATTCAGTCATAAACACTGCTTGGTGGAGATACTACTGTGTTTCTTAATCCATTAAGACCGGGAACGCATCTGTGTCATTTTAGATTTCTTTGGCTATTCAAAAATAGGAGATATACAAGCTCATAGCATAGCACTCGAGCTTTTAGATGTGCTATTTTTGAAAAATCCTGAAAATGTGTGCAAATCTTTGAATATATGTTTAAAATATTTCTTCTGGGGATTCTACAAATGTCTTCTAAATCCAAACAGTTTTTAAAAAAAAACATATGTCGCTACATCAGTGGTTCTCAAACCTCCCAAAAAACGTATTTGGCCGCCGACCACCATCTCAAAATGTTTTGTTCCAGGTACCCCCCCCCCAGAAGCAACGATTTGAGTTACAAATGTTGGCTTTAAAATATATATATATTCAAAGATGTGCACACATTTTCAAGATTTTTCAAAAATAGCAGATAGCACAGCCCTCGGTGTCGCACATCTGCTATTTTTGATTAGCCAAAGTATAAAATAATGGTTAAAGCGGTTACACAGATGCTTTCCTGGTCTTAATGGTCTAATCCACTTCCCTTATCAGCCAGTGTGACTGGAAAGAGAAACATCTCAGCCATGAACCATTGAGGGGCTGTAGGAAAAAACACGGTAGAGGTTTAATCCCCTCCAGTTGACTGACACCTGTGTTTGCCAGGGCTGTCGCATGAAACGGATTTGAATAATAACACCTGGTAGCGTGCACGTGGTTTAACATCTCTCCGACGGGAGGACAGAAGAACTACCTCAAAACATTCAGTTGTTCTCCGATAAAACAGCCTCTGAGGGGCTGCAGACATCGATTCCACTCAGTATTTGGTTAGTGGCATCGACACTGTGCCTTAAATACCAATCGATGCGCTGCGTGGGTTCTAAGGCGCGATATAAATAACTTGTTTATATGAATCTCTGCTGCCTTTAATTTGAGTTTTGTTTACAGCTTAAATGAACAATTAGTGGAATTGATACGGTGCCTCTCTCCAGCTAATGGATGGGGGGGTGGGCGGGGGAGGGGGGGGGGGTGTACTGCTGCCCTGTGACAGATTGAGCGTGGAAGCAAATATATCGTCGGGGTGAAAACCTCATATGTCCAAAACTGTTACTTTTCAGGAATTCAAACTCAAAAGTAACAGAAGTAGCAGATCTACAAGCTCAATTTTTTTCCCCGAGCTTGCAGATCTGCTACTTTTGATACTTGTGTGTGACGCTGTAGTATGATCAAAGTAGAGCATTCATTTAAGAAAAAACACAAAAACTTGGAGATAAGAGGTTTCTGCACGACAGCGACGATATGTTTTGTGGTACTGGGTATTTCAGCGCCAATGATACTGCAGATGATCTATCCATTTGTCTATTCATGTGGAGTTCAATGTTTGGTCAGACAGCCAGAAGAACAGAGACAACAGTTTAAATGGTAGGATAGAAAACCAGCAGTACAAGAGGTCCTTGTAGGATAGAAAATATGTGTGCGTGCGTGCAAGTGAGTGTGTGGTGGGTGGGTTTTTATCCTGTTTGCACCAAGACCACCTTAATTTAGCTATTTTGGATAATAAAGTGACCATGGCCTGACTGCTTTCAAAATGAGTCCTACCTGCTCCATGATGTCTTTGACCTTGTCCTGCTCACAGTCCAGGATCACCCTTCTCTCCTTCTTGGTCTCCAGATCCTGGAACAGCGCGCGATAGGCTTCGTCCTTCCTCTCGTCCTTCAGGTTCCCCACGTTGATGGCGGTCACCTGCCACTTCCTCTCTGCCGCCATGTCCAAGACCACCTGCAGAGTGGTCAGACCTGGGACAAGCAACAATAATCACTGTTAGATATCTGTACCGATTTACCGATTAACCATTTTAACCCTGGCATGCCTATTATGTATATGTCATTAATGGCAAAAAAGAGATAGAAAATCACAATTATTTATGTATTCATTTTATTTGACCTCATTTATACAGGTGAGTCCCATTGAGATACAAGATCTCTTAATGAGGGTGCCCTGTTCAGAGTAGCAGCAGTACAAAAGTTACAAATTACAATACAAAACATTTACATAAAAAACTGAACATTTAGAATAATCTAAGAGTGTAACAGTGGCATAAGGCAACAAAGTAATAGCACCAATAGAATCATACCATAACCCTTAGCTAGGTAATGGTATAGGTGCACCAGTGTTAATTTTGTTGACTAAGACCAAAGATTTTGATATTTAGTCGACTAAGACTAAACTATTTCAGATGACTGAAATAGGACTAAAACTAAATGGTGTGTTATTGAAAAGACTAAGACTCAGTTCTGGGCTCTCCCCAGGCTGGCAGAGGGAGAGTATCACCCATGATTACATAGGCAATTGGCACTGGGTGAAAAAATGGGTTGCAAAATTGTGGGATTCAAAAAGAAAAAAGACTAAGACTAAATCAGAATTTGCTGTCAAAATGAACACTGAGGTGCACTGTCCGATGGAGTCTGCCATTAAATCAGACAGTAAACTTTTAAAAGACCGAAGTGAGATCAGTAGACCCGTATGCAGGTTATTCCAAGCTGCAGGGGTAGCACACTTGAAGGCTTGTTTGCCAAGTTCAGTTCGAGCTTTAGGGACAGCAAGTAAGAGGGTGCGCTTGAATGTAAACTATAGTTACTGGTTTTGAATAAAACTAGAGGTTCCTCACATCTAGATCTAGTAGCCAACAATATAGGCTATATGCTATTATGACACTTATTGTGGTCATGCACATGGCTACATATTTAATGACAAACGCAATGCAACAACAGAGGACGACACAGAAGAACACCACGCACAGAAGGACATCTTCCTGTGGTCGGCGACGGTGACGAAATCTCTGTGTGTGTGTGTGTGTGTGTGTACACACACACACACACACACACACACTGTCTGACTGGCCACGCACGTGAATATTGTGTTCCGCGGTGGGCATAACAAAAAGGTTTGCGTCCTGTGTCCTGCCATCACTGAAATAACGGCAGGTCACAGAATCAGACGTCTATGGTCTGTGGTGTAACACATACCATGTGTGTGACAAAAAAGACTGGACTACATTTTCTTACTATACCAGGACCTGGATAAGTGTCAATATATAACAAAACTGTGCTTAATATATTTAGAAAAATAAAACACATGAACAAAATCTTATTATGCTCTAAAGGTGTGTACATGTCAACAACGTTTTATGCTCTAGGGGTCTTAAGAATTAATACAACATGATGAGTCATCATGTTGTAATTTGCAATGTTAAACCCACAATCAATCCTCCAGTTCAAGGCAACACAGAAAGGGGGGAACTTTTTTCTTATTTCCACACAACTCCTTTATGCTATATTAATGACATAGTTAAATATTGAAAATGGGTGGATTTCCCCTTTAAGCAGTATTTAACTGGCCTCACTATTACACAGATTTCGCATTCCAGATTGATTTAAACATTAATCCACTGTGCTGACTAATACACCATGGGTATAGAAGGGAAGCAAACCAAGGATGGATTTATAAATAAATGAGTACCAGTGAGTGAGTCTACGCGAGGCTAATGAAGACCATCCAACTCTCGCACACAATGTGCATTGGGAGAACAGCCTGTGACAAATCTCACGGCAGCCGGCAGGTACACCGTATCTAACCAGTGCAAGCATTTGGCAATGGCATGCATGTAAACCAGATCACACACACACACACACACACACACACACACTAGAATCCTTTCGATTTACAAGCCGATCTATCAGCTCACACAACATGTCACGATGCAACGCGTTGTGACTTGGCGATCTGCAAAATAAGTTACAATTAAACATTTGAACAACACAAATCTTGTATGGGGGTCCCTGGCACAAAATATTTTAAATGAGGATCCGCAGCCAAATGGGGGTCCTTCCTTGACATGAGAACATTAGGGAGCAAGCCCAATTAAACAAATAGACTTTAGAAACAAGCCTAAAAAACCCACAATCCGCAGCTACTAATATTTACAAGCGACTTCACAGAAAAACAAGCCCAAAGTCACTTGTAACAAGTGGACTTGGCAACACCAGGAGTAGGAGAAGTGCTATGTCAGCCTGAGGAACACACAGTCCATGCTCTGCTCACATTCCAATCACACTTCATCTGGTTGTTCAGCTGAATCAGTTCTGGTATTGATCGCCGGTCCAGAGAGGAACCGTTTGGAGAATGATTTGATATATTCTTTTAAATGGTCGACTGTTTCACTGTGTTGCTACAGTCGGATGAATTACAGGTGTAATCAGTTTCATCCCATCGGAGCAGCAGATTTTTATGACTGTGTGAAGGGATAATGGGTGCCTTGCAGTTTTTTTGTGTGTGGTTAAACTATGTCATCATTTTGCTGGGTCGTTAGGTCCTTTGGTTAAAGCTGACTGTAACACTGATGCTCAGTTAAAGAGATAATTGGGAATTGGGTTGATTTATCTGTGTAGACAAGGACTAAAGTAGTGTGAACTCTTAATGTTGATGCTGCTGTATAAGTGCTGCTTAAAGATTAAATGTAATTTGAAACGATTAGGCCCGGTTTGCTGTACAGTGTGGAGGCAGCTTGTCCTTGTGTTGGTGATGCTATTGCATATTCATATTACCAGGCACAGACTCACAAATTGTCTATCTGTCTGTCTGCCTGCGGATCAATCAGGAATCAGGATAAATCAATCAAATTAGATCCATCAATCTATCTGTATAATTAACAATGTCACACAAAAAAAAAAACGTAATCAACAACTTTCCTTTCTCAGTAGTTAAGTGGAGTAAAGAGTTAATCCAAAACCACAATATGCCCCTGTGAGAACAAGCCCTTTTGCCGCTGGAAGCAGTACAGAGGCGTTTGTAAAGTGCAGCCAAGAGGTGTGTTCATTCACCGACATCACATTTACAGAAGACAACACAGGCGCTCCAACACAAGTGACAGACATGGTGTTGCCTGGCTCACATTCTACCTCAACTGAATAAGCTTGTCCTGGCAGCATTTAATACTCAGCTGGAGCAGCTGAGGCAATTAAGACTCCACCATGTCAAGGGGTAGATAAACAGATATACAAATACAGAAATATATAAATACAGAAATACATATAACATTAACTCATAAAATATCTTAAAACTCCATGAACTACACCACTAATGATTCTCATACTACAACTTTACACAGATCCCTCACAATTCCAAATACACATTACAACCCCTCTGCCCTTCTGACTTGGTCCAGCCCAATTACACTGGCAAACATAACAGCCCAACTTGGTACATGTTAAGCTTTCAATCATTACTTAGCATTACCCATATTGCACCTCTCACACATTCCACTTAGTCTCTATTGCACTCATATTACACCAATTGCACTTGCCAGATATCACCAAACATGTTGTCTCCATAGGTGGACTAGTTAGCTGAGTGGCCAGCTCAGCTGGACAGGACACAACTAAAATGTTCAGTTAAATGTAATCAACAATAAAATGACTGCATTCCTTTCTGTGCAAACTACAATGTGCAAATTATGCCGTGCAAATACTAGAGTGACCATATGCTATGCAATTAACCCATCCATAAATAAAGGTTACAATGTACATGTGCAAATGGCAAGTAACAGAGGACCTCTCTGTTACAGCCCCCCAAAAAGTCAAGGGCAACATTTTGCCTCCACAGAGACTCTCTTCCAAAAAGCTTCACTTGTTGCCTTGATAGTAAAAGCCTACCCTCTCACATTACACCAATAAAC
Organism: Gymnoscopelus microlampas; assembly: GCF_963454915.1. Taxonomy (NCBI): domain Eukaryota; kingdom Metazoa; phylum Chordata; class Actinopteri; order Myctophiformes; family Myctophidae; genus Gymnoscopelus; species Gymnoscopelus microlampas. Next base: position 15,482,625 of record NC_139955.1, on the reverse strand, counting down.
TATCAATAAGGGGGTGTATTTGAATGCATAAGCATATAATGTGATGCAAAACTATTCAAATGAAGAAGGAATAGTCTGATACATAATGCATTTTACCAAGCAATCCACTACCCACCACAGCAGCACATTCATAAATAGTATAATCTGAATCAATCATATTTTGATACTGTAGTCATGGCAGCAGTCCAACATCTTGCCCTGCATGCACAGGTTAGAAAATGTCTGTCTATTTTTACTTTTGATTAAATATTACTGAACTGTAGAAGTGGGAAATTAGATTGAATCATATTCTCTCAGACACTCACACCTATGCAATCAACCCCCCCCCCCCCCCACACACACACATACACACACACACACACACACACACGCACACGCACCCACACGCGCGCGCGCACGCACGCACGCACGCACGCACGCACGCACGCGCACGCACACACACACACACACACACACACACACACACACACACACACACACACACACACACACACACACAGAGAAGTCAAGTCACCAAGCAAGTCAGCAGGAAGTGGTGCGCAAGGTTGCCATGGGAATGAGAGGGTCCTTCTGACCTAATTAGAGTCGTGCAATGATGATGCATGCACAGAATCTCTAACACAGACTTCTGCTAGCATTATCTCTGTGGCTGAAATACAATACAAGAATGCAATAGGACAGTGTAGGACATACTTGAGACAGTAGACTACACAGAGATTAATTACCAGCTCTTAAATTATGAATGCTCTTGGTTGGTCATTATTATCTCTGCCAGGAGGTCATGCATTAATTCCTACACGTGTGTGTGTGTGTGTGTGTGTGTGTGTGTGTGTGTGTGTGTGTGTGTGTGTGTGTGTGTGCGTGCGTGCGTGCGTGCGTGCGTGCATGCGTGCGTCTGTCTGTCTGCAGCTAATCTTGCATACTACATAGGCTGATCAGCATCATAATTACTGTGCAAGCTGTAAGCAGGCCAAGGACCTCAACTCTTGAACATTTTCCAAATCGACCAATGACAACTATGTAATTTGTATTTGTATAATTTATAGTCGTAGAGCAATCATCCCTCCAGGCTATGGGATAAGCAAGCCGCCAGGTAATGGGCTGGACCTAGCCAATCGTAGACATGCAAGTTTGCCGGTGCCAGCCAACATTAGATATATATTTATAATCTTCACAACCCCAATACCCAAAATAATTTAAGTCTATGTCCATACAAATTCAACTCAGTCCGAGCTGTGGGAGATGCTACAAACCTTGTAGCACGCACTTTGACTCGTGCTACAAACTAGAGGTGTACTAGATGTACCGAATCGAAGGGGCCCTTACCCATGTGTGGGTTTTTTGTATGCAGAACTAACATACAGTATTAAGCTGGCCCGGCCGCACCATACATTCATAACAACACCACCCCACATTCAGTGTTAGGGAAGAGGAGCGCTTGTTTCTCTTACCTCTTACCTTAGTGAACAGTGAAATAGCCTCTACAGTGTTTTTTTCCAACCCACTTTGAATGGAATGTGCAATTAAAAAGTTCACATTTGTTAGATTTTCAAACAGCTTATGTAAATTAAATAGGGTTGCAGTGGTTAAACAGATTTTGATGCTATATTATGTAATTTAGCTGGGGACCCCCTGGAACCCCCTCAAGGACCCCCGTGAATTTGCATTTCCATTCAGTGATTTAAAAACAAATAAAAGGACCTTAAAATCAATTCTAAAACTAACACTAACAGGCAACCAGTGTGATGTGTGCTCTCCGTCTGGTCTTAGTCAGTATGCGCGCTGCTGCGTTCTGGACTAGTTGTAACCTTTTTTCGGCATACCAGATAGGAGAGCATTACAATAGTCTATCCTGATAGTGATAAAAGCATGCATTAGCCTTTCTGTGTCGGCCTGGGAGAGAAAATAATGTCTCTTCATACTAATGCACTACTCCAAAACATAGTCATCACATGTCCCAGACAGACAGAAAGATGGAGAGAGGTAGACAATGAATGTGTATGAGACAGAAGAGATGATGAACAACTCATAATCACATGCTGTGCTGCTGTTTCTTGGCTATGGGTAGAAATGCAACTGCATACATCACTGTTATTATGAGGGCATGCCTCCTGGTGGAGATTTGTGCTCTACTGAGTGCACCTTCTAGCATCATTATAATGGATCTTCTCAGTATTAGAGATATTTGAATATAGAATGTCAAGTAACATTTGTTGTCAGAATGTGCTGTATGCATAGTGTTTTGGAGTAGAATGTGTATCCTGCTTTCTTAGCTCAGGAGAGAAAGATTAGAAAATCATATTGTCTGACAGAACCAGAAAGAGAGCAGATGGAAAAGAGAGAGCAGATGGATGGATGGATGAACATTGGATAAGTTTTAAAAAGAGAGTGACACAGACAGAAAACACCTTAGCAAGCAATAACAGAGAGTAGTGAGGGTGGAGAGAGAGAAATAACAGAGAAAAGACATAGTGAGGAGAAAAGGTTGGACAGAGAGAGAGGTTGGAGAGAGAAAGATGGTTGGAGAGAGAGAGAGAGGTTGAAGATAGAGAGATGATTGGACAGAGAGAAAGATGGTTGGAGAGAGAGAGAGAGGTTGAAGGGGGGTATGGTATCCTTCCCTTCCCTCAACACTCTCCTTCCATTATCTAAAGCCTGTGTATTATTTATAGTCTGTTCAAAGTCTGTTTCATCACATTGTTCAAAGGCTCTGTAGTGAAATGTATTAATCTGTGGGGCTATTTGCCCTTGTTTAAGGAGAATTAAAGATACCAGGCATTCCTTCTCCTCAGTTGATTTTATTAAGGAGAGAAGAGTTACTTACATGGTTACACAGATCAGGACATGGCAGCTTTCAGCAGGAAAGATGCAGGAAAGAGGCAGATTTGACTCAAGAGTGGATATTTATAGTCAGTGTCTATGCACGTGCATGCTGTTTCTACAGGTTTGTGCATGTGGTGTGTGTGCTCTGATCCAGATGTCTAACTGTGTGTATCCTATGTGTGTGTGCTAGATTAAGGAGTTGGGTGTGTGTATAAGTCTATTGTGTGAGTTGGTTAGGTCAATATAGTGGTCATCTAGGGTCAGATGACCCCAGGATACTGAGCATCTGGACCTGGGCTTTTCTCCCCCATGAAAGGGTGTAGGGTGTCCATAGCTAATCAGGAATGTCTTCCACCAGTAGTGTCAGCTTTAAGTTTGACCATAGTAATCAATGGACTATGTTTATTAGGCCTTTGTAGTATTTAGTAGTATGCATAGTTATATCATAATGTGAGTGCATCACAATATGGGTACTGGTATATTAGTGTATAATGATATGTGATATTATGTATGGATGCAAGTATATAGGTACAAAACCATGTGTTGCCCTAGATCACTGTTAGACATTGACCATAGGAGCATCCAGTGTGTTGCATCCTGCGGGGGATGTGTGTCTCTAGATCTGCTCTTTGTGTGTTCATCTTAGGTATTTTTAGAACTATATGTTTATTAGACTATGTGCTTAGTTCTAATATACTACATATCCCCCCTATGGAGGGCCCTAAAGGTCCTCCATAAACGTGGGGACATGAAAACCATAGAACCTAAAGTAACACAAAAGTAACACAAATTAAAAGGCATCAAAGAACCAACTAAACATTAGTACCAAAACACAAACCATAAAAACCTGCTACTCCTCATGTAGAAAAAGAACAAATGTGTTAGGATCATCCAGACCCCCCTTGACAAACAAAACCTGTAACACAAATAGGCTACACAGGTCTCAAAAGATAACTAAAATGACAATCTATAAAAACAGAAGGACATACAAATCGCCATTTACTATGTGCGTCAAAACACTCAGAATCGCCTACATTAAAACGCACTATCAAACGATCTCTGTCTTCATCAGGGTCTCTGACGGACATCTGTCTTCATGAACGGAAAACCCCGTCTCACAAGAAAAGATAGAGTAAAGTTAAGGTAAAGCTGTAAAAGAGAAAAGGAAGAGGAAAGATGTACTGTATGTCCACGGGGTGAGGGGAGAGATAGACAGAGGGGCAATGGTGCTCCTCTTGCTTTGAGAGTGTAGTTGTAATTGTCCAGGTCCAAGGGGTAATGACACCCCTGTCTGTGGGAGGGCTGTAGCCTCCCCTCTCCTCTGTTACATTGTCTCCAGATGTGACAACAGCTTGATTGATTGATTGATTGGCTCATAATGAAGTTGCTGATCCTTAATGGTCACTGGCATTTGCTTAGAAGAATCAGGCTGTCGTTCCAGCCTCACTCCTACAGTCCGGTTCCCTAAGCTTAGCTGTGGACAATGTTGCAGCTATAATTTTATCCTGACGCTCTTTGAATAACCTAGTCAACTTCTGACCTTCCTTAAAAAACAAGTCTAGAACATTACCTTTCTTGCCTGTTTTCTGTCCTGCTTTGTACGTGCCTACAAGAACTTACATCATTCTAATAACCTCTGGATCAAAAGAGCCATATTTCTGCCATGGCTTGTCTAATCCAGGCCAGCACTTATTCCACTGTTTGGAAATTGTGGAAATCCCTTGGAATAGGGAGTTATTCTGTTGTACTATCAACACAGGTGTCGTTGTGGGGGAAGGAGCTCTCGTTGGCTTGGCTCCCATCACTAATATCGATCAAGTATTCAAATAATATTTAACAATATACTTGATAGTTGTAGTAGACCCTTGTAGGTGCACTGTGCATGGCCAGAAACCCAATAATAATAGTGTTTTTTGATTATATAGCCTTTGAAATAATGTTGAAAAGCATTAAAGAAAAACTATACGTTCACCATTAAAGGTTCATACACAGAGCACGAACAATTGTCAGTCTACAACGCATCTTATTTGGCAATATTGTTTAGTCTATGTAGACTGCATATGTTAAGGACGGGAATATAGGGGTAATAAGTTACTCCAATACAAATTACCATACGTTACTCTAAAAGTCGGCACTAGAACTACAAACTCACTGATGTCAAACAACAAGCTCATTTATAATCAGGGTAGGACGTGTGATTTTAGGCTGTGGGGCAGAATTGTTCTGTCAGCTTTAACCCTAATGCTCAACCTTGGTACCTTGGCTAAAGCAACCACTTCTTGGAAGTGGGGGCCAACTTAGACTGGACTAGTCCCCCGCAGCATTAATTAGCCACCAGCAGATTTGTGCTCAGATCACAGGGGCGCGACTCCCCATGGTCACTGCGTGCTTTTAGGGAGGGCCTGTAGGCCGCCGCCTCCACGTCCTCTCATAAACTCACAGTCACACTTAGAAGCCAGTGATTGTTTCAGTCCACGTCAAAATACCCTCTGTCCAACAAGCTACTCCTTGTGATCACTTAAGACATCAGACTCAGAATACAATTACTATGTTCAACTCACTATTTTTCATCACTATAGATAAGAACTTATATGTGTTTCCCTCTTACTCAACTGCACTTATCCCTATGTATTTGATAACTGTCCTATAGTATGCTCTCTCCTAACATTTTCATGGACCTTGCTACTTCCTTTCAACTATTACTGTCACACTACTTGTCACGTAGAAAATACTACAATTGTGGATGCAGATTATTGCAGGGCAAACCCCTCACAAACAATAATATGCATTATTGTCTCCTTATGAAGATCAAACGTTGCTCATATGTGGCTCTACATTTTTATGAATCACTCACAGTAATAATACACTATTTTATTAGACCTGTCACTCATCTTCTCTTAATTTTTGTCCCCCCTTGTAACTTTTACATATCTCCCAGAAATAGTTTTCGTTCAGTACTACAGTGAATCTTCAGAAGTTGGTTTGTATCAATAGCTCTATTATACATTCACTCACCAGGCATACCCATTCAATCTTCTCTCTCACTCATACATGATGTAATCATACACTTTCAAACATAACTTCATACACACAGGCATGTAACCTCTTCATTGAACCCCATGGCTTTCTGCCTACCCCAAATCTTATACTGTCACTAACTCCTCCCTATGTCTTCAGGTTTCGACGGCCAGGCGAACATGGTTCCTTCAGGCACTCAAAACTCCAAAATGATTTTTGGTAGAATGCACCTAGCCATGTTCACCACTTAAAACAAAAAAAAGAGAACACTTTACCTATTTCAATGAGTCGATTCCATGCCCACACAAACACACACTCAAATAATAAATGTCAAACTACTGCTGTTAGGCTATTAAGTTTCAAATGGTTTTAGGCCAAACTGATCTTGTGTGCTACAATGGACCGGCATCCCTCAGATCATGGAAGGGGGCTGCTTGTGTCCATCCAGATGAAAGGCCTCTGTGTGGTCTGGTTGGCCGTCTGGATCTTTGTATCAGGGGAATGGCCTCAGAAGGTTTGGCTTGGTGTAATCCTCACTGGGAACTCCCCATGGCACATGTGAGCTCAACACAAAGGAAAAATAAACAATTGCATTAGCGTTCATTCTTCAATTCTTCAAACCATAATCTCTACATCACATTAAATGCATAGGGTAAAAATTGGTGGGGCCAAGGGACTGTGGGTGCCCACTGGAAGGTGGGGGCTTGAGGGGGTATAGAGACAGGGAGCCTCACATGTACTCACTCACTCACACACAAAAGGGTAAAAGATAACCAACAGACAGTGATTGATTGTTGTCTCCAGAATTAAATGTCTCAAACAGACTATACTTTTTTTTTTAAGAATGTAAAGAGATTCACAATTATTACATGTTTCATTATGATTTCCCCTATTGTTATTAACGTGGTGAAATGGAAAATATGTGTTTGCACACTTTTATAAACATGCTCACAATTATAATGTTTATCATTAGATGGAAAACGGTGCATTACTTATTTTAAAACTCAAACAGTACACTAAAATGCGTGGTGAGAATGTGCTGCCACATCATTTTTCTCTCTCAGCTATGGGCTCTAATCGGCCTTGTGCTCCCACTGCTCAGAGGAATGGGACACTGTGATTGGTTACATCAAAGCATCCTGGTTTCTGAGTTACTCAAGTAAAAATACTCATCACGCATTTGTCCTGCTCCACGTCCCCCCTTGAAACATGAGAATCAGGTTTCAGAAACAGAGAGGAAAGTGTGCAGGAAAAAAAGAGACCGGAGCACTCAAGTACTACTCTCCAGGCAAAATGACAGGCCTGTGTGCACGTGTGCAGTTAGGTTTGTATTATGGTTGACCAAAAGCTGCAGCAAGAACAAACACAAGCGTCAATATAGGAGATAGGAGCAACTAACAAGCTCCCTCCAAGTAATTGATGCAATATTATACTTGAAACAACCTAAATTACATTACTGAAATTCACGAACCACCGAAACCGCTTGACTGTCTAAAATAAACCAAGGAAAACGATCAGTAAAATATAGCCATAAAAATGTAGTACCCCCCTTGACAATGTCTTAGGTAGGCGCTGCTAAAATAATAAAAAAAAAAAAATTGGAAAACTGTAAAAACAAAATAACATGTAACCTATTGAGTATGCAAGACCGCTAATATGAAATAAACCAATTAAATAAAATATACTAAAAATGTAATAAGCAATATGAGACATAAAGAAAAACAAGAGTTGGGTTGAAAGCAATGTAAAACAATTAAGCCAACAATATAACAGTAGCTGTAAGAAATAAGTTAGCTTAGAATATTCCAAACTCAACTCAGAAACACACAGAAAAGGAATAGCAGCACTAGAGTTGTAGATCTTGCATTAATGTATGGGGAAACGTAATAGCTTGGTTAAATTGCTAGAGAGACAACTTGGGCCGAGACAAGAGCAGTCATTACAACGTAGGCGGAGTGTAAAATATGATGTGGCAAAAACCCGCCCTCGAGAGGAGGATCTCAGCGACGCAGAACAAAAAAAAAAAAAAGAAGGGACACCCCCAACAAAAAGAGAGGAGGGAACCCCCACGTACAAACGTAGTGACGCACACGTACGTATACACGCAGTGACGCACTGGTAGTAGCAGCGTACCACGTGACCTGGCACAAAAGCTAGCAGTGTCGAGTTGGCCGTTAATAAATTAAAACAGCAGCCGATAACGCCACCATCAGCAAGTTTAAAATTTAGGATGACTAGTAGTAGCACAATAAGTATATTAAGGTCAAAAATAGTGATTCAGTTTGCGAACCAAAGCACATATAATTTAAGAAATGAATTAAAAGAATAGAGATAAATGAGTCTAACGCATTGGTCACATGAGCGTGACCATAGCAACCAGAAAAAAACGGTTTACGGCAGCAACGTAAAAACGCGGAAGCAACAGAATGACAACAAAAATCAACTCGTTCCTCAAACGTGTAAAAGTGACAATAAAGGCTATAAACGCTCTAATCAAGCACATGGTTCAAGTGTCATGAGCAAAAGACGTATAGTCGCTGCTTTGGAATTACGTGACACCACTCAGTTAAGCCTATAGATGAACATTCATTTCACTCGCACGAGCTAGCCTCATGAGTTAGCAACCAGACATGCTAACGCGTCCCTGTCTCCCCCAAACAGAGGAGAAATAGGAGAGCACAACTTTCACTGTCTAACTGTGGAACACACCACTTAGCAAGACGTATTATCATTATCATCATTAATATTATTATTAGTATTATCATTATCACAAAGACAGACACAGACACATCCACCGCCCACTGCAGTAGACAGGCAGACAAACAAGACACTTTCATTCTCATCTCCTCACTTGTACACATGTTTAGCTATTACATGTATGCAAAATGCACGAAACAAAAACAAAAAGATGCATCCATACACACAACATAAAAGAAAAACCCTCCAAAAAGACGTCAACATCGCAGTCTCACGGAAAAACACAGTTTTCAGTGAATATAAGTAACAGCTTTCGGCCGTAACTCAACATTTTCCAGTCTCACGGAAAACTACAGTTTCCAGTGAATTTAAGTAACAGCTCTCGGCTGTAACTCAACAGGTTCCAGTAGCGGCGCACCAGCCGCATCAGAGGGTACCCTCGCAACACCCGGCGGATTCTTTTACAAACGCTAACCAATCAAGTAAGAATCCGGTAGCCATACGCTACAATTGGACTATGAATGAACAGATGACCAGTTTACGCAGACCTTATGATGGTCATTGGACCGAATATGTCCTAACGCATGGTGGCGAACATGGCTTACAATCGTGGGAGAATTTGGCCTCGTAACATTAGGTGTGGCTTATAAATTCACGCATCTGTCATCATCAATCCACGAAAACTAAACCCAAAACGCTTTAGCGCTGGCCTCCCCAACCAAAGCTGATCAGGCATATCATGGTATTTTAGAAGGATCCCTTGCCGTAACACATAACTACTATCCAATCGAATAGTCATAGATTTTATTTGGTTTTTTGAATATTACATTTTTTATAGTCGAACTATGAATGGAAAGACGACTAATCATTTTGCAGATCTCAAGAAGGTCTTGGGCTAATTCCTATGCATGGGAGCCATCCACGGCTTATTGTCCTCGGAGATTAGTCTCGCAACATAGAGAGTGGCTTATAAAATCATACGTCTTCCATTCATCAATCCTCTTATTAGTTTACTTTTTTTTTTTTTTTTTTTAGCTTCATGATCAGTCAGGCAAACTTATTAGGAGACAGAGCGAGACGACTTAATCTGATGCGTAATCGCCTGACACAGAGGCATATCTGCAATGTGAGCCATATACTTTTGACCAAACTTTCAATAAAAATAAATTTAACATGAATCCAAAACACTCCTTCAACAAAGGCAAAAACAATGTCCCACAGATGGCAAGTACAAAAATTAAAAAAAAATAGGTTCTTGTTTTCGAAAACATTTTAAGGGACAAACTGTTGAGTCAAAATAAATGAACTCACCGTGCTGAAGATTGTCCCCAAAATGGATCAATGAAATCGGGACTGGTTCGCCATTTTTGTAGTGAAATGTATTAATCTGTGGGGCTATTTGCCCTTGTTTAAGGAGAATTAAAGAGTCCAGGCATTTCTTCTCCTCAGTTGATTTTATTAAGGAGAGAAGATAATTACTTACATGGTTACACAGGACAGGACATGGCAGCCTTCCAGCAGGAAGAGAAGGCAGGAAAAGAGGCAGATTTGACTCAAGAGTGGATATTTATAGTCAGTGTCTATGCACGTGCATGCTGTTTCTACAGGTTTGTGCATGTGGTGTGTGTGCTCTGATCCAGATGTCTAACTGTGTGTATCCTATGTGTGTGTGCTAGATTAAGGAGTTGGGTGTGTGTATAAGTCTATTGTGTGAGTTGGTTAGGTCAATATAGTGGTCATCTAGGGTCAGATGACCACAGGATACTGAGCATCTGGACCTGGGCTTTTCTCCCCCATGAAAGGGTGTAGGGTGTCCATAGCTAATCAGGAATGTCTTCCACCAGTAGTGTCAGCTTTAAGTTTGACCATAGTAATCAATGGACTATGTTTATTAGGCCTTTGTAGTATTTAGTAGTATGCATAGTTATATCATAATGTGAGTGCATCACAATATGGGTACTGGTATATTAGTGTATAATGATATGTGATATTATGTATGGATGCAAGTATATAGGTACAAAACCATGTGTTGCCCTAGATCACTGTTAGACATTGACCATAGGAGCATCCAGTGTGTTGCATCCTGCGGGGGATGTGTGTCTCTAGATCTGCTCTTTGTGTGTTCATCTTAGGTATTTTTAGAACTATATGTTTATTAGACTATGTGCTTAGTTCTAATATACTACAGCTCTTTAAAATCAAAGTACCTCAACGTATCATATCTAATCTCTTCCTTTAAAGCATATTTCAGATTTTTTTTTTTTATACACTTGAATGAGATTCAATGGGCCTGAATGAAGTGTAATGTCATCTTAAGGAAGACTAAGAGATGCAAGAATTTGCAGTAATACATGTACATGCTTTCTCTATTGTTACACTGTAAAGCACAAATAGATGCTCACAGGGTCATCATTTTATCTTTTTCTCACCATTGCTGTACTGATGATAAAAGTTGAATGGAATTTTATCGCTCGGTGTGTAATGGTCCGAAAGCACCGCGGCCGATCTCATTGTCCTCCAACGGTACAAGCTGAATTACAGTGGAGTTAGATGATTCGGCAAAAAAAAAAGAAAAAAAGTTTGATGACACAGCAAATTGAGATAAGTGTATTCTGTAAGCCTGAATGTAAATCTGCTTTAGGCCATGTGTCTTGTCTGCCATTTTAAAGAACCGTCCTGGGCACAATTTAGACTTCTCCCCCGGGAAATGATGCAAGCCATGGTCTGACCTGCTTTTTCATAACATTTTCTACATTTGCATTAGGCATTTTGCTGAGTGGGTAGCGGTTCATCATCTTCCTCAAGGACACTTTCACACACAGGACACATGGCCCCTATAGGGACCTACACTGTAGGAATTACTGTGTAGATATTAGGCTGAAGGATAGATATTGCTATCTTTTTGCAATATGTATTGCGATTATATTAAAACAGGAGTTCTATCATTTCACCACTTGTAAGGCATAAAGTCCCACTGTACATTATCCTCCTTATTACAATCTTACTATATGACAACAAGAAATGTTTACAAATTATTTTATTAGTTTGCAAGTTTCTGCTTCCACAGTGGTCTGTTACCCGGAAATGACAGACCACAGAATGCCTTGATTAGCCAATCAGAATCGAACAGCCATTTAATTTGGACTTTAAATGCATAGCAACAACTCATGCAAAAAGGCTGGCTACACATATCATATTTAGACGTGATGCACCAATATGTGTTCAATGAAGCACAGAAGATCTAATTACAAAACAGTCTCATTAATTGTGACATGACATAATGACCAATTGGCGGTTGGGTAATTTGTATACAGTTACATGACCGTTCTCATGCATTTTTCTCCTCAGTGGGTATCCTATATTAAAATTGACTAATGGGAGGACCGGCCGGCCGGCTGGCGCGCAGACCACGGCCACATCACTATGACTCAGACATAAACAAACCCCATACACCCATATAGGCATATATGGAGTTCCAGTTGTTCAGAGCCACAGATCAGACCGCTATGCCCATACAGTATGGTCATGCGCATATGGTACCGACCGACTTCAAACTCGGCGTGCAAATCGACAACGACTCGATGGAGTGTGGGTCGAGTCATTCGGATATGCGGTTATCCAGAATTGACGATCTGACCGATGTGCCCATATATGGGCATGCCAATATATGGGCATAAACTACTAACATCAGGGATCTCCATATACAGTATGGGCAAGGGACAAGGACTGACAGATACAGAGATCTCCATATATGGGCACAAAAGGGACACGGACAGACAGGTACAACGGCTACTCTGACAAGGCCCCCAACACTATGACTCAGACATATTGGTTGGATCGGTGGTGCGACGTAGGTGTGAGGGCTGCGTAGGGGACCGAACTTTACCTCTAGTATCTTCAAATTGACTGAAGGTCATTTTTGAGCGGTGCAACCGCTCCTATAAGAGGGTTTAGGACCCATCCGTGGCGAAGATTTTTCTTTCCGTCGTGAAAAATTGTCTTTCGCTGTGACGCCATGCTGTGGAAAACACGCCCATAGGCTAAGCCTTGCAGGACGTGCTGTGATTGGCTAGCGAGACACATGATGAAATTAACTTCAAATTTCGCAGACGCGCTGTGATTGGCTAGCGAGACGCATGATGAAATTAATAATAATGTAAAAAATGTAAGCACGTCACTTCGCAGGACGTACTGGGATTGGCTAGCGAGACGCATGATGAAATTAATAACTCATAAATATCACCGCTCACTTCACACTGGGTGTGATTTTTTACTTACAAATTTAAGCTGTTCATTTATCCCCAGGGCAGGCTATGGGGTCTATAGAGCGTGCCAACGCGTCGTCACCACGGGGGGCGTTGGCATTGGGCGTGGCATTGGGCAATGTTAAGTCAACCTGGTTTTTACCCCTCAAAGATGTCCGCCGCTACCAAAAGACACTTGTTGACGCCCATTTCAGGAATTTTGGCACGCTCTATAGTGCCAGTTGCAGTTCCAAGTCTCAAGTCTACACATAGTTTGGATGCATGCATATTTTATATTTTTTAGTCCTGCCTCAAATTAACCTTTGCCCGCTTTAGGGGCCGTATCCACCAAGATGTTTTTTCCTTAGCGCAGTGAATGTTTTGAATATGTTTTTGAATTGGGGTCCCAGAGATAAAAAAACTGTTATCAAATAGTGGGCCATGGTCTAATGCATATCAAATTGGGGGTCGTTGAAATTGAAAAGTTGAGAATCACTGACCCAGCTGACCTTCAGCTCAGCTGCTCCAGTAGAGCTGGCCCATGGCCAGCAATATGACCCTGGGCACATCCCAGGTGTCTATCTGTGTGAATGTGAAACAGGGCAGTGCTATAAAAAAACAACAGAATGCCTTCTCATCACAACCTTCCATGTATAAATAAACACTGTCTGCAACAGCCTATTTTTTACAACGTAAACAAATTGTTATCATTTAAAAAAAATCCCAGACAGTGGGTGAACCTCTGGAGAACTTTACGGATTCTAAAACAATTGTAAATATATACCGTAGGTCCTACGGTATATATTTACAATTGTAGGATAGCTTGTGTGTTGATAGAAATTAACATAAACTACTGTTTGAAAAGTGTTTGGGAGCCTATAAAGCAGAGGTGGCCATCTATGTCTTTTTGATGTACCAGTAGCTCAGATTGGGCCTCCAAGTATCATGGACAATTTAAGAAACCCAAACAAAGACTTCCACTTAAAAGCAGAGTTTATATTCTGTCGACTTGGCTGGTGATGGAACAGTAGATCACTCCAGCCTTGGAAAAGACAGAAGTATATCACATGCCCGGAAAGACTGCCGACTGCTATAAAGCAACCAGCATTCCTTGTAAACCTTGTCAACTGGTTAAGAGCAGGCGACATACTGCCTTATGTGATTCCTCTTCGATATTGTGTGTTGCATCTAGTGTTGTCAAAAATATTGATTTTTTCGATAAGTATCGATTCTGAACATTTGAAACTACTTCGATATGAGTTTTCCACAATATCGACATATTGGTCCCCCCCCCCCTTCTCTCATTCACTCAGCTGGCAGCTGACGAGTGTGTATTGTTGCTCTTGCTCAGCCGTCAGCGCTGCTGAATGCGGGTCGCTTGTTAATTAATTTGCTTCAGGTGTGTAAGCTCAGAGGCTCATTAAAGTGAGCATTGGGCAATAGAGGATATGCGTGTGACATCATCATCAAACCAGGAAATTATTCAGAAATGCCTACTGAGTGTCAAAAAAATACTTTCTGGCCTTGACAGCCCATGCATCCAAAAAGAAAAGTCATATCTGATTGCATTAAACAACATTAAACAATGTTAAACTAATTTTGCATGTTTCTTTGCCACTCGATTTGCCACTCGATGTGCCATTCACCTTAAGCATGCGCATATCCTCTAAAGCAGAGCCTCCGCAACCGTTTTGGTTGACAAAAGATAGCAGTGGTTGAGTGCGGTTTGGCAATACTTGATGCTACAGAGCTTAAAGGGTCTACACCATGAATTTTAACTTTTTCTTCATTTTTGTGTGTTTTTGGTCTTCCCCACCTCTCTTCTGTTCCAACAAATACCCGACTTCGAGCATGCAGGCTTTCATAGGCTATCTGTGGTTTTTATGTAAATTGGTCTGAAAACAGTCCGTCAGATTTGTTCCCCCTGCCTACGTCACGTCTGGGAACAATTCCTCCCGTTTTTCTGTTCTAACCAACAACAACAACAAACAAAAAAAAACAAAAAAAGGTTTTTTTTTTTTTTTTTTTTTCCAATTTTTTCTCTTTTTTTTGTTTTACTTTTTCCACACAGAACCAGGACATAACATGCATACAAACTGGCTCAATAGCGCCCCGTGCCAAACAGGACAATGTGGTATTGCAGGTGAAAGTGCTTTATAAGCCAGAGAGAAGTTAGTTGGAATGAGTATATCTGAGGCTTGATTTAGGCTCAAACCTTTTGAAAAACGTTTGAGGGACATAAACAATATGATATTAAATATTATTATTATTTTTTAAATTCATGGTGTAGCTCCTTTAATGGATTTTCTTTCTTGATTACTTGAATTCAGCTGACATAAGTCAGCTTAAAGGTGGTGTAAGTGTTACAAAAATATAAATAACTTTTGTTATAAAGTTAAAGCTCTATTTTCCAATAGTAAACATTGATATATAGTGTTTGTTCAATAACAGGGCTGTCCCCATCTCTCCAGCTAGTAAAGGAAACGTCAGTAAACAGAAGATACAAGGAATGAGGAGTGCTAGGGGGTGAGGTAGAGTCTGAAGAGGTGAGTTTTCAGATTGCGGTGCAAAATGGGGAGTGAGTCTGCAGTCCTAACTGAGACGAGCTATAAACAAACAGAAGTGCTATCTTGTGTCTAAAGTACATCCAGGGTTGCAGCCCTCTGCTCCAGGGTATATCAGCTCATTGACAGCAACTGTTTTTCAATGCTTCTCTTTAAATTGGGAATACAGGCTTGCACACTGTACTGTAGGTGCAACAGCCATGCCTGATAGAAACTGACAAGTTGTTTGTCATGGAGAACCATGCCCTTTACCCAACGTCCTGCTAACTCATTCTGTGCTGCATCGATACTATTGCTAGAACATTGTTTTCCTTAGGTCTCTTACAAGGACACTGTGTTGTGACCTCCGGGATCTAGATGTAATCTATTGTCTGTATCCAGGAGTGGTAAATGGGTTCTAACACACCCCTCAGAGTCCATAGAGACACACCTTTTCTCCAGGTTATTTTTTATTTATTTAATGTTTTTAATCTGTAATCCCATTGTGTTAACAGTTAGGCAGAACGGCTGATGGGATATTAAATATGAATGTAATGTGATTTCTGCAGAGTGGACGTGGTTGCTCGCTTGTGCTGAACAGTCTCGCCCTTCAAACGGTGACAAATGAGGCTCTCTGCCAACCTCCTCCCAGTCCAATGGCAGAACATTATGAGACACCACCTGGTCAATCCATCAAAAGAAAAACTGAGAGAGTAATCATCATACGTCAAATTCATTCAATATTTCAACACTGGTTCAGCCCACAACCTTTGAAATTAAATGCCAACAAAATTGCCCATGGGCAGAAGAAAAAAAAAACAGACAGACAGATAGCAAGACAGACTGATATCCTTGCAGAGACAGAATTTCACAGCTGAGGCCGCTTAACCGTTCTATCCCTGAGGACACGTCTATAAACGCATGGCTGACAGCATCTTGGATTCAGGCTTCGGACACACGTATCTATCCATCGCTACATCTGGGACCTGGGAAATGTCTTTAATTACCACCTATAGACCACCTCCCCTATACAGACAACCTTCAGACACCGGCGTCTTCGACACAGGACCAGAGACGAGGGTATTGGCTATACGACATTAAGCTTGCCATCTGATGATACACGAAGAAACCCTATATACTGCATGCCCGGTGTCCCCCAGGGGTCTATCCATGGCACCCTTTGTTTTCTTCCCTCTATACCAAATCTCTTCGCCAAAAATAGCCAATCTACAACCTGACAACACCTTGCAACAAGTCACGCTGCCAGCACCAAGATGGTGTGTATTGGCGCAACACTGCGCCTGTGGCCCCCAGGGGATCCTGATGTGGCCCCTGGGAGCCACACATGGCCGCTGGTGTGACTGTTGTCATGGCAGACACCTGATCCCTGAACAGTGTTTGGGCCAAGTTTGGTGCGGATCAAACGAACAGTGCGCCTGGCAAGTCTGCATGTTACGTTTGTGAAGTCCGCCGCCGCCCTCCCGCCCTCTAGGCAATTTTAATATAGGATAGAGTTAATGTTGACAATCATGATGGTGTCCCTTTAGGTGTTGGTGAGAACAGAGAGCAGCAGTGCCATCATCTGCACAGAGACTCTCCGCTACGTCACCTCTCTGTTTGGTTGAAGGACACACACCCACAGACATGAAGCAGCAACGCTGATCAATAAGTCACGACGAGGGCATCGCAGACCTCCAGGAGCAGACAGGAGAAAACAGCAACGTGTACAACAACCCCCCCAGCATGCTGCAGCCCCCCCCTCCCCTCATGTGTGGACTTAATTTGCCCCACATGTGGCAAACAATGCGGGTCACACATTGGCCTGTACAGTCACATGCAATGGCACAAACGTAACCCCCCTCAATAACCCATTCTTGGAGCAACATCATCATCGAAAACGATGGACAGCCATAAGCAAGCAAAGTGTGGGTGGCGCGCACGACCGTTTGTGTGTCTGTGTGTGTATGCATGCATATGTCTTACCTCGATCACTGTCGTACAGGTAAGCAAACTTGTCCCAGTGGTAGTACTCGATGAGGCTGAGGAGTGGGCCCTTGATGTCTGGTCTCATCTGGATGATGAACTGTTGGTTTCCATCCAGAGGGAAGCTGGGCGTTATGAAGGAAACGTGCAGCGTCCCACAGAAAGACGTGATGGTGTTGACAGACTTCTTGTCATAGAATCCAAAGATGGCATAGACTCCCCTGGAGAATTGTGAACAGACTGAGAGAAAGAGAGAGAGAGAGAGAAAGAAAGCCTTGTTAGAAGGGGAGACCTTTGTTAATCGGTGATTAATGGGGTAAATTCAGTTTCAGCTTCACCCAGCTGATGGCTCCTCAGATGGTCATGATAAGCACCCGGTGGGTATCTGTAGGGGCTTAAGTGTCTTGCTCAGGGACACTTACACAGTTGTGGGCCGGGAGATCAACCGGTGACCATCTTATTACCATGATGGTACTTAATGTACTTAATACTTAATAGTACAGTCTTATTTGAATGAATAAAACATAATTTTGGCATAGTATAAGTATCAGCAGTAACATAATGTACTTGGAGGTGGTCTCTCTACTTGTCTATTGACACATTTTGACCTAGGACACTGACAGGTTGACAATGTCAATACGTTATTTGAAGCAGACGGCCAGAGACGACCGTAGATACTATATAGAGGGGAAAAAATGATTTATCTAATCTAATTATTAGATCTGAGTACTGAGCACTCCTACAAGGCCGGCCTTCATACACTTCCAAAATGATTTATTAGCAAAAACGCAATGCAAATGTTTTGTTACCTGATGCATGTTTATAACTCTTTTGAAAGACTGGAGGGACAAAAATGCAGCCAATCACATATTATAGGACTAGGAAAGGTGGATGACATTTTTACTTTTATCTACAAGGACAGGGCTTAGCTTTGTTATCCCATGTCACCATAAAAAAATAAATTAAAAGAAATCTATAAACTGTTTGAGGGTCCCTGTCAGCCAGGCGTCCTGGGGACCGAAACGGCTACTGCTCCTCCTTTCTACAAGCTACTGTAGTTAATTGCTTTCCCCTGGCATCGTAGGTTGAAAATCCTTCTGATTAGAACAACAGTACTTTGGGCCTTTAGGGCCTCACTGTTGTTGTAAACTGGTTTTCCCAAGGACAGCTCAGTTGCTCCTCCGGTTGATAAATGAATGGGATACGCTGTAGCTCTCTCCCTAAGCAGTGTCAGGGGAGCGCTTGTCATCAACAATAGAACATATCGCTTGACCTGACCACCAGGTTAAACTTTTATGAGCTGCTGTTAGAAGACGGTTCAAAACCGTGAAGGAGGGTGAGGATGAGCTGTGTAAAGGTCCCACAAGAGTTAACTACCCACCAAAATAAATGCATAGTCCCTGTCCCTGAGTATCTGCAACACCCATTCTCCTATCGCTCATGCTATAGCCGAGATGACTTCTGCTCAATGTGTAAGGTCAAGGGGACTCTTTCACGGTTGGGGGCGCAGGGGTGGGTGGGGAGGTGCGGTTGTGCCCTTCATGGAGTATGTCTATAGACAATATCTTACACTATTATATTTACTATTATTGTTATTGCTACTACTTGTATCTCCCTCTCTGTCTCTCCCTCTGTCTCTCTCTGTCTCTCTCTCTTCCCCCCCCCCCCCCCCCCCCCGACACGGTCGAGGCAGATGGCCGCCCACCCTAGAGCCTGGGTCTGCCTGACGTTTCTTCCAGTCAAGGGGGAGTTTTTTGTTGCCACTGTCGCAAAATTGCTTGCTCAGGGTGGGACAATGTCGGGTCTCTGCTCTACATGTAAAGTGTCTTGAGACAACTTGTTGTGATTTGGCACTTTAATATAATTGAATTTAATTTAATAGATCTAGATGGCCATACTGTAGATACACATCACTACACATCTCCACTGGAGTCTATGTATCAGTGATCTAGATTCCTATCTAGATCACCATTATGTCTGCAACTAGCGGTTATCATTGTTGCATGCGTCTGCATTTCTATAGCGCATTTACACACACACACATTGACACACCGACGGCGGAGGAAACCATGCACGCTCCTCATTGGACGCAGTTAGGGGATCGGTGTCTTGCTCAAGGACACTTTGACACAAAGCCAGGGGCCAGAGGTCAAACCGGGAATCTTCAGATTCCCCAGACATCTGCTCTGCCTCCGGAGTCAGTGCAACCCCCCATTTCTGTGATTGTTTGTTCAGGACAAGTCTTTATATTCCCTCCTCATCTGGTTGATCTCCATGCTGATTGTGGAGCATTTCCTTTCGTTTAAGGATTCATGACCCTTTCCCAGCGCCATGCATCCATTTCCTATGACTGGCCTTTGATATTCATAATGTATGGGGCAGACAAAAGGTTGGTAGTACAGTAAAGGTACAGACATGAATATTGAATGCCTACTGTAAGCAAGCATTGTGCGGCAGGGTGGTGCTAGAATACTGGCCCAGGGTCAGCAGAGTGGGCTGTTCCTTGTAAACGTATATTGATCATGTACCGTAAGTGAATCAGGCTTATTGACTGGGACATGTGTGTCCTTCAGTGTAATTAATCCAATGACTCATTTCCTCTTTCCCAGTAAAACTAGGATGACTTGCTGACAGGGGGGATTGGAGTCCATACATTAGATATTAGCTGACTCTGCGTAAACCACTGGAGGCATCTTGCCATGTTGATTAGCTGTGGTGGCCGTCTTTGATGCACTGGCAGTCTGGCACAATGAAAAGTGACTGCAGTGGTCTTTGTAATCCGTTTTCTTGTCTTTATTTAACCAGTGAAGGCTTGCTGAGCATGTGTGAGCTTAAACCTGTAGTACAGTGTCTCTTGGGAGCTGCCCGGTACAACTGCATTCTACTGTTCGTCACTGTTAGCTACCCGGTACAACCCCATTCTACTGTTGGTTACTGGTAGCTGCCCAATACAACCACATTCTACTGGCTACTGGACTGGTAGCTGCCCAGTACAACCACATGGTTTCTCCTTCAACTGATGGGCACTTTTACATTTTCTAACCACTGCGAGGGACTCAAACAAGTGACCTTCTATGGTCACAAACCTGACGCTACCGCCAATAAAAAAATAAAGAAATAAACTAAACTAATTAAACAACATGCTGTGTTAATCAGAAGTAGAAAAGTTGCACGGTTGAAGACGACTAATTATTAGATCTGAGCACAGCACTCCTACAAAGGCTGGCCTTCATATGCTTCCGAAATCTTTACTGATCCATTGACTTGACAATTAAACATTCATCACGGACATCTGAGGTGCACCGCTCACAGGCGTCTAATCACTTCATCTGTTTGTGGCCCGGTTGCTAATCCTTTTAGCTGATGACGGTGACCATTGATGTTGCCACAGACGAACAAGCCTGAGTCATCAAATCTCATTTTTAAGTCACACTAACTGGGGTCTCCAACAGCTTGCAGTGTTCCTTCTGAAAAGTATTACAATTGCAAAAGGATTTCCTTGCATATAATGTAAGACATGAGATAGGACAAATCTTTTTTGGATTCCCATACGGAAATTAGGATGTTGTAGCAGCAACAGCAGTAAGTGTGAAACATATGATAGGTACGGAATAAGATAAAATAATAATAATAACATCTGCACTGGGTCTGACTGAGTTACATATGTGTGATTTACTGAGCAATAATACAAATGAATTCATAGATTGATTAGATTGATATTCACTATGCTAGTCTACCATCATTATTCCAGTAAGAATATCCGGGAAGTATATCTGTGTCTAAGAAAAGGAGGCTTGCAAATCACTTTTTTATGCTTCATATCAAAAAGTTTTTATAATGTTCCGATTCTTACGAATGAATGAGGTGTTTGGATCCTAGCTCAAGGACATTTTGGAAAGCAACATCAACATTGTCAGAAATGATATGCATCATTTTGTCAGGGACAGAAGTTTAGAGAAGTTGATAAAAAATAAATTTATGTGGAATGGTTATTGTGAAAAAAGATTATATCAAAAATAACTTTTGTTTAATTGAAAAAGTTACATCAGTTCGTTTCACCTGTGCAGCATCTAATTGTTTATTAAATGGACAGAAGCGGCCAGAGGGATATTCCATCAACACTGCTAATGAAATCTGCATAAAAATGCCTGGTTTGAATGAATGTTGACTTTCACTTAGGTCTCAAGCCGTTCGATTAACACAATTCGGACATGTCTTGTCAACAGTTGATTGTTCAAAAGAAGATAATACATTTATGTAACTAAAAAATCACACCCTGTGTGAAGGAAGCGGTGCCTTTGGGGCGGGGCGTAACTCATTTCAGTTCGTCCCTATTGGTGGTCTGAGTCCACTTACCAAATTTGTACTTGGTAGCATGCTGCAAACTGGAATAATGGCTGTTTAAAGCCCAGCCAATGGGCAGACAGAGGGGGCGGGGCTTAAGTAATTACAGTTTGTCCCTATTGGTGGTTTTAGTCCATGCACAAAATTTGTACTCCGTAGCATGCTGCGAACGTGAGTTATGGCTGTTTAAAGGCCAGCCAATGGGAAGACAGAGGGGGCGGGGCTTCAGCAATTCATGCTGGTCCCTATTGGTGGTCTAAGTCCACATACCAAATTTGGACTTGGTGGCATGCTGCAAACTGGAGTTATAGCTGTTTTAAATCCCGTGCCCTAAACGGGCGGACGGACATAACATACGCGGGGGGGCCCTGGACCCCGCTTTGATAACTTCAGCAATTCATGCTCGTCCCTATTGGTGGTGTAAGTCCACATACCAAATTAGGACTTGGTGGCAGGCTTCAACCTGGAGTTATAGCTGTTTTAAATCCCGTGCCCTAAACGGGCAGACGGACAGAACATACGCGGGGGGTCCCTGGACCCCGCTGTGATAACTTCAGCAATTCATGCTCGTCCCTATTGGTGGTCTAAGTCCACATACCATATTTGGACTTGGTGGCATGCTGCAAACTGGAGTTATAGCTGTTTTAAATCCCGTGCCCTAAACGGGCGGACGGACATAACATACGCGGGGGGGCCCTGGACCCCGCTTTGATAACTTCAGCAATTCATGCTCGTCCCTATTGGTGGTGTAAGTCCACATACCAAATTAGGACTTGGTGGCAGGCTTCAACCTGGAGTTATAGCTGTTTTAAATCCCGTGCCCTAAACGGGCAGACGGACAGAACATACGCGGGGGGTCCCTGGACCCCGCTGTGATAACTTCAGCAATTCATGCTCGTCCCTATTGGTGGTCTAAGTCCACATACCATATTTGGACTTGGTGGCATGCTGCAAACTGGAGTTATAGCTGTGTAAAATCCCGTGCTCATCATCCCGTGCTGATACGGACGGACGGACATACGGACAAAGTCAAGTGTAGAGCGGTTGGCACCGCTAAAAATAAGTGAAAACTATAGCTAGTGGTGGAGTTATTACCAAAAAACGCCAATATTGACGCAATTAATAAGGCGGGCGAGATGGCGAGATGAGAAATCATTATCCAAGGTGTTCGGAAGCAATATGTACAAGATATTGTACATATTGCTCTCAAAAGTAAAAACTAATTTAGTTTGTGTGGATCTTATGCAATTCTTCTTTTTTGTTTTGCTTCAACAACTTCAGTGTTCTTCTATTTGCAGAGAGATGGAGCCACTGCCAGAATGTCTAGGGCCCATGATAAGGAGATTATTTCTGCAGAGGTAAGACTAAATGTGAAACTTTTTGGATGTGTCTGCATTCAAAAAAATCAGTCAACAATTATGCAAATCCTTACACATTGCTGCAGGACTAGTCACCTGCGGGACTAGCCACCAGGCACTGGGGGTGTCAGGCGAAAAGCTATATTTTTATCCAACGTTGAATCACAAATTTGAAGGCATTGACATGGTCCTACATTTTCAGAGTACTCGGTGTGGTACCCACTATTCGACCAATCGACTAAATATGGAGATACGCGTATCCCTGATGTTGTCAAAAACTGCAGAGGTCATGTTCATGACGCACATATTAGGTATTAATGGGAGAAAGACGGACCAGCAGACAGACAGACAGACAGATATTTGGTGCATTGCCCTGTAAAAGAATGGGATTCTAATGTGCACGCTACCACTTATATTGGTGCAGTGGCACAAACATAAGCCGATGGGTTGCGTTGGCCAATCAGGGAAGCCGAAGCCTATACCCCACTACAGACACAGAGATACAAATTTGTTTAGTGTGCTCTTTATGAGTCTCTCTCTCTCTCTCTCTCTCTCTCTCTCTCTCTCTCTCTCTCTCTCTCTCTCTCTCTCTCTCTCTCTCTCTCTCTCTCTCTCTCTCTCTCTCTCTAACACTGTCTTTAGAGGAAATGTCCATTGTCAGGTCAGTTAAGACTTTGCTGCTGACATATTTCCACATATTTAGCTGGTCTGGCTGAGGATTAAAACTCGACCAGCTCCAGTTTACAGAGAGGAAGTCCCAAGGACTACTTAGCAGCTTAAGCCAATGAAAAACATGTTGGCAATTTAGAATTTCAACATATTACATGCTTATTCAGGCACTGGCAGTGTTGCTAGCTGCGCTATAAATACTTAAAGCTATAGGTTGAAAAAACCTGTGTCAATGCGGATGCAACATCTTTAATTAAACCAGAAAAGACAGCCACAAGCTGCAACTCTTACAAAATGTGGGACACTTGGGGAAACCATTCAACTCTGTCACAGCTGACTGGTTTCCAATGAAACTACAAACTATTTGCTTTCCGAAATCCCCTTAGAACACAGGCTATGGAAGCAGAAAAGTGTCAGCGTAAATCAATTTTGTTTTTCCTGCTGATGAGACGACGACAGTCTAATTAGGAAGCCTGAGCAAAACGCAGAGACAAATCTTATTATTTCTCACTGCTGGGTCCATAAGCTCTCTATTAAATCTAGTTTCTACTCACCAACTTTATGTTAGTTTGAAAAACACAGCAAAGTTCCCCTTAATCTGGCGAATGTTCAGAGAAGATAAACATAATTCAGAGTTGGGGGATTTACTTGAGACACTCCACCCTTGGTGTGCGTGTGAGTGAGTGAGTGGAATGCACATTGTAAAGCACTTTGGATAAAGGCAGTATATAAATGCACAACTTAAAAATGTTGTGTGTTCTGTGCACGTGCATATGTGTGCGTGCTTGTGCGTGTGCATGTGTGTTATGTGTGTGTTGGTTGAGATCAGGAACTCTCCATACATCTGTTGAGTTGTTTTGCTCTCATCTGCGATATTGACAGTAATGAGAGTGTTGACAAAACAAAATCAGTAGGGCTCATATTGCAATCTGCCCATTAGATTATCTTGTGTACAAACAAGAAGTCATTTTAGCCTAGGGTTGGTTGTATGTGTTGTTTGAGTTCAGGACCTCTCTAGTAATTTGCTCTCATCTGTAATATTGACGGTAAAATGAGAGTGTTGACAATCCATAAACATTAAAGCTCATCATCTGTCCAGCATAATAAGCTGTAAACAGATGAAGAGGGTGTTCCCACTCCCACTGTGATGGTTATTGTTCCGATAAGCATGTTTATTTTGGATACATTCAGCTACTCTCGAATTTCCTCAGAGAAGTAATTTGAGTACAAAAGAATAATCTGAAAATAGTTTTACAATTTACAATTTAGGCATTCAGCAGGCGCTCTTAATCCAGAGCCATTATTGTATACTTTTGCTATTCAAAAATAGCAGATATACAAGCTCATACCGAGTGCCGAGTTTGTAGATCTGCTATTTTTGATTATATTATATTTGTGCAAATCTTTGAATAATATATATTTTTTTAAAGCGAACATTTGTAACTCAAATCTTTGCTTCTGAGGGGGTCCCTGGAACTAGTTATTTTAAGATGGGGGTCGGCGGCCGTGGCCGAGCACATATAATTTGACATGAGAATGTTTGAGCACCACTGATATAGCAACAATTTTTTTTTCAGAAACCTGTTAGGATTTAGAAGACATTTGTACAGTAGATGCGTTCCCGGATTGAATGGGTTAATACAATAAAAACTGCAGGAGGTCTCCCTGCTCTTCCATTAAGAAATTTAGACCATATGGTGTCACGTAGGACACCTGTTTGTCTGGGATTAAAGCATTGGACGGATGGACAGACACACCAACAGAGCCATTCTCAGAGACCTGCTGCTAGCGAGGCTAAAAATGATGCATTGTGACAGGTACATGGTCGTATGTTTATTGTACCTGACTGCAGAAAGGACAGTGAGGTCTAAATGGCAAATGGTCTGCATTTCTATTGTGACTTTTATCCAAAGTGATTTACAATGTGTGTTACATTCATCCTTGTAGTTTTTATTGTAACCTCAGCTACAAGGAAAGCATCTGTGGCATTTTAAGATTTCTTTGGCTATTCAAAAATCGCAGATCTGCTATTTTTTTTTAAATCGTGAAAATGTGTGCAAATCTTTGAGTATATATTTTTTAAAGTGAACATTTGTAACTCAAATCTTTGCTTCTGGGGGTCCCTGGAACTGAATATTTTGAGATGGGATCATTTTGGGGGTCCTTGACAAGTATGAAAAAGTTTGACCACTGATAATTATATCAACATAATTTTTTCAGAAAACTGTTATGATTTAGAAGGTTATGACGATCAATTCACACACACACACACACACACACACACACACACACACACACACACACACACACACACACACACACACACACACACACACACACACACACACACACACACACACACACACACACACACACACACACACACACACACACACACCTCCTCAAACTATTCAAACTATGTCATCCTCATCAGGAGCAGTTCAGGGTTCAGTGTCTTAAGGACACACACCGACACAAAGCCAAGAAGAGCAAACCCGGGAACATTCCAGCTCCCAAACGGCCTGAGTCACAGCCGGCCCCAATGGTCTAGAATGGACTGCAAGCACACTCCTTAAAATAATGACACGGAAGCCCTCATCACATTGTAATTAACAGGGTCTGTTAAATGTATCTCTGCTGTCTCAAACCTCCCTAGGCAGAGGGAGAGGGTACACCCTTGCCAAGTACATTTAGCTTGTCCCAATTAACTGCTCTGGTTCGCACCACTGTGATGAAACGCCAGAGAACTCATGTTAATAGAGTTCACTTTTATTAGACTGTGAAACTGGTCTTATTTCATTGCTTACAAAGGATTTTCAATGACACACTTTAATTGTACCAGTAATGTTTTTTCTCAGGGAGGCTGATGAAGCTTCGTCACTTCAAAGAGAAGCATGAGACATGCAAGCACGCTCGCACGGCACGCACACACACGCACGCACACACACACACAGTCACTGTCGTAATGTCCAGTATCAGCCAGTCATGTTAGATATCACAGCACTCGGCCCCCTCCAGCACTCACTGCCTTCTCACTGCAGAATGTCCGCAGGATGTTTGGAGGCTTTATGCAAAACTGATCTGTCACTGGTTGGTAAAGAGTCCAAAATTCACCATCCATTCCCCAACGGCACACTGAAAACATCTGACTGCATCTGTCACTGATCTAGTTACAGCTCAGACTCATGCTTATAAAATGCAATAATAACTAGAACAGTGCCTTATGTGCCAGATGTCTGATTTAAACCAGATGTAACAGTGTGAAAAGTAAATAAATCTTGTTTGGATGATTTTACCCCAAATAATAAGCCAAATGTGCACCTATTTGTTGCAGAATATTCACCTGTTTTTGCCAAATGTTCACCTATTATGATATGCTCAGAGCACGGATGCTAGGGTTCATGACATGACCAGCAGTTCTGTCTCTGTGTTGTTTATTTTTGTACAGGCCATGCAAGCGGAATTTCCCTGGGGACAATGGCGGTTTTATATCTCCTATCCAAAGCCTCTCCTGATTAAAAATGAATAAAAGTCTTGTACCGGTCTTGTACCTACCCCAGGCGGTGAAACTTTATGATTAATTTTGCAGCCACCTCAAACCTGAGCTGCAAAGATCTTATTTCAGTGAGCTCAAGAGACAAAACAGGAGAAAACACCCACAGAGAATAAACTATTACTTAACAACCCAGTCCACAAAATGATCAATAATGCATCAATAAATAATGTCAATAAAAACAAATTGTTCCAATATAATTCCTCTCAGCATTCAAATAATATAAATTGCTCAAGACCTCAATTTTACCCATGCTTTTTCCTGTGTGTCTGTCTCCATCTCTGTGTGTTGTGTGTTGTTCACACAAGAACAGCACACACTAACTTGACTAAAAGACTAATGCTTCATTTCGATGTGATACTCTGTGAGTCGTAGATCGGTCATTTCAACGGCGTCATTCACCAAAGTAGCCCTATAAATCAGGCTTAGACATGGCAGTGATCAGAACATCATTCTAACCCACAGGTTTTCAAAGTGAGGGGGGCACAGTCCCCCAGAGGGGCCACCTGGGGGGCAATTGGAAAGGAGAGGAAAATGATGGGATTGTAAAAAAAATATATATAAAATGTTTGATTTAAATTCAGTTTATTCCCTACTCTGGGCATGTAATTATTGTCAAAACCCTTCAAACCCTTCCAAGGTTTGGGAACCACTGTTCTATATATCTGAGTGTTGTACTATTCATGAACAACATAAATCTGCCCTGGAGACACTATACAAAACACAGAACCCATCTGGCCAACAGCGGTGCTACTGTCTGTCTTCATTACATCACACATTCACAGTGAAGTCACACCCCTATGCTGACTGACAGAAAGGAAATGAAGATAGGTTGAGTTTGTTGTGTGGTCTGACTACAGGCTCACATGCTGATGGAAGAAGTCATTTCATATTGAATCCATTGTGTCCATTTAAATTCAATTCAACATGCTTTACTGGCATGGTGGTTATAAACAATAACAATATTGCCTAAGCTTTAAGATATGATTCACATATATTACACATATACATTAAAGACATACAATTTATTTCAGTGTCCGTGTGTGTCACTGTCTGGAGTTTCTGGACAATGGTGGATCTATATAGTAATAATAAATACCTAGTTTCTATCTTTAAGCAAATCAACAATCGGCCGGTGGATTGAGTTTCTCTTGTTTCCAATGTACAGAACAGCGTTCTTACAACAAGCACGATATCCTGAAAACAGCATCAGACAGTTTTTATCAGTCACTTCTGTCACTTGAAACTCAATTCACAAACCAAAATGACTTGAGCTAATCACTTATTTAGACGGACATATTTTGCAGCGTGCCACCAAGTGCTGTTGCCTGGGCGACAGATCTCTGGCAGGCTGTGCAGGAATAGCTGGGAGGGTTTCTATGGACGGTCTCGGTGAAGTACATTTACTCAAATACTCAAGTACTAGAGTTTAGTACAAATTTGAGGTACTTTTACTTTACTTGAGTATTACATTTAAGAGCGTCTGCTAAATGCCTAAACTGTAATCAGAGTACTTCTTCCACCACTGCACCTGTACGGTCCCATATCTATATTCGCTCTCTCTCAATGCAGTGGAGCATGTGGGATCTCAAGAACTGAGAGTCAGTTACACAACCAACTTTTTGTCAAATAGACATTTTCCAAACTCTTGCATCCCTATTCTGGGCATGTCATGATAGGTGCATTCAGCAAACTTATGTGGCATACGGCAAAAATAGTCAAACATTCAGCTTGTAGCTTGTAGATCAGCTATTTTCATTATTTGACATACACGTTTATAGGGCTTAAGTGCATAAATCTAGAAACAGGAAAAATACCGCAATACTAACAGCTTGGCATGGAGTGAATGTCATTGACGGCCTGTATAATATTATAATATTACAAAATGTATAATATTTTAACAACAAACTGCTTACATGACCTGTTGTGTGACATCGAATATAAAATTCCTGGGGCTGTGTGTGTGCATCTAGTTACAGCAGCCATACTGCCTCTCCAAATCCATCTGATCCACATACATCACAGAATGGTTCTGCTAGCATTTTGTTTGCCTTTGTTTAATAAGACCAACTGTACAGTACATCCACTGACTGACCTTTAGCTGAAATACCAAAGCAGACTCTCTGTTCTAATGATGATGGAAGAGAAAGACCAACACAAATAACACTCTAATCCACAGTCTGAGACACTGGCTGCCATAGCAACCAGACACTCAGCTGTTGGCAGTAGATGAATGTAGTTTATATGCTGGAGATGAAGGTGGGACTATGCAGGAACAATACATCCATATGGTACACAACAGATCCTCACTTACAGGCTCCTGCTTTGTTTGGTTGTTTGGTAGGTGGGCGGCAGGTGCTCTGAATCAGTGGAAGAGGGGGCGCAAACCTATACTCTAGCATTCCCTGGACAAAATGAAATAAAGGTCTTGGGGTTCAAACGCAACTATACTGTGTAGGTCCTTCCTTGCATGTTCTCCCAATGTTTACATGGGTTCCCTCCCAAACCCATGCTATGTTCAAACTGGCATCCCAAATCTGATTTTTGGCCAACCCAGATTCGAATCAGTTTGGTTTTACCAAGTCTGAACAGCAAAAAAACAAACAAACAAGCAGCTAATCAGATATGAACCACATTTCTCTGGGGTTTGAAATCTCAAATTCGGATTTGTCTCATTTGTCTCTGATGTGTCTCAGGCTGGACCTCCCGACACTGTAGCCTGATTTATGCTTTGTTGTGTATGACGGCTTGGTGAATATACCTGACCTAAAAGCTCACCATTTTACCCTATAATCAACAGTGTTAATTTAACTCTGACATTTGCACACTGTGGACCCAGGAGTTATAGATCCATAAGTGTCCTAACTATGAATTATCGGGAACCCCATGGAAACCCCTCAAGGACACCAATGCAGCCCCCCCCCCCCCCCACTAATTCAGGGTTCAGTGTGACAGACCAAGTGGTTGTGTTCAGTTAAGAAGCCATAAGAGCTGAATGACAACAATAGGAGATGTTTGAGACTACTGTATACATCAGCAACACACACTGCCAAACTGCTGCCTGCTGGCACAGTCATCTCGTTATTCTGCTGGGATTCGGGATAATAAGAGTCTTGGCTTGTAATGGGATCATGTTGGAACAGACACGGTTTGAGAGTGTAATACAACACACAACAAGCTGGCCTCTTCTATGAACACAGTTACATTAAGCACACAATAGTGTCACATGCCGGAAATAGCCGATCTGCAAACTCACAACAGCTATTTTATTGTCTGTTATTGTCACCTACAGTGACATGACACATGACCAAAACAGGGACACATGGGGTAAATGGTGGAACAGCAGGGAGAACACAATGAGGGCTGCCCATTGGTCTGATGACCCATTATTCCCAAATCCGAAATAGTCCAAAGAATGTTAGCTTAGTGTGAGGTTAGGGATAGGGTAATGGCATGGGCACCGTGACAACACATGAGGCTTTAATAGAAGGACAGAAGGCTAGTGTCCTTAATGAATGGGTTGAACTGCAGTGCTCTATAGTTAGAAGATAAAAGTTCTTCAGGGCAGTGAAAATAATGCAACTATATGAGGGAAAACCTGGTGATGTGAGATTAGGTTGTTGATAGATCCTGCAACATAACAGACTATGGAGCTTAGTCAAACTTTATTGCATAACATTGCTTTAGACAACTTTAGGAAGCAAGCTAAAATAAGCAGCTTTGCTTTGGAAACAAGCCCAAAGAAATGCAACCCTCCAGTACCAATATTTATAGCGACTTTATACCGAAAAACAAGACCAAAGTCACTTCTACTATAAGCGGACTTGGCAACTATGCTTGAGGAGAGTAAACAGCCAAGTTCTTTACACTGTTTATTCTTATCCCTTACTGCACATAATGTGACATGGTAGAATTTAATATCAGCATCAGTTGATCGACTATAGACTTTCACACATGCAGAGAATTAATCTCAGCAGGCTGATCACTGTTCAGACAACAACACAAGCAATAAGTATATGACATGAATATGAATACACACCTAAAAGATGTAAATATGAATACACATCTAAAAGTCTTGGTGTCGACACATAGGGTTTTGCCAAGTGGCTTCAGCTACAGTTAAATTGTGTTCATGTTTGTTTTGTGTTGTGTTGTATGTGCATGTCTGTCTCTACATACATATACACTCACTCACTCACTCACTCACACACACACACACACACACACACACACACACACACACACACACACACACACACACACACACACACACACACACACACACACACACACACACACACACACACACACACACACACACACACACACACACACACACCCTTGAGAGGTCCATCATATGATACAGCTTGGGTTTACATGCATTTCTGTGACTCATTCCATAACCTTTGTAAAAGAAAACAACTTTGAGGAAATGTCAGTTGATTTCTTCAAAGACCATCATCAGAGCGCCAGTGGAAGGCCTGGCACTGAAGATAGGGACACACAAGCATTCTTCCGGGCCAGTACTTGACCTCTCTCTCCCGGTAAAACCAGACAGTCATCTATTACAGACCAGTCTCACAGATGGATCGAAGCACAGCTAAAACAGCTTTGAGTCCATTCATGGATTCCACCATATCACATTAATAATAGTTTACATAATGATTCAACATAATTGGTTTATCAATTTCACAAAGTTCATTGTGCATTATTTTAAATTATGTCTTTGCCATTTTAAACACAATGGATGAACTCTTAGTCTCCAGAGTTCTTTCTCTCTCTCTCTCTCTCTCTCTCTCTCTCTCTCTCTCTCTCTCTCTCTCTCTCTCTCTCTCTCTCTCTCTCTCTCTCTCCCTCCCCTCTCTGGGTCTTATGGATAAATGTTGTTTTTTTCAGAAGAATGCTTGGTATAAATGCATATTTAGAATCCATACTGGTGCATTGTCCACCTATATAGCCTGAGTCATCACGTCTTATAAATAATCTAACCATCCCACTGACAGCTGCTATTTAACATTCATGTTACATAACAGTTATAACAATATAACAACTCAACACACAAGTGTCTATGTTTCTCTCTCCCGCTCCATCACATTGGCACCATCTCACTCTCCCCCCCTCTCTCTCTCTCACCCCCCCGCTCTCTCTATCTACTACAACTTTCTCTCCCTCTCCCCCCTCTCTCTCTACTTTACTGCATAGTGCATACCTCTCACTCTATCGCATTGCCACCATCTCTCTCTCTCTCTCTCTTTCTCGATCGATCGATCTTGAAAGTGGTCAAGGTACGAGGCCCAATCACGCTAATCACAAATAGAAGAAGACAGGTTTCATATTCTTCTCCATGCAGCTGATATTATCTCTCCAATAAACAATCTTCCCCGCTCCTATCTCCAATAAACACAACTCTCTCCTGCTCATTCTGTGCGTCTTTACTATTACCTTCAACAGACACATGTTTGGGTGTCGGGTCGATATAATGAGGCCCTATAACATCGTGAAAAGCTGTTCTGCAGAGTCGTTTTGTCTTTGCCTGTCAGCTTGTTTTTGGGGTCGCCAGGGGATCGGATCAGATCAGATCGGATCATCTGTGCAAGTTGGGAAAGCATGCCTTGAACCATTTAAGCGATACCATTGTACTTGTTGTCAGAGTACCCAGTACCTATGACCAATCAACTAAATATGGAGATATGTGGATACCTGATGTTGTCTTGTGCATAAATGGGAGACATCTAATCCATTGGTTCTCAAAGTGAGGTCCTTGAGGGAGTTCCAGGGGGTCCCCAGCAAAAGTAGTTAATGTAGCATCATAATCATTTTAACCACTTTATCCATTTATACGTTGGCTATTCAAAAATAGCAGATATACAAGCTCACAGTGCGTCACTTTGTGCCGTGCTGCGATCTTTGAAAAATCTTGAAAGTGTTTGAAAAATCATGAATAATTTAGATTTTTCTTTTTTCCCTGGCACAAAACATTTTCTGATGGGGGTCCACGACTAAATACATATCATTTTGGGGGTCCTTGACGAGAAAAAGTTTGAGAACCACTGATCTAATCCACAGCTATCTGGCTATAAACTCTATGAGCGGTTTGGTTTGAACTGTGAGTCCCCTGCTCAGCTGAGGACACATGAACCCTCTTCCATCAAGTGATGTCATTTCAGCTCAGCAGTGTGGTGTGAGGGCAGGGGGGGGGGAGGAGAGGAGAGGGCAGGGGGAGGAGAGGATGGCAGGGGGAGGAGAGGATTGGCTTCAGGGCATTGGGACAGCCAAGGGCTCGATGGGCTCACTCCTCTAGCCTTGTATTCTGACCAGAACAGATCCCACACCTCTTTAATATTCCATCACTCCCGCTGAGAATGGAGGAGAACTCTGTCTTTTGATCGTTCGTCAGTCACATGACAGATGGAATTACAGTGTGATGAGATTGAACCAAAACAAAACTGGAACATTGACGTGTCGAATGATCTTCTCCTGTCTGTTTCGCCTCCCCAAGGAGCATGATTAGTTTGCTTTGAAAGACGTTACTGACACACATCAATGCTGGAATTCAAGGCACGTGTATAGTACATAGCCGACATGCACACGCACACACACACATACACACACAAACACATAACCCAGGAGGCTCATTACAGAACTCAGTTCAAATTTCTAAATATTGACTCACGCACGTACACACGCACGCACACACGCACGCGCGCACACACACACACACACACACACACACACACACACACACACACACACACACACACACACACACACACACACACACACACACACACACACACACACACACACACACACACACACACACACACACACACACACACACACACACACAGAAGTCTACCATATACAGCTTCGGTTCACATACAGTTCTGTGACTCATTCCATAACCTTTGTAAAAGAAAATAACTTTAAGGATATGTCAGTTGGTTTCATCCTGTAATGAAGTGGCGGAGCCCCCCATTAGGCAGAGCCCCAGGGGAGGTCTGCCACTGAATTTGACCTGGATTTTGCTGCTTTATTCTGCCTCTTTGTGACTTACTCAGTAGCTCATTGGACTGCAATTAATCGCTGACACATATTCCTCTCCGCTGAAGACAAATCTTCAAACACTAAGCTAACGACCCTGGTTTATACTTCGTCACATGACGTTACCGCGTGCCGAAAATCAGTGGTGGAAGAAGCACTACAATTCTTAATTAAGTAAAAAATATCAATACCACAGTGTAGAAATACTCAGTTACAAGTAAAAGTCCTGTATTCAAAATGCACTTGAGTAAAAGTACAAAAGTATTGGCATAAAAAAAATGCACTTAAAATGTCAACAGTAAAAGTAGAAGAGGGAACTGTATTCTTATAGTCCTACAGGTTATACAGTGTGCTGTCTGTGTCAACGGTTTGAGTCTGGCAAGTAACCTTTGTCCTTTGACCTGTCGCCACTGTGCCTGAGTCAACTTAAACTTCAACTTTATTGTCACAATACAGATTTACAGGTGTAAAAAAGTGGGTGAAAATATTTTTCGTACAGTTAATACATGCATTAAATGTAAATATTAATCAAATTAAATAAACATTTATTTTTAAAGTAAAGTATGTTTCTGTTAAGAGGATATGGATGTAGGAGGACAGTGCTCTGTACTGCAGACTGCCCTCTACTGGTATAAAAGTATATCCCTCCTTTCTACCAGCCTACAGTACAGTAACATTTTCAGTGGATTTACTGTAGGTTAACTAGTATGTGACTAGAGAAGAAATGGACCCAAATAGATCCTTAGGGGTCACTGACCGCCCACAGAGGACTTTTCCCACTAATGTAAAATCCCCAGTGTAAATTGAAAGACCCATGGACTCATTCCAGAGTTGTCCAGTGTGCCCCTGTTTTGGCCCTGAAGTGACTGATTGCTATTGTATGCCTCTGCTCCTCCCTTGCCTTGCTCCTATTTCCAATCATCTGAGAGAGTCTGATAGCCATCACCTGCGAGGACCAGCTGAGCCTGGTTGGGTGACGAGCTCCTGCAGACTATAAAGACTTGTGTTCTACTGTGTATCCAATGCTTGGTCATAAGTTTGTAGGGGCAGGTAACCTGGCTGCTAGTCAGTTAGAGCATTGGTTCTCAAAGTGGGGTCTGTGGACCCCTGGTGGTCCTTGAGGGAGTTCCAGGGGGTCCCCAGCTAAATGATGGATAGTCAGGAACCAAATGGACCCTTATGGGTCTGTAATTCTGACATTGTACAAATGGAACCAAATTCCATTTTGTACGCTCTCAGAGTTAAATTAACATTGATTTTACAATCTAAATTGGGGGTCCCAGAGATAGAAATACCTTTAAATGGGGGTCCGTAGCCTAATGCATGTCAACCTGAGGGCCCTTGAAATTAAAATGGTTGAGAATCACTACTAGAGCTGTAAAAATCTTCTGGCAAAAAATAAATCCCTGGCATATCTTTTCAAATGGGGGTCTGCGGGCTAATAAGTGGCAATTTGGGGGTCCTTGACATAAAAAGTTTGCGAACCACTGAGTTAGAGTGTTATAGTGTTGTGCGTGTTTTGCTATGTTCTTAGTGCGTGCTTGTGTTTTACTGTTATTCGTTCAAGTAAAATCTTCGTTATTTGTGAATCATCGTGTCCATTGGACCCCACTTTGAGAACCACTGCTCTAGTCTCACTTAGTGTCAATGTCTAACCTCCCCCAAGGTTCTGTCTGTATACGCTATACTCTGACTTTTGTTGCCAAATTCTATCACTCCCGCTGAGAATGGAGGAGAACTTTTGATCGTTCGTCAGTCACATGACAGATGGAATTACAGTGTGATGAGATCTATTTTTCCCTTCACTTGTACGTTTTACTTGAAGATTTTGAACCGATCAGCTTGGATTTAATTTGATAAACAGTTTTTCCTGCCTGGAATATGCATGTCAGAGGGTATCAGAGGTATGTCAGGGAGGAAATCAGATCAAACACTTCAACAACCATCACCAACATCCAAAACACTGTCTCTTGATCTTAGCAACTTTAAATTGAGAAAAAGTGTCACTCAATATGCAGCAGCTTTGTCAACTTTAAACACCAATTGACAACAATAAATGACAAGTTAAAGGTAGTGTGATATTTTGTTTGGTCAAAACAAAATGTTTTTAAAGCTCTATATTCTGATAGTCATCGATAGAGCATTTGTTCATTAACAGGGGTCTCCCCATCTCTTCAGCTCTTTAATAAACAGAAAATACATTCTCAGGTGGGAAGACAATTTCATCCAATTAGGAGAGAAGAACCCATTTATCAACTTCAATGTTTATAGTGTTTCAATTCTAATTTTGTCTGCTCATTTATTTGTGTTATCACTTCCAATTGTACTATCCTGTTTTCTTTATGACTTCTCTCTCCTGATTGGATAAAATTGGTATGAAAATGCACTTTCGGCTTACTGAAAAGCTGCAGAGACAGGGAGACACCTGTTACTGAACGAATACTTTGTAGCAATGATTACAGATTATAAATCTATGGAAAAACTTTCGCAGAATATAGCAGATCGACAAACTCACCACTTACCCTACCTTTAAGCCCAGAGAATCAATTTTCTCTTCAGTTCCAATCCAAACAAGACAATTGGTACTATTTGTGTGGGTGCGTATGGGGCTGTGTATAGGGCTGTGTATAGGTCTTTAGCGTAGATCTATCCTCATACAACAGGACAGCCTCATCTGTTTCAAGCGAGACCGCAAAAAAACATGAAAAGAATTCAGCAAGCTTTCTTATCGATCTGATAAACCATGAGAGTTACAAGCCAATGGGTGACGGCCAAGCTGAAAGGGCAACGCATTGTGACTGAAGACAATTACATGGACTCAATACTGATCTGTGCAACAACTTGTCTGCGAGTCTCTGGTAAACAATAACAAGTGATTCCAGGCAGGTCAAGTCAGAGTCCTCTTCAGTTGTTTTGAAAAAGTAAGTAAAAAGTAAATTTGGATGAGAAACACAAACAAAACCAGAAACTATAGAGTATATTGAGAATACCACATTTTGACATTTAGGCTACATTAGCATTGATTTGCTTTTTCATATCAATGACCCCAAAAATATAGATACATTTGGCCGCGGAACCTTGTCTGAAAATATTTTGTGCCAGGGAACCCCACAAGATTTGGGTTGTTAAAACATAGAAAAAATATTCCACATTTTTCACATAAAAAAGAAAAAAATATATATATCCACAAGCTCACAACATGTCACATTGCAACGTGTTGTGAGCTAGAAAGAGTAAAAATGGTTTAAATGATTTTGGATGTTATACTAACAAATTTAGCTGGGGACCCCCTTACAGGCCCCCTGGGGGTCCCCACCTGGACTGCACTTTGAGAACCACTGGGCACAATATTATATAAAAATGTAATATTCCATACTCCATACTGGGGTATAATATTCCATACTCCATACTGGGGTATAATATTCCATACTCCATACTGGAGAAAAAAATCCCTCAGAAAATTCTTAAAGATACACTAGGTTTTTATTTCTCCAGTATGGATGGATCAGTTTGATTGACAGCTGTCATGCTGTCTGACCTGATGATCCTTTCTAGTCTGTCGCCTGCATGCCTCCCTCCACTACGGAAGTTCTATATATGGTAATTGACGATCATTGGCACATGCTCAAATCAAGATCTTACATTTACATTTGTAGCTGAGTGAAGAAACCAAACGAGTCGCTTAGCAACCATTAATGAACTGTGTGGGCTGTACTCATTAAAAAAACACTATCTGTTGGATAGCCAATTAATAGTAGCCAATTGTCTTGGCCACACAATTGGCCACTATTAATTGGCTATCCATAACAGATAGCGCCCAAGAGGGATTCTCATCGAATGTACACCTTGGAAAACGTTCATAAGGACAGGCAGTGGTGGAAAAAGTACTTTAGTAAAGTATTTTACAAAAAAAGTATTATCTTTGCAGAAAAGATGCAGTGGTTGTTGTGGTGTTGATGATAGTGATTGATTGATTGATTGATTGATTGATTGGTACATTCATTCATTCAAAAAATCCCTTTTATAACCTCACTCACATCTCTCTTCCTAAAACCCAATCTATACAATGGTGTTGCTTGTTGCCAAGAGAACAGATCTAACAGGCTTGTTCTTTTTTGGCACCCTTGCATGATGGACTATCATGTTTAAATAATCCAGAAACACACGATGCCTTATTGTTGCCTAATAGGCTACAACTAATCCCCAGTGTGACCCAGCATGAGCACTGTGAGGAAAGAGAATAAACGGCCTTCATTTAGCTATTATTTTATTCATTTTAATTGCATTTATTTATTTTATTTATTTTATTTATTTTATTTATTTTATTTATTTTATTTATTTTATTTATTATTAATAGGGCCTATATATAGGCAATTATAAATGAACGGGTTGAACGAAAGACGTTGTTCCCCGTGACAGACCGTTACCGTGGAAACCAACTTTCATTCAGTCGCGTGTGCACACCATGGTGCACACGCACGGACGCACGCGCCAACTCGATGATGCTCCTGCATTCTTCTCTCACAAAGAAGCCAATAGGCTTCTTTATTAGAAGAATTATAAAAAATGTCCATATTAAACATTTATAAATGTAGCATATTGGGTCTACCACAGTGTTTGTAAATGACTCGGCCTCAGAGCCGCTTTTTTGGGCTATGCTTTTTATTATGAGCTGATACTGTTATTAACACAATGTGCCTGCCTGCCAATGGACATTACTTGACGATTCAATTAATCCATGCAGGGGTCTTCCAGATTTTTCAGGCCAGGGACCCCTTAGCTGAGAGATGAAGCAGGGACCCCTCACCCCTACTACATATTGTATAACATTGTGTTGTCGATTTAACTTTTTCATAGATTTCATACTTGTTTGACAACACAGTGTTGTGTTGGCTTGCCTCGCCTCGCTGCCAGGCGTTGTGAGCTTTAGATCTGCTAATGATCACAGTTAAACGGCTGGACAGTGTCATTCTTCTTAGGAGGAAAAAAAATAACAACGTTTTACTTCATAAACCACAAACCCAACAACAGCGCCAAACCAGATACCAGCCTAAAATGAATGAATGATGTGTTTACTCACAACAGTTGGTGACGGCGAAGCTGTTGGCCACCTCCAGGTTGTCAATATGTGGCGTCAGTCTGAACTCAGTGGTGCCGAACTGGACCATTCCTATCCGAAAGGCACTGTATTCCTGGTCCGCACCTCTGGGGAACAGACCCCCTGGAAACACACATTATACTTATTATAAACTATAGTATAGCCTGCTATATGTCTGTCTGTCCGTCCGTCCTCTGGGAAATAGACCCCCTGAAAACATACATATACTTATAACTTTGGTATCGATTGATTGATTGATTGATTGAACACTTTATTTAGCAGTTTGCAAAAAAACACAGAAAGTACAGTTCTATACAAAGGACAAAGGGATGCTGAATGGGATTAAACCCAATAAAGCACTATGGCTTGTTGTTTCAATTGGGGTCCTGTCACTGTGTATTTAATTAATCAAATTATCATATCGTATAGGCTACCATGTCTGTCTGTCTGTCTGTCTGTCTGTCATCCATCCAGCCACCCACCCATCTTGGCTATATCTATCTATCTATCTATCTGTCTATCTGTCTATCTATCTATCTCTATCAAAAAATGTCCAATGTTGATTTTACATGGTTTTCTTCAGAATTACGCACCAAGTCTCCAGTTTGATAGATGTTTTATTTTTACCACCCATGTCTATATTCTAGCCTATACACGAACACGACTATTCTAGATGATTAGGCTTTACAGCTCAATGTTTTGATAATATCATTGTGTCTTCAACATTATGCGCAAACTATCCTGCATGGTTCGAAGACAGTTAATTTAATTCAGTGCAAGTATTATTATTTATTATAATAGTTATTTTTTTTTTACCAATCTGAACACTGGGCGAGCCTCCCAGCGCACATCCCCACAAAGACAGCTGCAAAAACACGGATAAATGGACTATCTTTTGCATGTCCACAGTTGTTGGGGTGTCCAGTGTCCACATCCACAGCAGATGATGATGTCCACAGAAGATGTCCACATCCACAGCAGACAGTCAGGAAAGCCTCGTTGTATTCCCTCCAGCAAAAACAAAGATGTTTAGATCCCACACATTATAAAGACTTCCAAGCCTGGAGGAAATAACGTGCCGCACGCTGACCAGTTTGCAGGTGGTTGTGAGCTTATACTGTAGCTGTGCTATTTTCAAAGAAAAATCTTGGAGAAAAAAGTGACAATTTAGGAATGTTTTCGAATCCACAAAATCTTGTATGGGGGGTCTCTGGCACAAAATCTTTTCAGAAGGTTGGGTCTACAAAAATATATTAATTTGGGGGGTCCTTGACAATGAAAAGAAGAAGAGAAAAAAATAACTCCAGGCGCTGTTTTCCACCAGCAGATACAGAATGGTGGTATTATAGGTAGATATGCGCGGTTGAGCAAACAAAATGTATATTTATCTTCTTTTCCCCCCCCCTTTCTTCCTCTGTTATGTTTAGTCGGAGCGTGGTGTCTCTCCTCCAGAGTGCAGGGACTCTCTCTGTTCTCCTCCTCCGCTCCGTTCAGCTTCACACCCACAAGTGAGGAATGTTAATGAGAGCCGAGAACACACGACGAGAGCCGAGCTCATTACGACTCCCGTTTGTTTAATATATATATATATATATATATTCAAAGATTTGCACACATTTTCAAGATTAAAAGAAATAGCAGATCTACAAGCTCATAGCTGCACTCGGTGCCGCGCTATGAGCTTGTATATCTGCTATCTTTGAATAGCCAAATAAATCTAAAATGACACAAATGCATTCCAGGTCTAGATGGTTCAACTAGATCCTATACTCAAACATCATTTGTCACGTTATTAGCTGTGAATTAAGTCTAATTTATACTCCGTATAGGTAGCCTATAGGATGAGTGCGCTTGTAAAACAAAGTTATAGCCTACCACTTTTCGCCTATACCGGTTCTTATAATTGAAGATGATCAACTATTTTTGAGTTTATTAAGCTTAATTCAGTTTTCATAAAAAATATGGCTGTAGTACTCCCGTATTAAGTTGTGTAAGTTACGTGTTAACTTGTGTAAGTTGAAGCCATTAAAAAGAATATGTCATATTATGCTCATTAATGTTCCATTTTATAGGCTATTTGGCTTCCCCTCCCCTTGGTATTGAGTGCATGCAGATCGGAGCCTATAGGCTAACGGAGGGCGGAGAGACAACATGATGGGAGTGGATTCATTCACACTCGGTCCTTGCAACTCACAAGGAGCATGTGGTTGTGGAGTTATCGATCGGAAACTGTATTTTAACACAGCATTATAAACGGGTTTATAAGAAGAGCACAATATTGCTGCGTTCAGGGTAAATGTGTTTATATATCAAAGTAATAGTAACCAAAAATGCTGATTTTGGTCTGGTACAGTTTAATTGGATGATGGCTGTGCGTCACAGATGGTCAAAGGGAGTCAAATTGACACCCATGAGGTGACAGATGATGAATCAATCATCAATCAATCAATCAATCAATCAATCAATCAATCAATCAATAAATCAATGGAGGTGTTCTGGTTAAAACGTAGAGATCATGTTTCAGTAGGCTGTGACATTGTGCTATCAACTATGTCAGTAGCTTACCATCATGTCACGTGATACAGATAGGCTATCAAGATGTCTTTAAAATAATAATAATAAATAAACAACCGTACAACTATTTTAGCACAGCACTATGCCTATTGTAATTAGCCAGTAGCCTATAGCTACAATAATACAATCTGCACAATTTAGAGCATGGTTTAAAGCAATGAAACAATAGGCCTGTTAGTTCTGCCATAGCCTAATTGGCTATGATTCGCCATGCAACACCTTGCAACCATTATCCCCAATGGCAGTAAGAGTTGCATTGGTGCGGTTGACCTTAAAACTGTTTTGTTGCAAGGAGTTGCATTGGTGCGGTTTGGCGAGTTATGGGATTTCATAGTATAGATTGGGGTCCCAGAGATAGCAAATGGTATCAAATG
Source organism: Gymnoscopelus microlampas (assembly GCF_963454915.1). Classification (NCBI taxonomy): domain Eukaryota; kingdom Metazoa; phylum Chordata; class Actinopteri; order Myctophiformes; family Myctophidae; genus Gymnoscopelus; species Gymnoscopelus microlampas. The sequence goes on along the minus strand of NC_139955.1, from coordinate 15,440,303 downwards.
GGGGTCCGTGGCCTATTGTTTATTAAACTGGGGGACCGGGGACCTTAAGATTAAAAGGTTTGAGACCCACTGACTTGTTTAAACCCTTGTTCCAGCTTGCATAGCAAAAAAACGTTTGTATTACTCTAGATTTGGAGTGAAGAGCTCAATTTATGCTCCAATGGGTAAGATTGGTGTCGCTTGCTGACAAGGCAACAACCACTTGACTTGTTGTCGGCAAGGGCAAGACACCTATAGTGCGGCAGAGCATAATCAACCGACACATTTCAGACCCCGGGGGTGTAGGGACACATGCTGCATGCATCACATGGACAGAGCAGAGCAAATGGCACATTTCAGTACCATGGACAGCACTAATGTTACATTGTCAGCAGTACAGGCTAATCTCTCCACAGATTGTCTTTGTTTAACAGAATAGTTTCCCAAATTGCATTGTCTGTGAAAATAGCTAGACAACAACAACACTTAGGTTACATGTCAGTGAATATCCACACTCTAACTCAGCCCCCACATGATTTTGCAGGGGTCCCCAGACCCCAGATGACAGTGAAGTGACAATTAAAGGACTTTAAGACCGTTTTAATACCTAAAAAAGAAAGACAAATGAAAAAGACCATTACTGCATGAAAAGTAATCAACATACTATACTATAAAAACTGGTCAAACATTGGCTAAATTGTCAAATAATAAGAAAGAGGCAAGCAGATCTACAAGCTCACGGCTATTTTCACATTGTTTATCTGTGGAACTAAGCCCAGTCCACGCCAGTGATTCACAGTGAAACCACTTGCAACCATTTATCAACATTATCCCCAAATTGCACCGACCTGCAACCCGTCAATTCAGACCGCTGCAATGACTTGTGGCGTGGACTGGGCTTTAGATTGTTGTTCAGTGGTTCTCAAACATGTCTGTCTGTCAAGGACCCCCAAATTGATTGGTATTAGGTTGCAGACTACCATTTGAAAATATGTTGTGCCAGCCCCCTTAAAAAATAGCAGATCTACAAGCTCACAATATGTCATGTTGTGGGTCTGTAAAAATAAGTTCTTACATTATTATATATTATTGTCAGAGCAAACTCTTTAACCTTGTCTAGGTTGAAGTGGTGTGTGCACCTGCTGCTGCCAGACTGATGTTATTAGATGTTAATTATCCTTTTAATGATCCTTTTAATTATCCTATCCCACCCCACACTGTGCTAAACTACACTCCTCAAACCAAGAGAACATTTACCTGTCAGTAGTGGTGGACAGTAAGTAATTTACTTTGAGTACTGCACTTAAACTCTTAAAGTACACAGTTGGAACATGTTTTCTTTGGAATCACATGACTTTCACTACGCTAGGTTTCAAATAAACATATCGTACTTTTGACTCCACTACATTTCTAGGAAGGGACTCTTGTGACCCAAACATACAAAAATATATTATGAATTGACCACCATTTCAAATATAGTGAAAATAGCCGATCTACAAGCTCACAACGTGTCGCGGTGCAACACTTTGTGAGCTTGAGATGTGCTATTGTTGAATAGCTGAAGTATAAAACAAGGTATATTTTGTAATAATAATCTAAATATGCAAAGTAAATAGTAACTAAAATAGTTATAGAAATAGAGCAGCGTAGAGTAGATAGAGAATAGAGTAAAGTAAAGTAAAAGTACCTCCCATGTGGACTGTGATAGTATTGAAATGATGTGTGCAGGGGGATGGGGCCCATTTTCACAGTGTTCAGATTTAAGGAGAGATCAAGGGATGCATATTCTATGAGGTGCCTGTATTCCAGCCCACCTGGCCATTGGCAGCATCCCCACTGAATCACTGCTGGCACCTCTGATGGCACTCTCCCCAGGAAAATAGTCCCGGCCCTCCGGTTAACTGCTGGGCCATCGCGCGCGCGCGCACACACACACACACACACACACACACACACACACACACACACACACACACACACACACACACACACACACACACACACACACACACACACACACACACACACACACACACACACACACACACACACACACACACACACACACACACACTCACCTGGACAGAGGAATGATTCTGACCTAGAAAAGCATACAAAAAAGAGGGCCATCTTATAGTGGCACCAGAAGAAATAGAGAAAGAAGAGAGAGAGAGAGAGAAAGAGAAGAGAGTAAGACAGAAAGAGAAAGAAATAGAGGGAGAGACAAAGAGACAGATGGTCAGAGAGACAAAGCAAGTGGATGTGGTTGGTTTGGTCTGGCTCCATGGGGAAATATAAGTCAGCTAAGTGATTCAGCCGCTAAATGACTTTTTCCACTTGGCTGTTGTTTTGTTGTGCTGTTCTCTTCGATCTGCCTTTTGAAACCAGCTTATCCTCCCTGGAGAAACAAGAGACCAGCCTACATGTCCTGTCACAAATGAAAAGGAGATTTGATAAATGCGCAACCGAGCGTGGTAAATAATAAAAGATCAGTCCAGGAGCAAAGCAAAGGAGAAGAGAAGATATATCAATATATTTTTACATGTTGATAAAAATGTCTTAATATTTTGTTTTTGTCCTAGTTTTCTTTTTGTTTTAAACACTGTGTTCTATAAATGATACAAATAATGTATGATTTGATGATATGCATAATCATAATATTATCATGATAATGAAGATGATAAACTCAATGATCATGTTGACAAACAGTATTTTAAACACAAGGTTGTAGGTTCTCCACCAGTGTCTACTGATGTTCAAATGACATCAGCAATATATGCTAATATGTTCCACTCTAGGCCTGTAACCAAAATATGACACAGACTGGCACCGAGGAAATCTGAGAAATCAGCGAAAATACAGATTTTCTGCCCTATTTTGAGGAGGCGCGGGTGGTGTCGTGATCCCACGGCACAGTGGAAATTGATTAGAGTGTAAAATAAAAGACGCAGTAGAGGCTAATGGTCATGTGTCACCAGGAAGCGGTGGGAACAATTAGTAGAGAAATATTCAACAAGGCCCATTAAAGGGTCCATTTGGTCAATTTGCAACACAGAGGATTTCATTCACAACCATCTAGGTTAAGCACATAATAGAACTGTTTCACTGAGTCTAACAAGCAGGGAACATTGCCAAGGTCAGAGAGAGAGAGAGAAACAGCTCAGTCTGTCTGATAATTAAACATTAATCATCATTAATGCACCATATGAACTGCTTGAATTTAACCTACAAGTATCCAACCAAAGACTGTGGTTTAAATGGTCAGCTCCCATTGGTCAAAATAGAAGACTGCACGGTAGTTGTACTGGGCAGCTCCCATTGGTCAAAATAGAAGACTGTAGTTGTACTGTCTGTCTGTCTGTCTGTCTGTCAAGCTAGCGAAAATGGGTGGGGATCCCGGATGGTGCCGGGAACCTGAGCCACTGAGTAGAGTCTGCATTGTCACGGTGACTCAACAATTTGGTCTATTCCTGAGCCCCCATTGTCACACCAACTAAAATATACTCCTCCCTTTGAACTGGTCTTCCGCACCATCGTCAGACAAAGCGTGGAAATGTCCACTTTCAACCCTGTTGAAAGTGGACCTATTTTGAGTATTTTGGTCTGGGTGAAAAAAAGTATTCTTCAATCAATCAGTGATATTCAACTTGCAACCCACAGGTCAAATCAAGCCCCTAGGGAGCTTTCTTGTGGCCCCTGGAGCACAGTCCATATTCCAATGTAAAAAATAAATGTAAAAAATAAATGTAAAAATAAAATTTGGATGGTTGGATGTCTGTGACTCAAGTTCAGACCCATGGCTTTAGTGGTTAACCTCAAACCAGTGAGGTCTCCTTTGCAACAAACAAAAACATACATATCACGTATACACATACAAACACATACATAGTAAATGCAGATACATATGCTGTATGAACATATTTCAGCATTCAAGTCACCTTATTTCAACATAATATTTGAGCGTTCTTAATTAACAGGTTCACCACAAACTGTTTCACAGATGGTGTACAGGGGATTAAATATGAAATAAACACCATGCTATTATGAAGTCAAGTGCAGCAGACCTACAGTAGTGGTACTGACCTGCTGGCAGCCTCCTGCTGACAAATCCTGTTGGATTAGAAACCTGACTGGCTGACATAGGTTACTGAGCTGGCAAACAGTGGGATGCAACACACACACACACACACACACACACACACACACACACACACACACACACACACACACACACACACACACACACACACACACACACACACACACACACACACACACACACACACACACACACACACACACACACACACACACACACACACACACACACACACACCTGCTGAGAAGTGACAGTCCTGCCTCAGCGATCAAAGCAATCATGAGAGGGGTTCCTGTTGTTCTGACCAGGATGTCCTTATTAACACATGAAGGACCAATTTCCCTATTTTTACTAAAGAATATGCTAGGTGGTTTCCATTTTAAACCCAGAAGAAGACTGATTATTATCTCCACCAGGCTGGACAGCCGAAGGCCAGGGGGTTATGTTTTCGCCCCTGCCCATCCGTGTGTGTGTGTGTGTGTGTGTGTGTGTGTGTGTGTGTGTGTGTGTGTGTGTGTGTGTGTGTGTGTGTGTGTGTGTGTGTGTGTGTGTGTGTGTGTGTGTGTGTGTGTGTGTGTGTGTGTGTGTGTGTGTGTCCATCTGTGAACAGCTAATCTCCGGCACCACTGGACCAATTGCCATGCATGCAACTTTGCATGCACACTCCCTGTAGGCCAAGGACGACCCGCTACCCCAAAACCTTTTCTTGGCTCATGAGTCATGCCGCAACTCCCCATTATGCCACAGACAGCCCATAATGGCATTATCAAAACATGAGTTTTGCTACTACTCCTACAGATTTGGTCCAAACCTCATACAAATCAGTACACCATATCTCTGTAGTTATGTGATCAGTTATGATATTCCATTCTGATTGGCAGCAACTGGCTTTTAAAGTTTGCAAGAGGGGCCCGTTTGCACAAAATGCCACAAATAATGAACACAACATCAAATCTGTGTGAAACTTAGCACGCACAACCCCAGTAGGCCAAGGAAGAACCACCACCCCAAAGTGTTCAAATAGGCCTCATGGTGGCGCTATAAGAGGTGGTTTCACGTTTTGGCCTACAATCAAATTATCTTTTGCTGAAATAATTCTTGTTTTCATTTTCATTTCATTGAAATGTTGCTCTTGCTGTTGTACTCTTTATAATAATCATGTGTAATGTCTAATGTCTTCCGTGTGAGCATCTCACCAAGTTACAGTGACTGTGATTCTAACAGCCTTGACCTGTAGAGGGCACTAAAGAGCACAAACTCTTCATTCAGTATTGAAGATGAGAAGTTAGGATATATCCAGGTGCTGGGGCCTCACAGGGGCCCTCAAATAATTATGACACATTTATAGATTCTATTGTTTTATACATTTTTTGTTATGTGGGTTGAACACATGACTACACACAGGCACACACACACACACACACACACACACACACACACACACACACACACACACACACACACACACACAGCGGAGGGAACCAATGATCAGGTTGTGATTCAGTGTCTTACTCAAGCCAGGAGAAAGAGAGAGAGAGAGAGAGAGAGAGAGAGAGAGAGAGAGAGAGAGGGAGAGGGAGAGGGGGGGTGTGCGTGCGTATGTGAGTGTGTACTGATGGATCTAGCGAAACAGTTGCTGCTGATGACCGTCTGAGACAGTAATAGTCTGAGCAAACATCCCCAAACAAACCCTTATCTCAGCGGTGACATTTGGGTTGTACTTTAAGCCTTCATCAGCCAGGGCTCTGCTCTGCTCCACCGCGCCCAGTTCAATGTCATGACATCAGGTGGCCATCTATCTCGCCTCATTACGCCACAGACGGCTTTCATGAGAAGTCTCGCAATGGTAGTCAGAGGGCGTATTGCCCCTGTATGTTTGCTATGAATAATTGATATTGGTTTTGGTAGATTAGAGCGGGTCAGACGCTCTGCGGAAGAAACAGCTGTGCTGACGCTTAATATGTGCGTCTCAGCAGGAGATCAATGGGTTTCTTCTCTCTAATTAGTAACTCTCAGGAGGATAGGCTACCCCTACCTGTACACATCTACCATAGGCTATATGCACAGATTGCTGGGAGCACAACACACACTCGAAACCAGGGGTCTTCAACAGGGGGTCCGGGACCCCTAGGGGGTCATCAGAGTTACTACAGGTGGGCTGCCAAATATTTTACATTAGCCACTTGAACCCTAGTATCCCTATTCTGAGAAGAACTTTAGCCAGAAATAGCAGATCAACAAGCTCACAATGCCTCTATTTTCGTCGAAAAAAGAGGTTTGGTGTAGACTAAGTACAGGGTGAAAGGTCAAGTTCACTAAGTATTGACGGTTTAAGTGGTTAAATGTCTGAAAATACACATTAACTTGAATTGTCAGTGCTCCATAGTGATTGGAGGGAGAGGCAGTGGAGATTGAAGGAAGAGCGAGGGGATTATTGGGGACACACCTGGCCTTCATCTTGCCCTGGTCCAGAGCTTTGATTAGTTCTCTCTAACTCTGCCGGCCTACTGCTCTGCTCATAGACCGAAAATTCCACTGCCGTGCAAGGTCTCCGTCTGTAGTAAAGAATAAACCATTTTGCTACTCACCGAAACAAAGGCAGTTTTGTGTTGTTGAAAGTCTATTCGCCAGGGTGGGAAGCCTCTCAGCACCCCACCTTCTCTGTAAAATACACTTTTTGTGTAAAATAAAATATGTCCGCCAGGCGGAAATGATTGTATTTATTTCACTGCGCCCCCTACAGATCTGGCCAATGCTAATTTATATTGATCAGATCTGTAGAGGGCGCAGGTGAGTAATTAAAATAATTTCAGTCTGGCGGACATGTTTTATTTTCTGCCCAGAAAAGTGCAGAAAATCGTGCAAAAGTGCAAATCATGCAGAGAAGGTGGGGTCCTGAGAGGCTTCCCACCTTGGAGAATAGACTTTCAGCACCACAAAACAGCCTTTGTTTCGGTCAGTAGCGAAATGTTTTGTTTATTTTTTTACTAAAGACGGAGACATCGGCAGTGGAATATTCGGTCTATGAGCAGAGCAGCGCGCCTGGCAGAGCGTTAGAGAGAACTCACTAACGCCCTGGACCAGGGCTAGGCTTCATCCTCTGTCAACCAGCCAAATAAAAGCCTGAGTGAGAAACGCAGCACCTTTTTGCCACTCCTCACACCACATGATGCAACCTTAGCCTGTGTGCCTGTTAGAGTGTTTTTTGTTAAGCAGACTGTATCATAAACTGTTTTGTGTGCAAAATAAAGCAAAGGGAAGCTCAGGGTAGGGTAGGGATGTGCTGCCAATTATTTTACTTCCCCCCTTTTTTAATCTGATTATGTTCAGATAGTGTAGATACGTTTTTTTGTTTGGTCTGGCATAGTCTTTCTTTTTCAGGTGGGGTTTTGTTTTTGTTTGTTGTTTAGGCTTTGGCCTCCCCAAAGACTTGTGCTTTCCCTTTTTTGTTACTTTAACAGTCAGTTGCTGTAACTGTAAGTTTGATATTAGTAATAAATGTACTTTTTCTTAATCTTTGTGGTACTTTAGATATGTTACTCTTTTTCTATCCTCTTTACTGCATAATATCTTAACACAATGATTCAAATTTGAACCATATACTTTGTCGACTGGGGTCCTCCAGAGGTCTGTACTGGGCCCCCGCCTTTTCCCCCCTCTACACCAAATCTCTTCACTGAAACTAGCAGATCTACAAGCTCACAACGCATCTCGTGAGCTTGTAGATGGGCTGTTTTCGGTGAATTGTTTAACTATTAAGACATTCCCAGAATAGGGATACTAGGGTTCACATGGTTAATACATCTGGTTTCTCTGTATCCTACAGTATGTGTTATAAAATAGGTTATTATACAAAATACAGACTGTATTCAATTTGGTTTTATATAAAATAGGTTATTTAAAACAAATAACACGCTTGATAACCTTCACTGAATAAGAACTCTTCCGACACATTGAGGTTTTTATAACTTTAATAGTTTCCGTGTAAATTTCACAAAATACATGGCCACACAGTAGTGACCCTTTTATACAAGATATGAGTGGGTTGGACTGGGGATGACGGGATTGAGTGAAAGCTCGTTACCAAACGTTACAATTAACGGAGTGGCAGTGTCACAGTAACCATCAGAACAGTTTACAAGGTGTTTCACAGATCCACACAGAGTCTCTGCAAAAGCAAATCATAGCAAAACTCTAATAAATAACATATCATATATTTATATATTATATATTCATATACATGCAATTTTCAACATGCAAGGAACTCACAATCGTATACATTGTACTGAAGGCTAAATAAAAGTTGCAACCTATAGCGAGTTCCCGGGGAATGGGCAGGGGGTATACAGTACTTATTTACAGTGCTCTTTCATAGATCTCTGCAGTAATATTAATTTAAATAAATTATCTATCTTTTTGATTGTGGATTTATTTATACACCCTTCATCACAAGAATTAATCTTGTGATGCTGTGCCTTTCTCTCTAGTGCCAATATCAATAAAACCAGGGTTTCACTCCAAAACACCATGAATCCATTTTTTTACAAAGATAGAAAAACTCTTAGGATACTCTTTGTTCAATATTTCAAAAAATAGAACTGGCTAGGTAGTACAACTATAATGGCACTGGTTGATAAGCATATCGCCTCTGAGCAGCACTGACGTCAACACGGTGGATATCTCTATCATTTTGGAGTGAAGCCCTTAAAATAAATAGTGAGCAGTAAGGAGCTTGTATAGCGAGGTAGAGGAGGGAGGAGGTGAGGGAGGCCGTTCACAGGTACACGGACCAGTAAACGACGTTGAAGAAGAGGAAGGTGAAGGGGAACAGTGCGCGGGCGTACAGGTCAACGCGTTTGGCGGCAGAGGGGATGACCGGTTTCGGGGGAGGCGGTTTCTTCTGCTTGGTGTGGGACTTGCCGTGACCGGCGCCGAGGTCAATGGGTTTGCCGTAGCAGTCAAAGTTTGACAGCTCAAAGTCCCGCGGTAGAGAGCCCACGATGCTGAAGTCGTTGGTACGGAGGTCCGACTTGGACGTGCAAACCTTTTTACAACGAGTCTCCCCAACCTGCGGGAGCAGAGAGAAGCGATAGTTACAGTAGTTACAGTGTAAAAAAGCGATAGTTACAGTATAAAAAAGCCAGAGGTGGAAAAAGCACTAAAATGTTTTACTTAAGTAAAAGTATCAATACTGCAATGTAGAAATACTCTGTTACAAGTAAAAGTCCGGAATAAAATATTTACTTGGGTAAAAGTACAAAAGTATTGGTATCAAGATGTACTTAAAGTACCAAAAGTAGAAAGTACTCATTATGCAGAATGTCCCATTTCACAAGTTTTCAAAAAAATATATAAAATGTATTAAAAAAGTAGTGATCTACAAGCTCACAATGCAACGCAATGTGAGCTTGTAGATCGGCTATTTTCAAATGGCCGAAATGTATATAGGGCTGAAGTGGTTACTAAATGTTTTGTAATAATAATCAAATTCTACTAAGTAACTAGTGACTAAAGTTTTCAAATAATTGTAGTGGAGTAAAACTACAATATTTTAGTAAAGTACTGAAAATTGGAAATACTCCACTAAAGTAAAAATACCAAAATCTTGTAGTAAATGTACTTAATTACTTTCCATCACTGAAAAAAGCACTGTTTCATATCAGACAGCCCAGATGAGAAGAAACAAACACGTTACTTCACATGTGCAGACTGTAGCTTTAAATCTGACATACAGTATTCCTCTTTCCAGCAAATGGAAGCTACAGTATCATACATAGCAACAGAGCCAACAGACTCACATTCCTCTCTCTCTCCTTCTCTCACAACAGATGGCTGAGATCAGCTTTTCTGACCAAGAGCCAGAGAGCGGGGCATCAAGTCCACAGAAAGGCTACTGTCTGTTTCTCCTACACTCTCTCCCGCTCAGCTTTCCTACTGTCTGTCTGTCTCTCCTACACTGTCTGTCTCTCAGCTTTCCTACTGTCTGTCTCTCCTACACTGTCTCCCTCTCAGCTTTCCTAATGTAGGGTAATGCAGGGTACCAGTGGTGGAAGAAGTACTGAAATGTTTTACTTAAGTAAAAGTATCAATACCACAATGTAGAAATACTCTGTTACAAGTAATAGTCCGGTGTTCAAAATTTACATGAGTAAGAGTACAAAAGTATTGACATCAAAATGTACTTAAAGTACCAAAAGTAAAAACTCATCAGTAAGTACTCATTACGCAGAAAGTCCCATATCACAAGTTTGTCATGTATACGGTAAAAAAAGCAGATCCACAAGCTTGTAGATTGTCTATTTTCAAATAGCCAAAGTGAATATAGGGCTGAAGTGGTTAATGTATGTTTTATAATAATACTCAAAATCCTCAAAGTTTCAAACTAAAAGTTTTCAAATAAAATAATACTCCGGAAATACTCCGGTAAAGTAAAAACAGTAAAAAAAAAAAAGAAGTAAAAACACCTACTTAAGTACACCACTGCAGGGCATTGATATGCATTTTAATTTGTATTGATGCGTGGGATACTGACATGCAGGGTACTGACGTGCACGGTGCTGATGTGCAGGGTGCTGACGTGCAGCGGCGTCCCCTGGGTGCCGTTGACCGTGTTGTTCTTCGCGTTGGCCGGCGGTGTCTTCCCCTCCGCCTTATCCTTGGCCGCCATCTTGGCCTTCTCGGCCTCTATGCGTTTGGGGCTGTTGAGCATCACCTGGACCACGGCGTACTCCACCAGCGAGGCGAAGCCAAACAGCAGGCAGGCGATCAGCCAGATGTCGATGGCCTTCACGTAGGACACTTTGGGCAACTCGGAGGCCAGAGACGTGCACTCGGAGGACAGAGACAACACCGACAGGATGCCTGGACACAGAAGGAGGGACGGAGGGAGGGAGGGAGAGAGAGAGAAAGCGTGAGAGAGATAGAAGGAGTCACCTTATAAAGTTAGAATTGTATTGGCTGAAGATCATGTTGCGCTCTAAAACAGGGGTTCTCAACCAGCGGTCCTTGAGGGGGTTCCAGGTGGTCCCCAGCTAAATTGGTAACCAAATGGACCCTTATTAGATCTTTAACTCTTGAGAACGTAAAATGAAACCAAATGGACCCTTACGTACATCACGCAGTTAAGTGTCTAGAAACATTATTGTTGTCTGTTTAAAAAAAAGTGTCTATGGAGTACACAGTAGAACAGTGGTTCTCAACCAGTGATCCGGGGACCACCAGTGGTCCTTGAGGGGGTTCCAGGTGGTCCCCAGCTAAATGATGGAGAGTTGGTAATAGATCTTTAACACTTTAACTCTTGAGAACATAAAATAAAACCAAATGGTTTTATTTTATGTTAAATTATGTAAAATGATTGTTAAACAGCTGCATTACTTAATTAAAGAATTGTTATTTTGATCAACGTTGGCCTGTTATCTCTCCTATGGTACCAACATCAATACAGCATGGAATTGCGGACAAAATCTTGTCCAACGGCAGCATATTCTAAATCTTGGGTCTGAGGAGTCTAAATCTCATCAAACGGTGCTCCGTGGCTGAAATGCAGAATAAATAATGGACCTTGATATGAAAAGGGTTGAAAACCACTGCATTAGAAGGAATACAACAGGCCTTTCAAATAATGTATCCGTCCGTGATGTTCTGCGGGGCTGTAAATGAGCTTTTCTCAGAGCTTATTGAAGGGCAGGTTAATTATAAACACAGTCTGTTTTTTTTTCTGAATATAGAAGCCCCTCTGTTTTTGCATAACAAAGGAAGCGGAGGCAGAACAGAGCGCTTCGCCTCCCTGGTTCATGTTGATTGTAGTGTGAACTGAAAGATCCAGTTCATTCCCCGTCCACCCGCCAATCCAACCCAAACTCATGGTGATGTATAATGCCATGCTTGACATCTGTGAAGGACTGCTTATTGTCCAGCCATTGGCTTATGTACTGTAATTTGTTATTGCCCTAGTAACTAATTCATATACAGTATGTCCTACATACTGGCAATAAAGTGAGTTTCCATTTGTTGGAAAGAGGAATAGTTTACACTGTACATAAGTCACATTTCTTGTACAGTACACGCATCTGGTTATGACAATAAAGATCTTACTGATTCTGACTCTGAAGGATAATGACTTGATAACAGGCCTACAACCACCAATACACACATACATATACACACACAGGTACACACTTATACAGTATCCTTGTGGGGACCGCGAAAGCAATTCTTTGCTAAAAATGCAATTTTTACTTATTTGTGTGCCTTTTTTAACGCTAACTCTAACATTAACCCCAGTCCTAACCCTAACCCCTAGATGCCTGATTCTAACACTGGCCCCAACCAGAATCTTGATTGGGGCCAATATTTCTAAGCCATGAAAATGACCCCTTTCCCTCAAGGGGGCCTGAAAAATGTACCGACAAGGACAATTTTGAAAATGATTGCTATCCTTGTGTGGATTTGTGGTCCCAACATGGATCGTAATAGTAAAACGAATAAACACACACACGCCCGCGCGCGCACACACACACACACACACACACACACACACACACACACACACACACACACACACACACACACACACACACACACACACACACACACACACACACACACACAATCCAGCATGACACACAGTGGTCCCAGCTCTTTGGGCGGTGACTGACCTGAAATGACTCCACTGTGAGAACGGAGAACGGAGCTCTCAGGACCAGATGGAGGGATGATGGTGATGATGATGAAGAAAGGGGGCGATAAACAACTGGAGGAGTGGATCGAAGGAGGAGGATGGTGAGTTGAGAGGTGGAGGAGTGGAATGAGACAACAGTGGATGAATCTGATCTGTAAGGTCCAGAGGTGTCTTTTAACACCATGATGGTGTTAAAAGATCTGGTTAGCAGATCAACTGGTCTGGACTGGGACATTATCCCTACAGTTAGAGGAAGTAAAGCAGGGTCTTCAACGTGTTATAGGCCAAGGACCTGAGAGAGAGCTGAGAGAGATGAAGCAGGGACCCCCACTACATATTGTCTTTATGTTAAATGTGTATTTTCAGAGTTTTAACCACTTGAACCTTCAATACTTAATACTTAGTACTTGGTCAGCTCTTTTTGAGCGGTGTAGCCGCTCCTATAAGTGGGGTTGGGTCTTTCCCTGTACTGTGATTGGCTGACTCTATTCACACCCTTTCCGCCGTACCGTGATTGGCTGACTCTATTCAGACCCTTTGCTTTGATTGGCTAGCGAGACGCATGATGAAATAATAACCAATAAATAATAACCTATAAATTTCACCACGCACTTCAAAAAATCCATTTTTTTCTGAAGTGAGCTTCCATCACTGTGATGACCACTGACTGTTGTTTCTAAATAACACCGCTCACTTCACACTGGGTGTGATTTTTTTCCTCTGCGCCAAACCTTGCCAAAAATAGCTTGTAGATCTGCTATTTTTGGCTAATGTTCCCCTCAGAATAGGGATGCTAGGGTTGAAGCGTGAGTGTAAAAAAAAAAAGTCCCCATCACACAAAGATTTGGCGGCCCCCCTGTAGTGACTCTGAGGACCCCCTAGGGGTCCCGGACCCCCCGTTGAAGACCCCTGAAGTAAAGGAACCATTGGGATGTTTTCCTTCAACCAGTTCAACAGTATAAATACAGACGGATGAGTAATTGGGTGTTTCCTGTTCAGGAGAAATGAGAAATGTCTTCTAAATGTCAAAGCTCGGCTTTGGCCCGTCTGCTGTGAATGGCGTTCAATTGAAGAGTTCTATTTTAAAACTTTTAATAAAATCTGACATTTCCAACATGGAGAACTGATTATCCGGTTGTTGTGGAGAGGACATGATTATACTGTATAATATTTTAGAAACTGCCTGCGAACTATAGTCTACCATCCAGAGTGTTAACTAACAGAGCAGAGACTCTGTCTGAGGTGAATCGTGTCTCTATCGCCGCATTTCACCAGTCTCCCTTTCAGCCCAAACCTCCAGAGCTTCTGTCGGTCACCCACTTATACGAGACAGGTCTTAAGAGGAACTTAAGTTCTCTCTATAGGCTCTTTTCACAGCAGCCATATTATGAAGACATTCACAGGTGATACCAATGATACTAATGAAGGCTCTGTTCCATTCCGGTCAAACAGAGTCAGGGTGCTGCTATTGTGCATGTTGGCTCACTGGAAACACTCTGCTACACCAAGTGGCTCTAAAATGTGGTCATGGTTCCTTAAGGGGGTTCCAAATGGCCCCTTACAAGCGTGTAACTCTGAGAGTGTACAAATGGAACCAAATGGAGCCTTACAGGTCCATTTGGTTCCATTTGTACACTCTCAGAGTTATGGGGGTCGTAGAAATTGAAAAATCTGAGAACCACTGTGCTGCACTAAATGGAACAGAGCCTTCATTAGTATCATTGGTAACACCTGTGAATGTCTTCACAATATGGCTGCTGGGCATAGAGCCTATTCTACATGTCGGTCTGTCGGTATGTATATTGTGGAGTATCACTCTGGGCCCGAACCTCTCAACTCGCCCACTAGGGGGAGCAGAGGCTTGGGGCGAGACGAACAGCACCATGGACAGCTCATAGCCCTGGGTCAGCTGATCGATGTAAATTGCATCGCGATACACATGTTAAATCAGTGGGAGGGACATTGTTACACCTGGGAAGGCCGATTGGACCACCTGCTGGGGGGGGGGGGGGGGGGTGGGGGGGGCGATGATGTCGGGAGCTACACATTCCCCATTGAAATGCCAGGTTGAGACTAAAAATGTCTCTAGTTTGCAGAGACAGCCACAGGCTCTCTCCTGTGTACTGACATCTATTCAGTGTTTTTTCCATAGGCAATGTAGCTTGAGAGTAAAACTGGAAATACCCTGATCCGGAAAGAAGTTGTGTTAAAACCCAACTTCCCCTGCCCACCTTCGTTAAACTTTCCCCTCAATAGACTGTCGTGACTTGCACCTTAAACATGACTCAGTGTGCCAGTCTGTAATCTACACACACAAGCACACACACACACACACACACACACACACACACACACACACACACACACACACACACACACACACACACACACACACACACACACACACACACACACACACATTATGAAATCATAGTCTGTAATCTAAAACAGTATAGAATGATGGTCTGTAATCTACGGCAATATAGAATGCTAGTTTGTAATCCAAAACACTATAGAATGATGGTCTGTAGTCTACAGCTGTATAGAATGATAGTCTGTAATCTACAGTGGTACAGAATGATAGTCTGTAATCTACAGCTCTATAGAATGATAATCTGTAATCTACAGTGGTACAGAATGATAGTCTGTAATCTACAGTGGTACAGAATGATAGTCTGTAATCTACAGCTCTATAGAATGATAGTCTGTAATCTACAGTGGTACAGAATGATAGTCTGTAATCTACAGTGGTACAGAATGATAGTCTGTAATCTACAGTGGTACAGAATGATAGTCTGTAATCTACAGTGGTGCAGAATGATAGTCTGTAATCTACAGTGGTACAGAATGATAGTCTGTAATC
This sequence comes from Gymnoscopelus microlampas, assembly GCF_963454915.1. NCBI lineage: Eukaryota > Metazoa > Chordata > Actinopteri > Myctophiformes > Myctophidae > Gymnoscopelus > Gymnoscopelus microlampas. Next base: position 15,424,682 of record NC_139955.1, on the reverse strand, counting down.
TACAGTGGTACAGAATGATAGTCTGTAATCTACAGTGGTACAGAATGATAGTCTGTAATCTACAGTGGTACAGAATGATAGTCTGTAATCTACAGTGGTATAGAATGATAGTCTGTAATCTACAGTGGTACAGAATGATAGTCTGTAATCTACAGTGGTACAGAATGATAGTCTGTAATCTACAGTGGTGCAGAATGATAGTCTGTAATCTACAGCTCTATAGAATGATAGTCTGTAATCTACAGTGGTACAGAATGATAGTCTGTAATCTACAGTGGTACAGAATGATAGTCTGTAATCTACAGTGGTGCAGAATGATAGTCTGTAATCTACAGCTCTATAGAATGATAGTCTGTAATCTACAGTGGTGCAGAATGATAGTCTGTAATCTACAGCTCTATAGAATGATAGTCTGTAATCTACAGTGGTGCAGAATGATAGTCTGTAATCTAAAACTGTACAGAATGATAGTCTGTAGTCTACCGCTGTATAGAATCATAGTCTGTAAACTAAAGCTGTACAGAATGATATAGCACAGATGAAACGACATCAGACATGGCACCACGCTCGACAGCTCGTGTGTCCCCCATGTTGTCATAGTGATGGATGATGTCACTGAGGTGGTGATTGGGTCCATGATGTCAGTGACCCTTGGAGAAATACAAGTCTTGTGAAACGACATCTATGTTTGCTACAGCAAAGACCTTTATCTCTGCGTAACTGTGATGGAAAGTCCACACTCTCACACAGACCCCTCTAAACATCCAATCGGGTTTCTGTGAAGGTGCCCAGGCACATTCCACTGAATAAATGTTGAACTTACGGAGAGAAGTAAAAAAAAAAAAAAAACATAAAAATAAGGTTTGGTGTTTTCTCAAAGGGAATTTCTACCAAAGGCTACCGGTGCAAACGGCATAAAGTAGGAGCCAGTTCCCACCAGGCCCTGAGGTTTGATAAATGTCAGTGGAATTTGAAGGGATGGATTACGTAATGAGAATCGATGTGACTCAGGACCAAAGGATCACTGACTCGATTCATAACCTCTAAGGCTGTCAAATAAATAATTGAGCCCTGAATAATCGTCGACTTTGAGGGGAGTATTCGATTAGTGGGTGTGGCTAACGCTCCATGTTTTATCAATTCAACCAAAGCAGTATGCACTGACGGTCTTTGATACACTGCTCCGCGCAGCCTATGTTGAGTCTAAAACACTCCTGTCAGACTGTTGCATGACACAGACAGTGAGGCACAAAGAGTCCAGCTCCATCTTGCCTCCCAGTGCAACGAATCTGCCAGCTGGAATTGCCGAACCAAGGAAGTGACCTATCCTTCCTCTCCTTCTTTACCTACCCTTGATTGTTTGGAGATGAGTTCAATCAGGGTATTGGAGGCACCTGGCTGGTTCCCGTCCCTATGTTGAGCCATCTGCTGTAGTCTAAAGCCAAGCAGAACTAAAGGCTGATTTCAAGGTATGTTGTTGAAGACATGCTTCCTATATTTACTAGTTTCCATCGTAGTGACTAGTGAGCTACAATAGATGAAAGCTGAGAGTTGTCGTCTTGTGCCGCAGACACATGAAAACAACAAAGAATTTATAAAAGTAACTTTTATAAGGCATTATAGTGAAGAGCAGTAGACAGGAAACGGGGAGAGAGAGATGTGGAGTGACACGCAGCAAAGGCCGTTGGGATTGGGACCGGTGACGTGCTGTGTGTGTGTGTGTGTTTCTAGTAATGTAACTAAATTACCTTTTGAGAGCAGCAACTAATAATAGTTACTAATTCAAATGAACCTGCCCAACACTGGCGAGGAAGAAATGGTTGAAAATGGGTGAAGTGGTCCTTTATTTCTATTTTCTATTATTTGTTATGGTCCCAGATACAGTCGACAACATTTGGTAAATGTCAGTGGCAGTTAAAGGACTGAACCAATAAATAATTATAATGACTCATTCCTAAAGTGAGTAAGTGAGAAATGAGGTAACGGCAACAACATGGCTGCTCTCATCCAGGTATCCACACAATGCAAACACTGCTCACCCATGTTACAGTAAACAGGACAGGACATAAATCTTAAGAACCGAACAGATCAATACCCAGTGGCACCCGGGCAGCGCTGGCATCGGGGTTGATCCAGAATGACAGCCAGGACAGAACCACGATGAGGAGGGTGGGCGCGTACACACCCATCATGTAGAAGCCCACCTGTCTCCTCAGGGTGAAGATCACCTCCACACAGGTATAGTAACCTGCAGACACAGAATGGGTGCAGTTAAACACAGAAACAAGATAGGAGACGCACACGCACACGCACGCACGCGCACGCACACGCGCACGCACACGCACACTCACTCACAGAGTTTAAGTGCTCGTGAACTGAAGGCCAGTGCTCCATTAGCAGTAGTTGGACAAATAGTGCCAGGAAAAGTACACAATACGAGGTGTGCATGGTCTCTCCATCATCCTCTGTGGCGGTGCGTTTGGAGGGTCCTATGGGAGCTAATGTTTAACTAGCCCAAGGTGGCTGTGGCTGAACTCCGTGCAGCGTTATAAGGGATGTCTGTGTGGCAGAGCGGGCTCCAATCAGCCATCGCACAAAGGTGATCTTTGTGTCGGGATGGGTTTCTATGGCAACCCGTTAAAAGGCTGCCCCGATGCCAGCTGTGCCCCCCCAACCATCACACACACACACACACACACACACACACACACACACACACACACACACACACACACACACACACACACACACACACACACACACACATTCCTAGGGGCGGGCACGCTGAGATCACACAAGCTCTGTTGTTCATACATTTAGGTACAACAGGTACTGAACTAGGGCTGCAATCATCGATTACTTTGTCAGTGATTATTCTACCGATTTTTTTGATTTGTTTGTTTGTTGACATTTTTATATATCAAGGAGTTGAGACGCAGAAATTCGAATAGATTTTTATAATCAACTAATCATTTGTAACATTTATAACACGGCATAGGAGAGAGGGACACAGCATATAGGAGAGACAGACAGTGGGAAAGCTGGGACGTACAGTAGATGGAATAGGAGAGACAAACAGTAGGAAAGCTGAGAGGATAGGAGAGACAGTAGAACTCCCGCAGGATGTTTTTCTCTGAGGATCTCACCTGTTCCAGCGTAGAATTTGGTGCAGTTCCCATAATCAATGTCCTCTTGTTTGATGTCAAACTGGGGCAGAGCGATCTGTTCCATTTGCACCGGGTCTCCAACCTGCCACATAAACTGCAGGTCGTCCGTGGTATATCCAACTGACACACACACACACACACACACACACGCACGCACACACACACACACACACACACACACACACACACACACACACACACACACACACACACACACACACACACACACACACACACACACACACACAGGATTGCATTAAAAAAAACATTACTGTAAGCTGTATTTCCTGCTTATTAATATGTGGGCCATGCTGTGACTGGATGTGTTTACTGATGACACTCACAGCTTTCCAACTGCATCTTGCAGCGCTGTGTATCCATGGGGAACAGAGCGAGGTCCAGAGGGCAGGACAGAGTGACAGACAACCTGGAGAGAGACAAGATAAGACCAAAGTGTGTTCATGAATGGTAAAGGCTAAACAGAGAGAGAGAGAGGGACAGAGAATGCAAAAAAAAACTTTGAAAAGAACAGCAAAATTGCTGCCTTCAATCCAAGCTAGAATGACTCACAATACAAATAATGAGTTGCCATAGTTTTTTCCCAGACACAAAACTCTCTTCCTATTTATATTTTCAGCATTTCCCCTCACTAGGAGCACTGTGCACCTGCATGCAAAACCCTCCTACTCTGTGCTGTCAGACATTCATTCTTCATGATGGGCTTTTGTTTGTAGGTGAGTGAAGTTCTCTACATAACAATTGTGAAGTCATTTCAAACCCAGTCACATGTTTGAGGAAGATTCTAACCTGAAAAGGCATTAAAGGAGTATTTCACCCCCAAAATAACTTTCTTTAATCAGTTACTCACCCCATGAAGCCTTAAATACATAAATGCAACAAAAAACTAGGAAAATACTTGATGAATTGATGTTAATGGTGGTGGGTAACAGTCTCCCTCTAATGATGTGTCTTCTAGTACATAGTGATCACTGCAACCTTTAGCATAGTGCACAGCAGCAGCTTCCTGTTGAGTAAGGGAGGAACAGCTGGTACATGCTGTTATTAATATTATCTATTATATTGCAGTATGTTTTCTGTTGTTTTTATCAGTGTCTGCTGGCTTCCTTGTTTGCGGAAAAACAGCAAAAACATTGGCAGGAAATCCAATTTAAAATCTGCTTTTTGTTTCAAATCCGCAGAGCAATCTGGATAATGACACGGCTTCCAGTTCTCGCAGAGGCATGGAGACGTTCGACAGCAATCTCTATTTGTAAGGACATTACCTGCCAATGTAAACCCTGTTATGGCAGAAAAATCTCTGCCTGATGTAGGTCTGACTCTAATAAATGTTTCAAGTGCAAGTATAGAATTTGAAGGTGTCTCTTCTTCAGTATACTGTCATCTTCATCTTCTAACAGCAATGTGTAAGGACATTGCCTTCCAATGCAAACCATACAGCAGCAGAAATCACTGTGACAGTTCTGATAAGTGCAAATTGAAAGAAATGGTCAACGATGAGCCATGGAGCTATGGAAAAATCGTTCAGGAGGCGAATTACCGCAGCAGAGTAACTTTTTCCATAACTGCTTGGAATTGATTAGTGAGGGGCCGTAACTTAGTGGGCAGAGACGCCGTGGGGTAATCGGAAGATTCGCCTCCCAGCCCTGATCTGTGTGTTGAATTGTCCGTACTGCCAGTGTGGAAAAAGTACTCACATTTTTTATAGTAAGAGTATCAATACTGCAATGTAGAAGTAAAAGTTCTGAGTTAAAAATGTACTTGAGTAAAAGTACAAAAGTATTGGTATCAAAATGTACTTCAAGTACCAAAAGTAGAAAGTACTACAGGATGTCCCATTTCACAAGTTTTGTCTAAAAATCTTTTGAAAATAGCAGATCTACAATCTCCCAATGCGTCGCATCGCAACGCTTGTAGATTGGCTATTTTCAAATGGCCGAAATGTATACAGTACTTGAGTAAATGTACTTAGTTACTTTACACCACTGCATACTGCAACCCCCCGAGCACTAAAACCATGTGTCAGGCACTACTGTATATCAGCTGAATTTCCCCCACAGGACAATTAAGGATAGGTCATGGGGTCACTAAAATAATTACGATTCATCTTCCAGGGAGCAATAATGTGCTCAGCAAGTTTCATGGCAATTGGCCCATTCGATTTTCAGATAACTTTGTCCTAATGGTGGTGCTAGAGGAAAGACCATTGGGTCAACAACAGCATGAAGGTGCACGCAAATTACATGACTCTAGTTGTGTGCAGGTGGAAATCCTGGCCTAATGGTGGCACTAGCAGAAATGAAAGTAGGAGACAAGTCACCATGAAGGTTCACAGAAAATTCAATAGCAATCCAGCCAGGCCGACCAACATCCTTAAGGCCCAAATTCACATTGAATTTGAATTTTAAATGTGTGTCTTTAGCTAGCAAGTGGCGGTGATCTATACCACCACTAGCTAGCTAAAGACGCGCGAGCACACACACACACACACACACACACACACACACACACACACACACACACACACACACACACACACACACACACACACACACCTGTCTCACCTCATACTGACGAGGACGTCTCCGTTGCGAAAGATGAACAGTAGAATGTTTTCCTGCGTGACATCGTGAAAGTTGGCACTCTTCTCGTTGGCGAAAAAGAGGTCTGGCTTCCAGAGACATTTGAACATGGAGGGGTCAACCGTGAGCGAGTCAGACTTGTAGTCCTGCGGCAGCCTCAGCCTGGGGTCGTTCCAGCGCTGTCGTAGGAAGATGTTGACCCTGTAATCCTGTCAGGTTGAACCAGACGGAAACAAGAAGAAATCAGTTGAAGATTAGCATGGATGTGAGCACAGTATAGCTTTTGTATTCACTGGTTTTGTACAGTAGGTTTTATGGTCATGTTCTTACTGGGAATAAGTTAAAATACCCCTCATGTGGCTTTAAAGGACAAGACCACTTTGGTAGAGGTTTGGGTTGTGTATTTACCTTGCCATGATGTAACTCCAAAGGTGGACAAGAAATTAAAAATAATTGCTCCATTGATTAGAAATTGATGATTCAAAATATGCTCCTCATTGACTTACATTGTACGGTAAAACAGCTCTCAAAGTCACTCTTTTAGCACCTAAACAAACGCAAACAAAGTTGATTCAGACAATATAGAACATCACCAAACCCAGTACTGTTTTTTTTATATAAAAATGTTAACTTCCTGTTGATTTTGCAATTTTTATCAAGAAGACAACCCGGACTGGATTCGCGGATCCGGATCTTCAAATAGTAAAATCATCAGGAAGTTAAATGTTTTATTAAAAGAACAAACAGTACTGGGTTTGGTGATGTTCTATATTGTCTGAATCAGCTTTGTTCGTGTTCGTTTACGTGCTAAAAGAGTGACTTTGAGAGCTGTTTTACCATACAATGTAAGTCAATGAGGAGCACATTTAGAATTATCAATTTCTAAACAATGGAGCAATTATTTCTTATTTCTTGTCCACCTTTGGAGTTACATCATGGCAAGGTAAATACACAACCCAAACCTCTACCAAAGTTGTCTTACCCTTTAAGACAGTGGTTGGTTCTCAAACATTTTCATGTCAAGCACCCCATATGAAAAGATTTTGTGCCAGTTACCCCATAAGATAAGATTTGCCAAGATTTTTTCAAGATTTTTCAAAAATAGAAGACCTACAGGCTCATAAGATATTGTGATATTACTTCAGCTCAGCTATTTTTTATTAGCCGAAAAATTCAATAAACCGTTCCTTATTTTGCTGAGGGGCTGGGGCTACTTTGAGAACAAGTGGTCTGATATGAATGTATGACCGAAAAGAAGATAAAAAATACTTAAGAGGACACACAGCTTTTGGAGTGGAGGATAAGGATTGTTATGCCATTTAAAAGTCCTGTCTTCTTATACCAACAAAGGTAAAGGGAAGATAAGTCAATGCTGAACCGTGGCTCTTGCTGACAGCTGTTGATGCAGATGGGAGCATAAAAAAGCTTGTAAAGATGTCCAATATATTGCATAAGGTTTTAACATCCCCATACAGAGATTCTGCAGCAGCAGAGAAATGCTCCTGATGTTTGTATTTTCGAATGGAATGACAGGCGGGGGAATGTTATGGAAGTTAAATAGATAAAGTCTCATTATAATGCTAGAGCAGCTTTGGGGCTGCTGCTGGTGGGAATAGATCACTCAGCAAGGCTTTAGGCCATTTTGTCGTGCATGTTTTGATGAGATGCGCCAGGCTGTTCTGGGACCAGGTGTTTGGGCTGTTAATGCTCAGGGCCAAGATGGATGACGTGTCAAATAAAATACATCCAAGTGTGTGTCTCTGTGTGTGTTTGTGTGTGTGTGCGTGTGCGTGTGCGTGTGCGTGTGCGTGTGCGTGTGCGTGTGCGTGTGCGTGTGTGTGTGTGTGTGTGTGCGTGCGTGCGTGCGTGCGTGCGTGCCTGCCTGCCTGCCTGCCTGCCTGCCTGCCTTGCGTGTGAGTGTGTTTGAGTTTACTGTGTGTGTGTGTGTGTGTGTGTGTGTGTGTGTGTGTGTGTGTGTGTGTGTGTGTGTGTGTGTGTGTGTGTGTGTGTGTGTGTGTGTGTGTGTTTGAAGCGTGTGTTTTCAAAAACTGTCTGATGAGACTATTGTTCCACTGAATCAATGGAATAGGTGCTGACTCAGACCAGAGCTGGTGTGTGTGTGTGTGTGTGTGTGTGTGTGTGTGTGTGTGTGTGTGTGTGTGTACTGACAGCATGTTAAGCAGAGGAATGGACTTGAGCATTCTGTCCCCAGTATCAAAAATAATCATGGAGAAGCAGCGTTCAGTTCAGACTAATAATATAATTAGTCTGGAATCTCTGTATGGAACCTGCATTTCCAAGGGTTGGTTAATAAAAATAGGCCTCTCTTGATAAACCCGCCCCATATTTGCATACCGGGCCCTGACTGGTGCCCCACAACTTCGGGGGGCAGCTAAATCCAATCACAACCAAGCGTCGCCAGACTTAACTTACTACCGTTCAGGTACCACATATCTTGCTGCTGCCTTTTACAGACATTTTTTGTGCTGCACTGTTTATTCTCATATTTGCTTCTGTTTTATTTTATGTTCTATTCTCTCAACTCTTTTATAACTGTTTTTATCCTTCGGAGCCATGAAATGGATATGAACTGTTACTGCTGTATGCTGAACAGAAACAGACATAGAAAGGCAGAATTTGAACATGTTTTCTATCAGCTATAAAGTGTAGGCTAATCATGGAAAATAAACTGCATCTCATTTTCTCTCCCACTCTCTCTTCTTACCACTCTCATCTCCGCACAAAGCAGCAAAGAAGCAAAGTAGCGGCAACTTTTCAACTGTTTTCTTATTGTCTCCGCTAGGAGGTGACATTGTATTATGTGCAGTGTTGGGACTAAGGCATTACAAAGTAACGCGTTACTGCAACACACAACTACCTTTTGTGGTAACTAGTAGTGTAACTAGTTGCTTTTTCAAGTGATGCCATTACAGTTACTGAAGTTTAAAGGCTCATTACTCATCACTTTGTGAAAATAGACGACGACTTCATAGGATGAAAGGGTTATTATGATCTCACTTCTACTCTCACACTAGCCTCATCTGTGACCTAGCCTGGCATGGCCAGACGTGTAGATATTAGTCTGGAACATCGGTGTGGAAGATTCATTTCCAGGGGGGCGGTTACCAACAGATTCAAACGTCACACCAAAACATGTCCCACTTTGAATAGTGGGCTCTGATTGGTCACCCACAACTCTGGGATGAGCGAAATGTAATTCAAACCGGGGACCAGTGTTGTCCAATGTAAAACTGGAGTCACTTCCTGACTTGCCTACGTCATTAAAATACGACTCAAATAGGAGGCCAGACTGATAAGCATTCGGCTGAAAAATCAGCCGAACGTAGTGAATCAGGCTGGATCCCAGGCTAATAGTGAGCTACAATGCATGAAAGTTCAGAGTTGTTGTCTTGTGCCACAGCAACATGAAAATGTTTACATTAATATTGAAGTGCTTTACTGAGCACGAAAATTATTTACCTTTTTTTGTACCGTGGCTGTCAATAAGTATAATAAATAAAATGGTCAATCATTTAAAATTAGTCTTTTGTTTTTTTAATCATTACGTTCATTCTCATATGGATACGAACACCACCTTGCAATGACCACCTCTCCATTGTAAAGCACTTTTAAGCTAAGGCGGTGCTCTTTTATCTCTCTCTACAGTTCGACAGCCCATCCATTTCTGAAAACCAGACAATGAAATATACCTTCTCCTTGGCTAGCTATCAAACTGCCATTACGGCAGTCGATTGGCGGGGAGATTTAGCGCAGTGAGCGAGCGCTCGCGGTAATCAAACGGCGGCTATTAAACACAGCTTAGATTTAATTCACAGCGCAACGTCAAATTGGTCATCTTTCTGTGCGGCCGCGCTCGATAAAGTGCAGTTAGTGACGCGCTAACGGCGGCGGAGCAGGATTGTGCTCAGGCTGTCTGAGGTGTAAATGACCGGCCTGGCTGTTCTGAGATCAGACATCCTGCTGGGTGATGAATTGAAGTGGCAAGGTGGCCAGCTGTCTCTCTATCACTCGTTCCCCCCTCTTTCACACTCTCTCTGTCGCTCGTCAGAGTGAGCGAGTAGAGAGAGGAGGATCTAATCTGAGGCGGTTCATCTCTTTCTATCAACCCCCCCCCCCTCTCTCTCTCTCTCTCTCCATCTCTCTCTCCCTCTCTTTCCCTAGGGAGGAGTTTGTTCCTCTCTTTCATACAGTACATACACATGCACATGCATGCGCACGCACAAACACACGCGTGTGCGCACACACACACACACACACACACACACACACACACACACACACACACACACACACACACACACACACACACACACACAAACACAGCCCTTTCTCACTTTGTCTCTCTCTCAACCTCCCCTCCTGCTGTCTTCATGTCTCTGTTCTCACACCCTTTCATCCCCCCCTCCATAGACACACACACAAACACACGCACGCACGCACGCACGCACGCACCTATCTTCGTCCCGCTAATTCTGCTCTTCTTTCTCATTAAATAATTATGTTGTTTGTATTGTCAGTATTGCTCCACATCTCTCTGGGCAGTCCTGGAGTTAAGTGGACCGCCTGCTGGTATCAGGGATCTACAGCATGGCATGTCTGCTAATCTCAGGTCAGAGAACAGCAGACATCCAGCATCCTCCAGGATCAGGATCTTTGTTGTTGTAAAGCAGCTGCTCTGACTTGATCTCTTTTATAATTTTGGATTTGTACGCTAGTTGAACTCCAGCTCCCCCAAACCCCATAGAATATGCATAATAATATATATATGAGAGAGAGAGAGAGATTAACCCATTCAATCCGGGAACGCAATGCATACTGTGTAATTTTAGATTTTTTTTTAGCTATAACTATTATTTTATACTTTGGGCTATTCAAAAATAGATCTACAAGCTCATTGCCACGCTACAAGCTTGTAGATCTGCTTTTATTTTTGTTTTAATTATCGTGAAAATGTATATGTTTTTTAAAGCTAACATTTTTCACACAAATCTTTGCTTCTGGGGATTCTACAAATGTCTTCTAAATCCTTGAACAGTTGAAAAAAACGTATGTTGCTATAATGTCAGTGGTTCTCAAACTTTTTCATGTCAAGGACCACCCAAAATGATATGTATTTGTCCGTATTTGACCCCCCCATCTCAAAATATTTTGTTCCAGGGACCCCCAGAAGCAAAGATTTGAGTTAAAAGTGCATATATATTCAAAGATTTGCACACATTTTCACTATTTATTTTTCAAAAATAGCAGATCTACAAGCTCATTGCGCGGCACTCGGTGCCGAGTGCCGCGCTTGTAGAGCTTGTAGATCTGCTATTTTTTTAATAGCCAAAGAAATCTTAAGTGACACAGATGCGTTGCCGGATTGAATGGGTTAAACAAAATGAGCTTTAGAAAAAAGCAAAACAGTACAGCCTTGGTAGCTCATTAGCAAGTTTCCAGAACGTTCTCCTTAACGTTCCCTAAGTGAGCCACGGTCGACCCAGTTCTGTCCTTGGGTCTAATCTATTCATTAGCATTCAAACAGCAGCATCTTTATCAGCAATTAGGCCATCTGATAAATGGGGCTTGAAGACCTCCAGTCTTCACATTAATTCACCACTAAATAGTCTCATACAATACTGAGCACTAATAACTAGATTACTGCACAAACTCTGCATGAGCGAGTTTTGTCATCGCGCAAACCTCAAACCTTTGGCTGATTAAATTAGTTGAATTAGGGATCATATCAGTACTGAACTGAGTAATGACATAGGCTGGTGTCTTACCATCGTTGTCTCCTGGATGGAGCCAAAGCTGTTGATAAAAATATTCACTCTGTCTTCTACTGGGATTCCTGGAAAGAAGAAAATAGTATAAGAGGTTGTCTTCAAGCAGTGATCCTAAACCTGTGGGCCGACAGACCCAAACGTTATTGGTCACAACAGGTCCTTCTCCTATGTGGGTTGAACAACCTTAATGGAGCAATTTTGTGCATTATTCTAAATATTATCATATTAAAATATATCTATATTTGATACTTGAAGAAGTATGAAATGTAATGCAAGTTTAATGCACGCACAGGGAATGACAGTCAAATGTTTAAGTTAGCGTATTCATGAGAAAGAGGATTTAACAATATCGCTACATTATCTTCAAAATGATAAATAAACACCAGTTTAACCATAATGGCTTGTTTAGATTAGATTAGATTGCTGTCAACTGAACTGAGAAATTATTATGCCATTTAAAAGTCCTGTCTTCTTATACCAAGGTAAAGGGAAAATAAGTCAATGCTGAACCTGAATTTCAGTTCTTAATATTATAATATAATATAATATTAATTAATTAATATTAATATAATATTGGCTGAATCTTGATTATATTCAATTATTATTATTATTTGTATTATTTGTATTATTATTATTATTGTTGGCCAATCAGGGAAGCAGATGCATACAGTACAATATACAACCGGTATTGCATAAACGGATGGGGAATGCATTGCATTCCCAACTTACACCGCACCCAATTTACACCGTTCCCAACTTGCACCGTTCCCAAATTACGTCTTTTGGGAGACGCCCGGCCAGAGCTAATATGTAAATACAATAAGCTTCTTAACTTTAAATATCTTCAAAGGATATACTATACACCTGAAAGAATCAGTCATAAAAAAGAGTAATTTCCACTCTGCCCTGAATGTAAAATTGAGATAGGTGATTTGATACACATGACCTGGGCGTGCCCAAAACTGGCATCTTGGTGGTTGGAAATATTGAGTATTCTTAAGGAGATTCTTTGTATGGATCTCCATCCATAGCTCTGCTGGGAGATTTCAGTGGTTTGAGTTTTACCTCATCAAGAGTAGCAAACTTCTTTGGTACAGCTATGACAGCAGCAAAAAAAACGCACTGCATTAAAATGGATAAGGGGGGAGCCACCTAGTATATCAGATTGGATTAATGAGCTTAGTTCATGTATGCCACTTAAAAAGATCACATACAATTTGAAAGGTAACCCTCAACTATTTTGGCAGCCATGGGTTGAATACTCAGAGACTAGATAAATTAAAATAAGACATGCAGGATTTTAGGTTCACCGCATCTGTATACATCATCTGTATATATCATACTGTATAAATATTAAATATAACTATTATGCTAGACTGCAATATACTTGTTCGATTTGCTGTTATTTATTAGTTTTTCTATTTTTTTAATGTTTTTTTGCCTTTTGTTTATGTTATTTTTGTTCTCTTGTCTGTCTTTTGCCTTTTGTATTGTTTCTTTTCTTTTTCTGTATCTCACTTTGGTCACTCAGATATATAATGTATCAATCCTTAGTTGTCTATATATAAACGTGGACTGTAGACGCTACTGAATGTAAAGCTGATCATCGACTCTAAATGCCAACGGAAAAGGTCCATAAAAATAATTGCACAGAAAAATAAAACCTAAAGTGGGTTGGGTGAGGTCGGAACCCAATTAAAGTGATACTGAGAACCATACGACTAACTTTAATGACTTTAATGATTCCTGATAACCCATAAGTTACAAAGCACAATCACCATCCATGCAGCACCCCTGGTGTTGCTTCAAAACATTATCCTGTAAAAGCAGCTCATAGTTTAATGGGCCCCAGGCTCTAGTGATGTCCAAGGAACATCTTTGGATGTAATTTGGGAGATTATAACTGTGATGTTAATGCATGGCAGTGGCTTTCATCTTACCCTGATATGAAGAGCAGATGTTTGGCTGCTGGTACCTAGCAGGGCAGTCAGCCACAAGCTGGTTCTACACAAAACCACATCAAACACCAAATCTTGGACTGGAACCCAGTCTGCTTCCAGGGGATGGAGAAAGTCACAGGGTCTACCTTGTGCTGCTATGACCATCAGACAGGCTTAGTGCCCTGTGTCGAAGGTCTGTTTTAGCTGTAGTCTAGCTGTGCTAAAACAGACAGGCTTAGTGCCCTGTGTTAAGGTCTGTTTTAGCTGTTGTCTAGCTGTGCTAAACAGATCCACGTGGGAAACACTGTCACAGCTAGTTAGGATACTGGAATGTTTAACTTCCTGTTTATTTAATTAAATAATTGTATTGTAATAACATATTATCTTAAATCAATTCCTGTTATATAGATAATATACAATATACAATTCTACATGTGGTTGCCTTTTACCTGTGCTAGATCACATTAACCATTTGTGGCACCCTATTGTTTTAATTGATATTTTTTACAGATCTACAATGTACGCAATTTCCAACTTTGAAACTCGGGTGGTCCAAATAAAGTCCATCATTTTGCGGGATTTCATTTCAGTCAAGGTAACTACTGTATGGACAGCTAAAGCGCAACAATATTAGGCACACCGGTGTGCACGGCCTCCCCACATTATAACTAATAACTTGTTCTTCAAGTGGGCAAAAGGCAGCAGAACTTTCACTGTACCAGTGGTGAGTAGACCAACCGACCCAATTCCACAGTCTGTAAATAAATGTTGTTCATGAAGTACTATTTCCTGATTGAAAGAAACGTTTCACAGCCTCTGCATAACCAGAGGATGCATAACCATTGGCTACCAGGCAGGTAACATTTTAAAAAGAGCGTCAAAAAGTTATTCATGTCCAATAATATGCGTCTCCCCTGACTGGCAAAATAGTGCCACCTACTGCTGATTTCATGAACCATAATAATTGCATAATATTAGTGGATGGAAACTTGCAGAAATGTGCATTTCGTTTTTTCGTCTTTTCCGTAATTTTCAACAGATTAATTTGAATGGAAACCCATCTAGTGAAATATTTATGAATTGATCTGAATTGAATTGATACAGTGACAGAAACAAGAGGCACAGACAGAGGCAGACGAACAGAGAGACTTGCCTTTGAAGTTGGGTCTGATTCTGGGGTCGTAGGTGAGCAGTAACTTATTCAATATGTTACTGGTTGTATTGGCAGGAACGCGAGCCAAATCCTCTGTGGACATCTGTCTGCAGGGAAAGAAACAGAGAGAGAACGTGAGAAAGGAAGATGGAGAGAAAGAAAGAAATATACAGAAAGGGAAAGAGAAAGGAGAGAAAGGGAAAGAGAGTTGAGGAAGAAAGAAAGAAAGAAAGAAAGACAGAACAGTAGACGTCATTACATTGGCCAGTCACATTCCTGGCAGGTCCCAGAGAAACAGATGTACAGAACCTCCACTTCTCCGCTGTATACTGTGATTAAACTCTTAACCTGAGAGCTGATTGAGTTAGCTCTGAGTCAAGACCACCCAGCCAGTGTTAGCATGCGGAACATTCACAGATGACACTTATAGATGTTCACAATATCATCATTGAGCTTAACCACTTAAAAGCCTCTATTCTTAGTGTTACAACTATACTCATTTTTTCTTTTTCTAGATTTCTGACTAATGTTCTTCCTTAGCAGGGATGCTGGGGTTCAAGTGGTCATGGAGTTCCCATAATAGGATAGAAAGAGCACCTCTAAGAGATCTGCTAGCCAGGACAGTTACCTTGACGTTTATTAAGGTGAATGTGAATGTGACAGCAATGACAGCTATGGTCGCTGTTCAGTCACAAACGCTTATAATTCAAACAAAACGGACAAAGAGAACAACACGTGATCAAAAAAACACACACACACACACACACACACACACACACACACACACGCACACACGCACGCACGCACGCACGCACGCACGTCGCACGTGCGCGCACGCACACACACACACACACACACACACACACACACACACACACACACACACACACACACACACACACACACACACACACACACACACAAATACAAGAGGATGTCTAATCTCCAATCACTAAATGAAACCTGATTAAATTCAACCTGCAACCAACAAACCAACCATTCCTCCTGTCAGAACCACCACACAACACTCCTGCTGAACCAGATAAAAACATTAAAAAGCAAAGACTTTCCACTGAACACTAAAGCAACAGCTTCTGTTTTGTGACAGGCTGACTGGTGAAATAATAACAGCATACAGCAGAGAGATAAAGAGAGAGAACAAGAGAGGGGGGTGTAGGGGGGGGCACAGGATTTGGCAGGGAAGACAGGAAAATGGAAGGGCTCTATGTGGGTGGCAGTGAATTCCCCCTCCCAGAGCACTTTTACATTACATACTGTAAACCTACCATGCACCCAGGATGACTTAAGTGCCCAGCAGGAACTCTGTGTGTGTGTGCGTGTGCGTGTGCGTGTGCGTGTGCGTGTGCGTGCGCATGTGTGTGTGGAGTATGCGTTTGTTTTGCGGTTTCCCTGATCAAAGTGAAAGCTATAACGTTCAGCTAAACCTATTTTTCTTCTTCTTTCAACTGAACATTCTGACAAGCCCTGTAGCTAAACTGGAACCAACTGGTTTTAGTGAATCCTCTCAGATACAGTTTAGTGCCTGATATAGACCATCCATGCGGCTTTGCATTTGCCAGTACTACATGAAAAGGCTTCCCCTGCAGATTGGAAAAGCCTCATTGTCGAGACAATTGTTCTCTTTTAAGGTGTTTGAGTTGCAGGAAGTTAAAAAACAGCATGTCCAATCAGGTTGAGATGAGAGGGAGGATTACAAATGTTGTTGGCGGACCTGATGGACAACTTCAATGTGACCAGCTCTTATCAAATAAGTCACATAGAGTATCGCTCAAAACTAAAATAATACAAAATAATACAAAGCTATAAACGTCTGTTTCGTCTGCAGCACATAACGGCGCCGCCGTCCGACCTTCCTAGCCCGTGTAATTAAAAAGAAACTGGCGAAAATTGCCAAAACTCAAACATCGAAAGTGGCCGCTTTCAAGATATTTTGGCCAGTATCTTTGGAACGGAAGGTCCAATCCGGGCAGTTCAAAGCTTCTTAGATGTGTGACTTTGAGGACATTAAGCACATAATGCCTCTTTTTGGGTTTTTCGGGTTGTCAGGCCTAATATTATGGTAATTGTTCGGGCGGGCCCTGTTCGGGCCGGCCCAGTTAGGACCAGGCCTTAATTTTCAGGCCCCTACCTGTTGGGTCCTGCTATTTCCTGTTATGTCATGCTACAGTATGTCCTGTTATATCCTGTATGTCTTGTTATGTACTGCTATGTTGTGTTGTGTTATGTACTCTTATGTCCTGTTATGTGCTGCTATTGTATTCCTTGTCATGTACTGTATGTCTGCTATGTCATGTTATGTTCTGTCTTAGGGATAGGGCTGTCAGAGGTCCAGTACTTACGAGGGACAGAAAACTATTTTTCCGCCTTTCTTTCCCTTTTTGACTTTGGCGGTGACTCCCTCTAAGCAGACCAACAAGATCAGGAGAAGGATGGATAGATTCCTCAAGGTCATCTTCACACATGTTGAGACGTTTTCCTGTGGAAGAAAAGGACAAAATAAAAATGAATTTATTGCTTTCGTTTGAATAATCGTAAATTAGTCTGGATAAGGGTGTCAGCTAATACTACAGAATAAATCTATAATTGAGCCTAGTGGTAACTGCTGAATAAGCAGCAGGACATTAGATGGATGGATGACTGGATGCATGTACAGACGGACAGACGGATGGGTGGACGGATAGAAGGATGGTGAATTGATGGATGGATGGTACATTTAGATGTGGCTGTTGCTGTTCAGGTTCAGCAATCAATCATATAGGCTTAAACCAGGCATCATGGGATTAAGGTTGACTCAGACTTGCCATGCTATTCATCAGCACTACAGCACTGACAGTGACTAGAGGTGCTCTGATTTAAATCGGCCGATTGTCACTCCAAATAGGAACAGTTTTGACATATAATCATTATGGAAATATTACAATTTTCCCCTTGCGCAGAAGATCGGTATCGGCCGATCGTGAGAGAAAACAATCCGTGACCGGGATCAGTCCCCAAAAACCTGATCGGAGCAACCCTCAGTGACCTATAAAGGTCAGGTGGACCAAAAGATTAGACCAGAAAATACACCTCAAACCAGTATAGTGCCTCTGGAACCAGGTGTCTCTGCTGGGACAGCCAGTAAAGAGACTTTCTTTAGAGGTACTGTATGTGTAAATCCATATCGCTGTACATCATTTGACTGGGGCAAAAATTGTTGTGGTGCTGGGAAATTCATCTGTGCCTGAACCACAAGTACTATAAAACAGGACTTAATACACACCTACGAATGTGTGTTTACCATAAATCTCTCTGTTAGCTGATTCAAGGCTGGGCTAATGGTAACACAGCCATAAGTGCGGTATACACACTTTCTACTCACAGGCTGTGTGTTTGCAGGGTTCCTTGATGCCGGTCATTAATCAGACAGCAATAGTAGTAGTGTAGTATCTGGCTTGATTCATTCCTCTGAGGGAAGAGGTGCCCTTTACCTCCGCTGGGATGGGGAGACCTACAGGCTGGTGTCTCTGCTGGCAGACTAGATATTAACTCCAGCCGTTTACTGTCCAGACTCTCTCTCTCTCTCTCTCTCTCTCTCTCTCTCTCTCTCTCTCTCTCTCTCTCTTTCTCTCTCTCTCTCTCTCTCTTTCTCTCAATTAAACTCAACTCAACTCAACTCAACTCAACTCAACTCAACTCAACTCAACTCAACTCAACTCAACTCAACTCAACTCAACTCAACTCAACTCAACTCAACTCAACTCAACTCAACTCTGGGAAACTATGATTACATTGCCAAAGCGAGTGTGAAATAAAAAACAATCAAAACTGAAGCTTAGCACACAATACAGGATAATCGGGAAGATTTGGGGTTGGAAACCCCTCTCCTGAAAATCGAGGGGCCGTTCCCCATGTCGTTTTCCCAATGGCTGGGGAAGAGGCCGCAGGCGGCCTGTGATTGGGTGAGACGGGGGGAGGGAGCGCTCGTTTTGCTTCACTGGATACTCGGACAGTGCGTTTGTTGACGCGCATGGCCGTTGGCTGCTTGCCTAAGGCACTCACTCGCCTGATGGCTTGCTCAGGGGCATCTCACGAATCTCAAGGCCACACTATCGGCACACATGCCTTGTTGTCAAGTGCTTTAAGGACGTTGAAGTAGCAAAAACCATCGCTCCTCTTCCCCAGCCTGTGGTTGTACAGAGAAGGAAGCAATTATCTTATCAGATTATCCTGTAGTGTGAGGGGTCCAAAGATCAAATCTTAAATGTACCAGTCTGCCTACAGTTTATCGGGCCGCCCGATAAATTTCAAACATGTTTGATATTAATCTAGATCAGGGGCTTCAACAGGGAGTCTGGGGGTCCTCAGAGTTACTACAGGCGGGCCGCCAAATCTTTGTGTGATAGGAACTTCTTTTTTTACACTAACCGCTTGAACCTTAGCCTCCGTATTCTGAGGGGAACATTAGCTGAAAATAGCAGATCTACAAGCAGAGCGAGGCGTTGTGAGCTTGTAGATCTGCTATTTTCAGCCAAGAGGTTTGGTGTAGAGGGAAGAAAGAGCAGACCAAGTACAGAGCCAACGGTCTCAAGTTTACAAAGTATTGAGGGTTTAAGTGGTTAAATGTCTGAAAACAAACATTTAACATGAATACAATATGTAGTGGGGGTCCCAGCTTCATCTCTTTCTCATTTAGAGAAAGATCCTTGGCCTGAAAACGTTGAAGACCCCTGATCTAGATGATTATGTAACTATTGTCCGAGTGAGCCGGCAGGCTGAGGCACGCGAGTCACGGCTGAAAGAGACAAGCCTACAAGGAGACACGAGTGAATGAGAGGACTTATGACATGGTGACTAGTCCAAACAGCCTGCGGTTGTACAGCTAAGGCTTGGCAAGAACACCACTGTCTTCCCAGACATATCACAAGTTCACAACCGTTCGTCGGTTGAAATGAAATCATGTGAGGTGCTGCTTTACTCCAGTCCAGAAGGCACGATCATCTTAAACACTTCAACCCCAGCATCCATATTCTGGGGGGAATCGCAGATCTGCAAGTTCACAACACATCACAATGCAACGTGTTGTGAGCTTGTAGATCTGCTAATTTTGGCCAGAGATTTTGTGTAAAAAGTACATGCCAACTGAGTTTTCAAGTCTAAAGGGTCAAATGGTTAATACAATCCTGTAACGTGTGATGCATAGATAAAATGCTTCTGATAAGATTGTCTTTGTAGTCTCTCTCTCTCTCTCTCTCTCTCTCTCTCTCTCTCTCTCTCTCTCTCTCTCTCTCTCTCTGTCCAGTAATTGTGCATCTGATCCTCTGTCTCATTGATTCCACAGGTTGTGTTGTTGACCCATTATTCAACCTCTGGTCAACATTACTCCATCTCTTCAGTCTTCACATTATTCTGCTCTCATTGTAATGTAAACATTGCACACTTGCGCGGGCGTGTGCACACGCACACACACACATACACACAGATCAGATAGTCAGCCCCACAGCTGGAGTAGAAGTGAAATATCGAACTTGGCATCCAGCCAACTGTCTTCACAAAACATTTCTTATCTGACTTACAATACTCCTGGGCCACACACACACACACACACACACACACACACACACACACACACACACACACACACACACACACACACACACACACACACACACACACACACACACACACACACCATCTTCCACTCCACTGACTCTCTCTCTCTGTCTCTCTCTCTCTCCCTCTGTCTCTCTCCCTTAGATGCAGGCAACAGCTGGGAGTCATGTTACTGTAGAGGTTAACAGTGACGTGTCACTACATAAAGCGATAGTATCTCATACTGAAAATAATACCAGATAGGGGAATTAAACTAAGCTTATTATGGATTATTGGCAGGTTTTGATGGCAGATTTCAAGACGTCCCTTTATGTTTACTGTGCTTTAATGAAACACAGTGAAACCGTTTTAAACACAGAGCTTCTTGACTGTGCCGAGGAGTCAGCCTCACTGTTGGCAATGTTACACGGAGGACACAGCTCCTCATAGTGTGACAGAGATTCTGGCTGCCATGGTGATAACGTATTGCCCATGGGCACAAAGCCAACAAGCAACACTGCTTTGTGGCCTTAAAGTATACTACCCCAGACTCCACTTCCACTGAACTCAGTCCAGTGTATTGCTGCTGTCGTGCAGAGACCTTGTATCTCCTTATTTCAACGTTTAATGTTTTTTCGTTAATTAATGCCCTACTTCATTGTAGAAAATGTGTCACACAAAAGTAGTGAAAATAGCAGATCTATACAAGCTCACAACGCGTAACATCGCGACGCGCTGTGAGCTTGTAGATCGGCTATTTTCATTATGTTTTAATATTTTTAAATATAAAAACGGAACGGTTTTGGACATACAAGGTTTCCAACCGACAGCAACAATATAAGAAGAAGTCACTGCTGGATGTACATACATCTTCATGTCTAGTTTTTCTTCCCTCTGGTTGCTGATACAGGACTAAAGTAATCCCTTTGCCAAACAAACTCGGGACAATTTCTTCTCACAAGGACAATAAACTAAACCAAATGATGCCCCCGGTGTGAGAAATATAACAGTATCAAAATGACAACAGTGCCCTCATAAATATTAAAATGTCTCTTAAATCAGGGGAGGGGGGATAAAACTTGCCTACGGTATTTTGGATTTTATGGTGTAATTATTTGAGATTTTCTAGTTCAGGGCAGGTTAATAGCGTGCCATGAAACTATACGCTTCATAAGGGCTCCTGTTAAAATTAATGAAATGAGTTAAAACGATTTTTATAAAACACCCTAGATTTTATACAGTCTCGCCGGATCTGAGACCCACAAATCGGACAAAGTCCCATACAGTACAATTCAAAACAACAAGCAGGCCAGAGTTGCTGTTGTTGTTTTCATACAAATACTATCAATAACAACGCACTGGGTTCTGGTCCTATACATGTAGCAAACTGATTAGAACCCGAGGCCCTGATACAATGTGTAGAGCTATATCATAAGGGCTGCAGCCATGCAAATACAAACAACACAAATGAGCCTATAGGGGTCATCGACATGCTGGCTTGTGGTGGACATTTTTGTCAAAATTCCATTTTTGCCAAGGACATACAAAATGAGTTGACAATAATATCATCAGAAACACAAAGAGCTAGCCCTGAATGACCATAACAGGTCTGTAAACTCTCTGTCTGAGAGTGTAAAAATGGAACCAAATATTTGGTTCCATCTGTACACTCTCAGAGTCATGGCGGCCCTTGCAAATAAAACATTTGAGATTGAACCACTAGTTCTCATAGTGGTATGACACTAGACTAGTACAGTGTCATACATATTATGAAGAGAACCTGGAGACTTGACATTCAGTAATTGGGTCTTCTGATTATGATCAAAATAAGAACATTATAATGGTGTGTAAAAACGAAATCTAAAATTAGCCATGGACAAAGGCCAAGTCCATTGCCACAGACAAATGTGTATATGGACACATTGATGACCCCCTGATTTATGGGCTGTCGGACTAACGTATTGCACCCGATTTATGTGCCTAGCCGACCTGATCTACAAGCTGTGGACCTGGCCATAACAGCATAGGCCTCTTTGGCTTAGAGTATGCACTACTACGGTGTATATTTACACTATGGCTATTATATAATAACATCCACCCCACTCCCAACCTGAGAGATGACTCTCTCTCTATCTATCTTTTAACTACAATGGTGAGCCCTGCACGACTAAAGAATTTCGTCCACCTTGCTTCACTTGACACTTGTAATGTGATGTGACAATAAAAGATTGATTCTGATTCTGATGCTGGACCTGTGGCTGCAGGCAGCATCAGGTCCTGTTTGAACATCAGGGAGGTGAGAGCCAGATGTTGACATTCTTTAGCCTGAAGACGCACAACAACATCAGGGACGCTGAAGGTGAACAGAAGACACACAGCAGCAGCAGCGACCACCATGATTCTAGATAGAGCCGTGATGATGACAAACATGAACGCTTTCACAGGGACACAACACCAAACGGACGTAAACATGCACAAAGTCCGTGTTTTTTCCAGGGGGAAAAACAGAACCGCATCCATCACTTACCATTTGCTTTGTGTAAACTGCTTATTTTCCTTACAGAAAACTAGGGTTATAAATCAAATCTGACAGCGGCTGAATGAATTATCGCTAGTCGTTATAAATAAATGCCTTCACGACCGGTCGCTGTTTCTCCTCTTTTCCATTCTTTATAATTCTCTCCCTCCGTGTAACGTTAGAATGTTGCATTAATCAGAAGTTACATGTCGGCAAATTGCCCATTTTTTCCTATTTTTCCCCCTACAATTAGGCCTATATTTGGGGGTATTTTCAGTGGTGAGTATTATTGTGTGTTATTTATATGTCTGCTGTCTTCTGTGTGTCGGGATGGATGTCCAAGATGGAGGATGTGGGCTCGCATCCATGCACCTGTCATACAACATACGTGCACAGTAGCGCCGCTGCTGGCCGCTGATGGAAGCAGTCACAACATCCAGTGGTGGAAAGTAACCAGTGGTGGAAAAAGTACTACATGTTTTACTTAAGTAAAAGTATCAATACCATCATGTAGAAATACTCTGTTGCAAGTCCGGTATTAAAACTTTCACCTGAGTAAAAGTACAAAAGTATTGGCTTTGGAAATGTACTTAAAGTACCAAAAGTAAAAGTACTCATTATGCAGAATGTCCCGTTTCACAAGTTATCATTCATTATGTCTAAAATATACTAAAAAATCTTTTGAAAATAGCCAAAGTTTAACTAGGGCTGAAGTGGTTAATGTATGTTTTGCAATGATAATCAAAATGGACAAAGTAATTGGTAACTAAAGTTTTCAAATAATTGTAGTGGAGTAAAAGTATAATATTTGTCTCTGAGATGTAGTGGAGTAGAAGTATTGAACATTGGAAGTACTCCAGTGAAGTAAAAGTACTTCAAAATTGGACTTAAGTATAGTACTTGAGTACATGTACTCAGTTACTTTCCACCACTGGCCACATCAGCATCAGCAGTAGTGCGTGGAGCAGATAAGATAACAAGACATTATTATGTAATGACATAATGCTATAGATTGCACGTCAAAGGGAGAGAAAATGGCCCACTATTTATGGATGACAGACAGTCTATAATATGAAGACATTTATGAGTCATAACACACATGAATTACATATCACGTGTGTTGGGTTTGAATTGTGAAGGCTGTAGAGGCTATATATAAAGACTACAGTCACATTAAAGACTCCACGCGCACTCACGCACACGCGCGCGCACACACACACACACACACACACACACACACACACACACACACACACACACACACACACACACACACACACACACACACACACACACACACACACACACACACACTAAGCGTTTCTCTCTCAGACTGATTGCTTTGTCCTGTTAAATTGTGGAAGTGGGAGGCGCTCACACACACACACACACACGCACGCACGCACGCACGCACACACACACACACACACACACACACACACACATACACACACACACACACACACACACACACACACACACACACACACACACACACACACAAACACACTCTCTCTCTCTCTCTCTCTCTCTCTCTCTCTCTCTCTCTCTCTCTCTCTCTCTCTCTCTCTCTCTCTTTTTACATATTAATATGACAACCAAACCAAATCATATTCCTTGTTATTTATGGGTCAGTGTAGCCTATACTCAACCTGTATTTAATCTGTGATTCTGTAGGGTATAAACGAAACAGTTTGGCCGCTGGATTTGACCTCAAGGCATTGCAGTAAAAGTTTTGGACAAAATCCCAGCTCTGCCACATCATGCCATCTGTCCCTCTGTACACCATGCTCTGTTTTCTCCACTAAGTGACTAAGAAACAGAAAAACAAAACAAATCTAAAAATAGTAAATAATAATAATGAATAGGAGGACTGAGTGAGTCATATAGACCACATTGTCTTTATATGGTCTGTCTTGTGCCTAATTTATACTTCTTCGCCCGACTGTCACTTGACGATCTAAATTTGTAATTATTAACAAATTTCCACAGCTTAGCCTGGAAACCAGACAAATCTGCCAATGATAATAGTCTGACCATACCAGGCTAACTACAACCTGAAGTCGTTCACGTCAATATCAGTTTTTCAGAAGCCACAATTTAAGACTAAAGCTTAATTTATACTCTATTACACGTGTCGCTTTTGGACAAGAACTGTTTGTCAAGCTACTGTAATCTTGAAAATAAGTACCTTGGTACAACGGAATGGGCCTATCGACGTCTACTGCGTCCAGATTGAAATAGCAGCTGCCCACCTTGCATTGGCACTAGAAGGACAGGTGCAACAGGCATTGATGAGCCTCAGGGCACAGGAGCTATACAGTTCTTACTTGGACTCTGGAGCAATGATTTGGCTTTTGTGCCTTCAAGGATAAAGCTGAGGAACAATTGTCAACCAGACCGGGAATAGAAAAGGAGAGCTTAGGAGCCTATGCCACAAAGCTGAAAAAAGTTATCCAATTAAGGCAGCTATCTCACCTTCCGGCGTCAACAGTTGGCGCTGCAAGCCTTTGTCCAAGGACTCCATCACAATCATCTTCTGCATGTCCAGCCACAGACATTTCATGCCATGAAAGAAGCAGATGTGTAGAGCTGCTATGTGTTACCAGCATGGCATCGACTGCCCCTGCCTACAGTATATCAGACAAGTTTTCCCATGCCATAGACATGGGAAAGCTCTTTCAGCAGAGAAGCAAGGACTGCTCTCCCACACAAAGATATCAGCTAGGGACCTACTGGAAGACATCTGTCTTGCCCGTGTCAACTGGTTCAGCACAAAATGAACACCGTCTCCACCCCATCACAACATTGCTATACATCATGGTGATGGACTATTTCAGTAAGAGGTCAGAGGCGTGGTCCCAGAGCACAATTACCATGGCAGAGAAGCTGGTCACAATGATGCTCTGTCTGTGCAGGGAGGAGCTACACAGAGTCAAGGGTTGCAACTTCATGCCCCGGGTGTTAGGCGTCTGTCGGCTAAAACTAGAACGAGGACCACTCTCCTACACCCCCATTAACTACACCCTGGCTACCCAGCTCGTCATCCTCTCTGACTGCCAGCAGAAAGACTATAGGACCTCCACATACCTATTATATGGTCCTGTGGTCATACTGGACCGCAGTTCAAGAGTCGTCACATTGTACCCCAGCATCTCTTATGTTCGGGAGAGAGCAACACAGACCCATGTGGACCTCGTGTTTGGGCCACAGCCTGACCTGGAACCCTAAGTGGTAGACTTCATGATTACTTTATGCAGCTGAGAGAGAGACTGCAAAAGGCTTGTTAACCGACAGGAATTAATTAAAGTTGGGGCTCACCAGAAATGGGCCTATGATTCGTGATGCTGAACGAGGTGTACTGTATGCCTCAGCATTCTGGGACTTTGTGTTGAGTGCGTGGGTCGCTGAGGACAGCACGGCCCCTGAGCTGGAGGCCGTGTAGTGTCCCATGGGTATGCATTGGACACGAGAGGGACTTCCCAGCATGCCTCAGGGTGCACACACTTTGTGTATTGTTTTATTGTTGTGTTATTCTGTTAATGTTTGCTATATATATGGGAATGCATGGGGGGGGGTATGTTTATTGTACTTGGGTTAAGTACAGCAGCCATTTATTTTATGTGTGTAATTGTGGGTGACCGTGGTACAGACACAGGGTAACTGCTGTGAGCACCCTCTCCCATTTCCCTGTCAAGTTGGTTTTGGGTGTTTGGTGAGCCATTTGCCACAATAAAGAAGTATTCCTATGAAAAGTCGTTGTCATGACAACTCCTTTGGAACAGAAACCCACCGGTCATCACAGTATTAAAGAGAACACTTTGTACCACACGCGCATAAGCAGGGGGTCCATATTTACTCTGTCAAAAAAAGAAGACAGATTCTGTTGAAGAACACACCGCACTGTGTTTTATCCCAGGAATCTGATCCATATCTCACTCCTTCACAGTGAAATCCTTAGTTTTAATTTAACTCCAAAGAGTGTACAAATGGAACCAAATGGACCCGGTCCATTTTGATCCATTTGTGCAGTCCTCAGAGTTA
Source organism: Gymnoscopelus microlampas (assembly GCF_963454915.1). Lineage (NCBI taxonomy): Eukaryota > Metazoa > Chordata > Actinopteri > Myctophiformes > Myctophidae > Gymnoscopelus > Gymnoscopelus microlampas. The sequence continues at coordinate 15,397,882 of NC_139955.1, read as the reverse complement.
AATCAACACTAAGGATTTCACTGTGTTGCCTCACATCAGACAACGTGGGCAGCCACTCACGTTAATCCCCACAATATAATTTAGATTGACATGGCATGTCATTTGCATAATATACAAATGAATCTGCTCTACATGCATAAAGATTAATGATTTATAACCCTGAGCATGACTGCTGGAATTACAATGAATGAAGCATCAAAACGACGGCACACAAGGAGCCTTTGTGTTGTCTATAGCAACTCTGATCTGTACCTGGCGATGAGCCAGGTGTGTGATGGACAACCTTCCGCCATTCCAGAAACCTGTCAGGTTTGGTCTGAGCTGATCTGCTTGTGGTGTTATGCCTGGCATCCGCTGCACATTTCTGCTATCGGTGAAGGGAAAGAACCCTGCAATGACACGTTTCCCTGCTTGAATGAAAATAAAGCCCCCAATGGGGGTTTGAAGAACCACTTTACTCTACTGATGTTTACCACCGGTATTTAACTTTTTTTCAGAGGGGAATTTCAGGGCAGTCCTTGAGTTGGATGAAGACAGGCTGCACAGAAAAGCGGCTTTAGGGATTGGGCAGAGATATGATAAATAGCTTGGGCGGACAGGAGTAGCCTACTTACCACCACTCCTGGTGGAAAACTGCCAACGTGAAGGACACCCTGATGCGTACAGACCTGTAAACAGATACAGATATATCTGTAGGACAGACAATAATGGTCTTCAGCTAAGTATAATATACAATCTATCTCCACTGAATATATGCCTGAATAATATACATCTATTGCCTATGAATGGATACTATGCACAGACCATCAGCAGTGAATATGAGACTGGTACAGTGTCAACTGGCCTACAACAGTGACAGTATCCGGATAATATTACAGTCCATCAATATAAGAATATTTGCAGTGTTTGATTGATTGATTGGCATTTTTAATGACAAAAATCACACCTGTGTGAAGGTAGCGGCGCCTTTGATATATTTTGTCATAGATATGTGTTTCTACTAGAGAAACAATATTAAATCTCTGTAAATTTATTTCAAGGCTTCCATCATAGTGATGACATGAATAGTAACATAGTGATGTCATGAATAGTGACCAATCAGAACGTTGACGGACCTGACCAATCAGAACGTTGACGGACCTGACCAATCAGAACGTTGACGGACCTGACCAATCAGAACCTTGGCGAGCCTGACCAATCAGAACGTTGACGCAAAAGCCAGGTATAGAGGGCTAATATCCGCTTTATACCTAAAGGTATAGAGCGGCTAGCGCCGCTAAAAAATAAACCTTGACATCATAGTGATGTCATGAATAGTCCCCTTGTCTGACAAATCAGAACCTTGACAGGCCTGACCAATCAGAACCTTGACGGGCCTGACCAATCAGAACCTTGACGGGCCTGACCAATCAGAACCTTGACGGGCCTGACCAATCAGAACGTTGACGGAAAAGCCAGGTATAGAGCAGGACCATCGCCGTTAAAAATACATACAAAAAAAGAAGGGGGAAAAGCATGAGAAAAAAAATATATATACAAAAAAAAACATGAGGAAATAAAAAATAAACCTTGACATCATAGTGATGTCATGAATAGTCCCCTTGCCTGACAAATCAGAACCTTGACGGGCCTGACCAATCAGAACGTTGACGGACCTGACCAATCAGAACGTTGGCGAGCCTGACCAATCAGAACGTTGACGGACCTGACCAATCAGAACGTTGGCGAGCCTGACCAATCAGAACGTTGACGGACCTGACCAATCAGAACGTTGGCGAGCCTGACCAATCAGAACGTTGACGGACCTGACCAATCAGAACGTTGGCGAGCCTGACCAATCAGAACGTTGACGGACCTGACCAATCAGAACGTTGGCGAGCCTGACCAATCAGAACGTTGGCGAGCCTGACCAATCAGAACGTTGACGCAAAAGCCAGGTATAGAGGGCTAATATCCGCTCTATACCTAAAGGTATAGAGCGGCTAGCGCCGCTAAAAATGCATACACGAATGAACTGTTAATATGATAAAACACTTATGAGCTTATTTCCATCAACCATGAAATAGTTAATAACAACAGTTACCCTTAACAGGCATGGTTACAATCAGAACTCCAAAAATGTTTTGAACTATTTCCTCAAAAGGCATTATGGAACGTGTAGAGTAACAGAGTAAAGTGCTCCCTGGTCCAGAGTGTCTCTTCACAGCAGCCATTGACAGTTTAACAAACGGAGGTGTTGGGTTTCTCTGGCTGCTGACTTCTGCTTTTAGTTATTGATCTCATTCTCCTCTCTTCATTGTGCTCCTCACATCTCCACTGTTAGTAGGCAAGTTTCTTTCTTTTTATTTTTGTTTAGACTGAACAGTGCAGAGCACTGTTTCTCAAATGTTTTTTTTATTTCAAGGACCCCCAGTTTGATATTCATTAGTGCATATATAGGCCCCTTTTTGATAAGATTTTTTTGTTTTATTTCTGGGACCCCAATCTACACTGTAAAATCCTGTGTACAAATAGTTATGGGTCCTTTTGGACAGTACAGACCCATAAGGGTTAATTTGTTCCCCATCAGTCATTTTGCTGGGGACCCCCTGGAAGCCCCACTAGGACACCTGGGTGTCCCCGGACCCCACACTGAGAACCAGGGGTGTAGCAGTGTTTCTCAACCTGTGGGCCGGGACCCCCAGAGGGGTCCCCAGATGACAGTGAAGTGGCAATTTAAGACCTTTTTAATACCTCAAAAAGAAAGAAAATAAAAAGACCATTACTGCATCGAAGGTAATCAATAAAATATACTATAAAAACTGGTCAAACATTTGCCAAATTGTCAAATAATATAATTTTTATAATAGCCGATCTACAAGCTCACAACGCCTGGCAAAGCGAGGCGTTGTGAGGTTGTAGATCTGCTATTTTCACAATATTTATCTGTGGAACCGAAAAATGAATCCCTCAACTTTTACATTCCAAGTGCTTATCAGGGTGGGGGGGGGGTCCCCAGTTGGAATATGAATATTTTTGGGGGTCACAAGGTTGACCACTGGTGTAGAGACAGGAACTTGATTGAGGGCAGAGAGGGTCAAAGACATGCATTGCAACCCAGGTCTCCCGACAGAATCAAACCCTCATGGGGTCATGTGGTTGACACACCGTCCGGTCATCCACCACGGGCATGCCCCACATCTCCAGTATAAACAGAAATCAATACACATACACCCTGGAATGGCAGTGTGTTGCTGCAGGAAAATAATACCCTGACTCATACATACTGTATCCATACCACAGCACATGTATACCATACATACAACCACCCAACCACACACCTACACACATGTGTGCTGTACATGTATGGTATAGGCACACACAAACAGGATTATATATATGGTATATGGATTAACCACTTAAACTCTATAAACTTAATTGATCGAAGTCCCCCAGGGCTCTACCCTAGGTCCGCTAGTATTTCCCTCTAGAAGTGAATCTCTTACAAATAGCCGATCTTCAAGCTCACAACGCGTCACATGTTGCGAGCTTGTAGGTCTGCTATTTTTGATGAATGTTCGCCCCCAGAATAGGGATGCTAGGGTTCATGTGGTTTTGAAGTCTGGTTTGAATCCTGGGTAAATTGTCGGCCATACCAGCCCTGACAAAAATGCATAGTCATTTTGTATTTTAAAACAAAATGACAGACGCCAGAGGGTTAATGAGTCTGTTCTCACAACGGAGATGGCCTCTTCCTTCCATGCCAGCAGCAACAACCCCAACACACATTATGATAAAATGCTTTGTTCCAAAGCTGTTATGGTGACCAGTTCTCATTGTGCCTGCACTATGGTCTGTTTTCTGGTCTGGCATGAAGAGTTATGGTTTTCTGGGAAAAAAATAATTAAAACCTAAATTGAGACATCCATCATTTGAAATAAAAAGTCATTACTAACAGTATCCTAAAACAAGATGATTGTGGCATGAGACATAAACTCACTGTGGATTTGTGTTGGAGTTCTTATATGAATACAGACATGATATAATGATGATATATTTTTTGTTTTGGTTTGTTTGCACACCAAGTTGAGTAGAATGATATTCTCATTTTATAACCACATACAGTATCCCATCATTATTATTCAAGGTAAACTATAATCTGTAGCAGCCAGGTGTATTTGTGGTTCTTTAGAAACCCCTCAGCCCTCAACACTTGGCTCTTGACTGACTAGACTGTATATCTATGAACGGATGATTCATTATGGGGTGAGAATTAAGTCATGTGATTCCATGGGACACTGGCTAACAGGAGCCCTCGAAATGCTGTGGTAGGCTATATAGACTTTATAGTCTTGAATAATAATTGGGCTACAGTGTGATACTATTTACATGTTGGCATTATTCCTCTGACTTTGAGCCAGTTTCTATGACAACAACTCACACCTGGCACTGTGCGTTTGGTATTTCTCATTCAGATATTCATGATTAGTATGATTTTTATTCCAGTTTGATGGGTATTTTAATTGTGGAAATCCAATTATATTTGGTCTGATCTAATCTCTGATCCTCTAGAAAGGTAGGTGGCATGGAAACATGTTAACTGGAAGGTAATGATTGATGTCCCGGCCTTATTACGTCATGAAATAGGTTTTCATGAAACAGATGATATCAAAGGTTTTCTCTATGATTTGTTGGAGCTGTGTTTGATACTGAGAACTGCCCAGTGTTCTGTTCAATTTACGCTCTGTCATATGACAGTGCCAACAGTGCCAACAGATCTCAACACAGCCGTATGACGAAGCATAAATCAGGCTTTAGCCAGCCCGAAGCAACAAATCCATATGAACTAAACCAATGGGTCATGTTGGCCCAGGCCTTCATCAGAACTAGTACCAACCAGAGTTGAGAACCATTGTATTGGACCAATACTAAACAGTAGTTTCATGGGGCACCACCAGGGGGCTCCAGTCTCAAAGCCAAACTTTGTCATTACAAGAAGATCAATGGGGCAATTAGTCGCTGTGAGGCATTGACAGATCAGCTATGAGGATAAACCCAGTGGCTGTTCTACCTGGGGTTGTTACTTATGTATAACAATAAAATAAGTATTAGTCTTTAGTCTTTCTAATGATACATTATCCATTCATCTCATGTTGGTGTATTGTTTTAATTAAGGAAAATGCATGAGTTTTGCAAGAGACATAACTCAAATACAGACATACTCTTGTACCAGTGTCTGCAATGATAAGCACTCAGATGTCTTTGATCCTTGTCCTCCTTACAATTGTTTAAATGTGATGTCACTGATCTTGGATGTTGCTGATGTAGGTCTGACTTGTACTCTTCTTTTCTATTGGATGATTGTAATATTGCTTATCTAAGAGCAGAACATTATTCTGCTGATGAACAAATAAATCACACCTGGATGGATTGTATTCGTTTATCGTGTCTGAAATGCTAAATGTAAATGTTCTGAAATCGCAGAGGAGAATGTCTAATTTAGTTTAGAACTTCTTTGATCGGCAAGGAAGACGGTGAACTTATACAGGAGCACACAGCCATGTGCTGCCACAGGATGTGTGTTACATTATAAATG